>NW_022987720.1:24537358-24872358 GCF_902827165.1 Trematomus bernacchii
AGAAATCTGTGGATTTATTTTCTCTTAAAATATGAATGTTGTTATCTATTTATGGTGGTTATTGCTATATATAAAGTTCAATGTCAACCAGTTATGAAATGTATTTGTTTTCATTGAGTTGCTAATGATAAACAAAATCAATGATATGTTCTGTGAAACTGTATTTGATGAATCAGTATATCACGCATTAGGAGTGGGTGATATTAAAGAGGCCCTATTTTTGGGCTTCTTTAATATCACCCACTCCTCTAGCCCTTTCTAAAGCTCATTCATGATGGCACCAATCTACTGTGAATGTAAAGTGTATTTATGTTTCATTTTGTATCATTTAAGTGTGTTGTTATATTGATGTTTTATGAATTTAACCTGGATATGTTAAGTGTCTTCGAATACCTTAAAAAAGCGCACTAAATATAATAAGTGTTATCATTTTGGTTAAACATTTTATATCAATATTTTCATTATCTTAAACCCACAATAATAAAGATCAGCAAAAAGGAAACGGTCACTCCCAAACTTTCACACACACACACACACACACACACACACACACACACTAACGTGAAAACACCCAGGAAAAACAAATACAGCGCATGCTCAAAGGCGCATTAAGAGCGTACGTCATGCAAGCACATGCAGCATTTCAGAATGAATCACTTTGTTATAGTTGAACACACAAACACAAAGAAACACACTCCTTCACCGAAACACAGCCTGCAAAATACCTGGCTTTGTGACAATGGCTTCAATGATAAGCACACCAACAAACACAGCTGGATGTGGTGTTTACTCTCATGATTCAGTGTTGCTGGAACATGCCATTCAACCAGTGTTACATTTCATTTAGTGTATATCCTGTTCTGATTGAAGGCTCTGAGTAAATGATCTGACCTTTACACTGTACTTTTTACTTTCCTGCAGGCCAGGGGGGGGGGGGGGGGTTGAGGAGAGGATCGAGAAGATGGGCGGGGGGAGGTTTAGTTGGGGGAAATCTTCCACTAACAACAATGACAGGAAACCAGTGCAAACGTCCTGGGGTCTGTGCACAGGCCAAGACTCCCATAGACAGCAGCCAGAAACACACACACACACCCCCCCTGACCATCCTGGAGTGATGGAATAGCTGCTCTAGGTGTGGCTATGTCTGCCTCTAATGCATGACAAACTCTTAACAAAAGCTGACGTTAATTCTATTCACAAAAAACGGTATCACCATGCTATTCCTGAAGGCATTACATCAGATAAACTTGTAAGGTAAAATCGGGAAATTACTGAAAAGTATAGTACAGAAATAGAAAAGTCACGTGGATGTGATGTTGACCTTCCTTGAGGCAAAGATTAAGAGACAAATAAAGAAACTGTAGCTGCAAATATAAATAATGAATTGATTAGTTGTCAACTAATAAATGAATCAACAACTATTTTGATCATTTGTTAGAGCTATTCTTTATGAACACTTCTCAAATGTGAACATTTTTCTAGTTTCTTTACCGCATATTTTACGAATAGTGGACACAAAAACAATACATTTGATGATGTCATGATGGGTTATGAGGAGCTGGGATGGACATTTCTCAGTATTTTTGGACTTTTATTAGATGCAACAAGGTATACATTTATCTCAAAATGATTTTAAGTTGCAACCCTATATGCCTCCTAATCTGCCACTGTGGGGAACTGTAAAAACACACGGTTAAAGTCGGGTTTCACTTAAAGGGGACCTATCATGCAAAATGCACTTTTGTACGTCTTTTATACATGAATATGTGTCCCCGGTGTTCCAGGGAACTCACCAAGTGTCAGAAAACACAACCCTCTCCATTTTCCTCCATACCCAAATCTCTAAAAAAGGGGCTGCAACGGATCTGATTAAAACTGATCCAGATTTGAACACTGTCCTGACGTCAGGACAGTGGCGCTACGGCTATTGGGCCAACTCCACCAATCAGGAGGAGACAACCACGGCCATTGCCGTTCGAAAGCGCTGGAGACGCTGTAGTACATATGCCAGGCCTGTAAGTGGCGCTGTAGTCTGCCACAAAAGCAGCGAAGAAGACTTCCCGCCCATAGTTACCATGGTTACCCTTCTGTTTATTGTCCGCTGTGGCTTTTTTTCTCCCTCCCCGAGGCAAGCGTTTGCTCCCGCTGCAATGCAATCCCTCCCCGTCGAGGCAAGCACTGTAATTCTCTCTGGTTGGTCCACCAGCAGATGACAAACACCCACCTCTCCGCCTCTTCCAAGGAGACCGTGCGGCAGAGTTTCAGTTTCAGTTTGTTTCGCCGGTCAAGATGTCCGTTAAAGTTTAAATCTTCCGGACAAAATTAGAAAAGTGCCGGTCAAAGGTCTTCTTTGTTATTTATTGAGCTTTAAAACAAATGAATAACGACTCTATATAATAAAACACGGAGATCTCTTTTTCTCCCCCTCTTCTGACAGCCCAGCAGCTGATCAGAGCACGTCTCCCCTCTCCTGCAGGGGGGCGTGGTCAGCAGAATCAGACCCGTAGACAGCAAACAGCACATAGAGCGAAATGAGGCATGGCTAAAATGCATGATCTGTTTGGTATTTTGAAAACAGAAACGTATAAATATACCTTATATAGGTATGGCCCTACAATATATCATTTAAATATAGCATGATAGGTCCACTTTAATTGACAGCCAATGAAAGCCAGTTAAAAAGCCCATTCTGTATACAGCGCACTGAAGGCTGTACAAACACAGACTGAATATTCCCACACAACAGCTCCAGGATGATTTGTATAGGGAAAAAACATTGTGCAGTTATAGCACCACACTTTTTGTTACGTAAAGCCAGTTTAGAAAGCCATGAGTGCCATGTGTGGTGAAAGCAGTGTAAGGCTTCAAGCTCTTTAATAAGAAGGTTTTATACAAATGTGCAGATTACAGGCTCAGATTAGAGGAGGGCACAAAGTCGCCTTCTTGTCTCATTTGAGGGCTTTAAACAGTGCGTGTCCTTGATGAATACACATACAAACACTCTTAAAGGGTCTTTAATTACTATAATTCATGTCTTGTTTTTTTAGTCACCCCTGTTCTTTTGTTGTATAAATGACTGATTCATGGACCTTTATATATTTTTCCTCCAGATCTCATCTTGCCGCAGTAATTTTCCTCTGACACAAGTCTCTTCCTCTCCTGTAATTAGTGTTTAAAGAGTCTTATGTAAGTAGCCAGCAGCCATTCAGGAAGACACCCAAAGAAACTCTTCACTCTCACACTTTCTCTCTTGAATCTGAATTAATCACTGATGAAAAAGCAAAAAGCAGCGTGAGGAAGGAGACACAGCTCCTGAGAAAATACTTTTTGAATGCGTGTAACTGCCAAATTGTAGGTGCCCTTGTAAACAGTGAAACAGGTTTTTCTTAGGGTAATCATCCAATAGTTAAAAAATGTATGCCACAATGTTATTCCATACTGCATGGAAGTGGCGCTATTATGCTTTCTGTGGTCTTCCCTTTCCTGTAGTGTGTTATATAGGTTTTTTGTGCATGTAAATGGTCTGCAAAGACCTCCATTGGACTCCTTTGTTTACTTCTGTCACCTAAGGACATCAATATGTAACAGTTGCGCTGCTATTGGCTAGCGCTCCAACATATTGTCCGTGATAGGCTGAGGGGTGGGACAAAGCAACGTTAACACCATCGCCAAATCCACAGCCTGAACACAGGTGGCAGCTCCAGTGATGTGAAAAGGGTTACTCAGTTTTATTTCATACTCTCTCAGTACCTGGGGGTTATAGACTCTGGTTTTAGACAGAGGGTGGAAAGAGGGGCTGCAACACAGGCAGTATATAATAATAGGGCCCCTTTCAAGTATTATAGACAGACATCATGCGTCATCACAGCCATAAATGCCACCATTTTTTTCCGGATGAGCTGGTGGAACTTGATTTGTGATGCGAGCTGAGTGAGAGAGCTTCCGCTGTTACTTCACTGCACCCGACAATGGCAGAGTAACATTTTTACTGCCTGGTAAACAAAACAACGACCTTTGGAACGGCTGATGTGGATCGTTTTGTGTGTTTTGCTCCTTGTTGACGACAACCATGGCTCCTTTTTTCTTCCCGGGGGGGCTACGCTCCATCTTTTCGACTTAATCACTGCTTGTTCACGTTTTTTCGCACCTCACTTGCGCTTTCTCACTTTCGCCTACCTCCATCCTCACACATACATACGCTCCACATGTGGTGCACACGCACACACAAACGACATCAGCGTAACCATGGCAACCTTGAGCTAGGCTCCTCAATTTCCGGAGAAGGCGTCGCTCTTCGAACCCTCTTTTGTGTCACTTCAAAGACAGAGGGCAGGACAGGCGGAGTGCAGACGTCAGTGTGACTGCTGAACCAACACTGCGTGTGTTGTACATGCTGTACATGTTTGTGTGTGTTTGTGTGTGTCATTGGCAGGGCCACAGGGCTCGGGCACAGGAATGCCGGACAGGATGTTCGGGAGAGAAATCCAGAAACAGTCTACTCACTGCAAAAAAAAGTGAGCTTTAACTGTAACATAGAGACACAGCAGATTCTAAAAGTGCTTCCCTAGAGTCCAATTTACACGCTCACACTCTATACTGTGTCTTTTGTCCCTAAGTAACTTCAGTGTTGCGTTGCGTGCCAGTGTGATTTGTACTGCCACAGCTCCATTAAACCATCTGTGGAGAGTATTGAGACTCAACACGGGAACAATCGCTGTGTTTTCCCGGGACAAACAACATAACCCAGCACTGCTCAAGAGCTGTCGGACTTAACTGCCAGAAACATAACTCAAAGAGCTCTGCATGTTTTCTTATGAAAGCTGTTATTAAACTGTTATTGTGAAAAAAGTGGCCACCTATGAAAAATGCCAAAGCTTCAGTAATGACAAAGTGGCATTTCAGTTCTCTGTGCTTTCTCTCAAACAGCCGGGTTCATATGAGGCGAGGGAGCTCACAAATAGAGTATGTTCTTATAATTGTACCTTCTTCTCCAAGAGTGAGGCCTTTCTTATGATTGAGAAAATAAAAAATAGAACTATGGATATTATGACCAAGCACACAGACCTTCTTTGTTCTTTGCTTTTCAATTCAGAATGGAACAAATAAGTGATTAAAATGTTTCCCAAAAAATCAATCCACTTTGATTCAGTTCTTTTTAAAAGCAGAAAAGGCAACCGTTCCATTTAGACCACGAAAATAACTCCATTCAAGCTATATAACAATAGTAAAATAACCAAAATACAATAACTATATTCATCTCAGATAAAGATATCACTTTAATGTATCCTCCTCATCATCACTTGACCATAAAGATAAAAATGTCCCCACCTGTTTGAGCTCCATAACCTATCAACAGCTAAATATATCACCAAAAACATACATTGAAGAGCAGAACAGTGAACATTTTCGTCACAGCTTTTACATGATAACATCCTGTACAAAAGACGAAATTGGGGCTTGTTTTGACAATAATGTCATTATTTTGTAATGTGGCCTTCATCAAACCCTACAGGTGCGGATGGACACAGTCTTTTTTTAAATCTCTGTTTCTGATAGCTGCTGCTCTCCCTCCCACCTCACTCCCACCTCCAGTAATGTTTCGAGCAGGAGAGCTGGACACAGGCAGAAGCAGCCTCGGGGGTAAACATGGAGGATGCAGCGAGGGGCACAGATGTTCCAGACTGGAGGGACCCTCTTATCCTCGAGTGCTTTTTAATGAACTCTAAGAGTTCACAGCAGCACACACACAGAAATAAAAGGAAGACACAGCAACAAGTGGGCACCGCAGGGTGAGAAGCAACCCATAATGTTTTACAGACAAAGATCAAAGGTTGAAATTCATAAAGACTGAGTCATTTTGTGGACATTGAAAACAAATCCTGTTGTTTGTTGTGGAAGGTTCAGCGATGTTAAATATTTGTTATGTGGGTTTTCTAAAGGACTAGCACAGGAACATCATGTCTTTTCAAAGCCTGGTTGTGTCTGTCATTGATGCTGACTTAATGCTTAACCTTGTGGCTTGATGTAATAACAGAGGAGAGACATTTTCAAGTGATTGCTCTTTGAGGCGGCTGCAGAAAACACGTCACAATCATATTACTCGAAAAGACCAGGTTGTGCAACAGTTTCAGACTGACAGAAGGGGGTCATGGGTAAGATTTTCTTGACCCCAAAGGAGGCCAGGTTGTTGTTTGTCCTCTCACCCACAGTGAATGTCCAGCCAGCTGACCCTGCCCACAGCCTGGCAGCATGTGGGAGCAGCTGCCATGTTATCCGTGTTATAGACACAGAGCACCTATTCTCTTTGGAAAACACTCCCTCAGTGATGCATTCAGTGGGTTTAATGTCCAGGGCTCTCAACTAAAGACTTTCTTGGTCAACTAAGAATCAAACGATTTTGACGACAAATGAAGCATTTCTGTTAAGTATAGTTTCTCCACAGGAGTCATTCAATAGCATAAATCTATTTTGAAGGAGCAGAACATTGGACCCTACCACCCCCTCTATAGTGAAAATGAGGAGCACTTTCAGCCAAAGACACATCACACATCACGAAAGCGCATTTAAAGCCTATGTTCATGTACCAATAATGCTCCACAATCAAGGCTTGACCCCATCTTAAAATCGTTTAAGATCCTGCACCTTTTGTACACATATGACTTGCACTGTACTTGCAATTTCAAATATATATTTAACATGTTCAGGCGTATTCATACCTGTATATATCTAAACACTTTTAAATTGTAATGTATACTGTCACTTAGAGTTTTGATTTTCTAGTCTAATTATCACTGCTTTCCTGCTGAAAAAACCAGCATAGACCAGTTTAAGATGGTTGCTGGTTTAGTTGGTTTACCAGGCTGGACAAGCTCGCCAGGATGGTCTTGCTGGTTCAAGACCAGCCTGGCCAGCTAAACCAGCATAGACCAGCATGGATGTCATGCTGGTCTATGCTGGTGAAGCTGGTATTTATGCTGGTCTACCAGCAGTCTTGCTGGTGAAACTGAAACAGACAGACAGACAGAGAGGGCGGGACACGGGGGATCGGCGAGACGGCAGTGGTTGAAACAAAGCGTTATAAAACATGGTTTTGACTGGCGCTAACGGTCGGGGAGTGAAGATCAGTTGAGCGTTTCTGTGACTCCGCCCAGCAGCTGCTCTTCTGAGAGGGACCGCTCTGACAGCTCTGTCTACTGGGAAATGCGCTAAAAGTCCTTCTGGAGGTAAGCAACACTACAAGATTTCACCCAGTCTGAGAGTAAAAGCTTTCTCGAAGGTTCATTTTGCTTTCTTACAACGTTACGTTAAAGGTGGGGTAGGTAAGTTTGAGTTATATTCCATGGAATGCTCTTAACATCCCGATAGCAATGAATATCTTAAGTGCTTTGACAAAAAATCCATAAAAAATGTCATCTGTGGAAGCCGTAGTACTGTAAAAAGCACGACCTACAGTATCATTTTAGCCGGCCCGGCTAAAATAACTGGATGGCCTACCTGCCTGTCAGCCTTCCATCTGTGCACAAACTTATCTCGTGCCCTCATTGGTCATGTGCGCGTTCGTGTGTGTTGGAGGAGGGGCTCTGTAAGGAAGTAGCAGATTTCTTCCGGTTGTGTATTTTCAAATTCTAGCACACTCGAGCTGGTTTCTCCAAAATTACCTACCCCACCTTTAATGTTAACCTTAAGTTTGCAAGGAGGCTATTGTTACTTCCATTAACAAGAGCTAGCTGTCTTAGCTAACAACAGTTAGCAGCTAACGTTTTCTGCAGTTTGTTTCCCCTGAAAAACGTGATGTAGTTATTTAAGGGTAAGTTAACTTAACGTTATCTCACAAGTTGAGAGAGTTAAGTTTTGTTTAAAATCGTCAATGTAATGCACGTTAGAGGTTTTGTGTTGAACATGAAGTTAGCTAACTGTAGCTCACTCTACCAAAGGTGTTAAGCTGTACTTTATGTGGCAGCTCGCTTATTACAAAGAGGGTGCTTCATTGTAAACTTTTCTTACAATGTGTGTTAATCTACCTGAAATTGTAGGGACAGTTTTTTTCTACTCAATGATACAGACCATTGTTGAGGAGATGCAAAACATACTGTAAATTAGTTGGGTCTGACATATACTTTGAGTAATGTTACTTTGCTGCTAAAAAATGAAACATTATCAGATGAGGACATCACCAAAGTGTGTGAGTCTGTCAGGAGATTTGATCTGTTCTTTGCATGTCGTACAGGGCCTATGTACACACTGCTCTGGTATTAATTAAAAATATAATTGTAAAATGTAAGTCTCCCGCTCTTGTCATCGTTCAGGCTTTGCATTTGAACTCCTATGATTGGTTGCGGACTTGAAGGGAACGACTTCCTGGCCTTCCTGACATCCAGGAAAAAGGTGAGATTCTAATCCATTTCAATGCCAAAAGCAAGTTATTGTTTTTAACTTTTTTTTTATATGATTTTTTGGGGAATTTCAGTTTTATTGGACAGTAGAGATCTACTGGAAACAGTGGAGAGGGAGGAGATGATATGCAGCAAAAGGCCGAGCCGGATGGTTGCTGCTCCATGTGGAACGTGTTCTATCAGGTAAAGCACTTTGGTACCCAGTTATTTATGGTATTGAGTTTGAATTTAGCCTTTGGAATGTAATTTCCAACAGTGCATTGTAAAGACTGAAAAAACAGGCTCAGGTTAAAGCTTGACATGATTTGTTCTTTTACTTAAGAGGATGTTTGTCCTCCTGTGTTGCCTTATTTCCTTATCTTTCTTTCAGGTTTAACATCTACCAATGGTTGTACATGACATAGACCTCCTCCACCTCGGGAGGCGTGTGGCGCAGTGGATAGAGCCTTGGTGTTGGGATCAGGGGGTCACAGGTTCAAACCCCACTGCAGTCAGCATGTCGTTGTGTCCCTGGGCAAGACACTTCACCCCAAATTGCTCCTGTGGGGATTGCCCACAGTATTGAGTATGTAAGTCGCTTTGGATAAAAGCGTCTAACAAGTAACATGTAATGTAATGTAAACCAGCCAACCATTCCAGCCGAATATCGTCAGGCTGGTCAGGCTGGTTTTTTCAGGAGGGGTTAACTCTTATCTGTCCTATCCTGTAGTTTCACTTTATTATTGCTTAATAATTAAGCTTAATAAAGGTGTATCTTATCTTACTTATATTGACTTGTTTTATGGTATCTTATCTCTTTTGTTCACCAGAGATGTGCACATAAGTGTTATGGAAGTATGTCATTCAGTAAAGAAAAGTTAGTCGACTGATAGCAAAACTACCAATTAGTCGACTATTAAGAAGTCAGCTCTATTAATGTCACTTGTGGAATTAAATGCTATTGTATGTTGTAATGAGTGACCATAAACTTTTTTTTCAAACTTTGACTCACCTTCTCAGAGTTGATGCTCAGCTTTTTCTCGACGTGCATGTGGATTTCCCCGTTTCTCTCCGGGACTGGCGTGGACTCCCTGGGTGTCCCCTCCCGGTCCTCTTCCTCGTCTTCTTCACCCTCCTTTGCATGCCTCTCATCCCCGTTTACTGTCCCGTCCACCTCCTCTGCTTCAACCACCACCACCACCACCTCCTCCTCTTCCTCCTCTTCTTCCTCCTCGTCGAAGGGTAAGGGCACCCCGTCAGTGACATACTCCTTCAGGCACTTCATGTTGTGTTTCTTCAGCAGCTGCTCCGTGTCCGGGTCCACGACCACCAGCTCCAGCCGGCCCGCGGTTACTCGTATCCGGGACACGACCTGCTGGTGGCTCTCGTGCTCCACGTCGTCCCCGTTCACGAACACGAGCCTATCTCCCGCGCGGAGCCCCGATGTCTCAGCCGGGCTTTCAGGCTCCACTAACCGGATAAACTGCCCCGTCTTACCTTTCTCTCCGTGGAGGTGGAAACCGTACCCGGTGTCCGCCTTGTCCAGCGTGCACAACCGGGGGCGTAAAGACTGGCTTTTGCTCGGCATGGTGGTGGTAAGGCTTCTCTCGCCTTCACTGTGTTTTTAAAGTGGAGTTAAAGCTCAGGATACTGCTTAGGAAGGGTGTGCGTAGAAATGCACCCAACCCCCGCCCTCTTGGGGAGATTACTCCGTGGGAAACGGTGCTGGTGTTTGTTCCAGCTTCACACACGAGTTTAAGTCTGGATGTGTGTGTCCTCTCACTTGTGTAAATCTGCACTGTGACTCGGTGCTCTCACGCGAATTGGAGGTCCTGACCTGAGGACTGAGCTGAGGCTGGTTAAACTCACACAGCTCCCCTCTCTGTGAGCGACAAAAGTAGAAAAGCCACTCAGGAAGAGGGAGGTGCGTTCACGGAACTGCCCAGCTGGCTGCCTCATGCAAAGTAGGAACTCGAGCAGTAGTAAACACAAAACCAGGCTGTCCAGGAACATGCTAGAAGATAATGATGTTCATAGGAGATAGAGCTTGGATTAAAAAATAATAAATAACAAACGTATTCTTTAATTCCCACTATTTGTTTCATACTTTTAATATTCAGTATTTTTCTTTTGGTTCTTAGAAATTGCATTTGTAGTTCCCCCCTCACCTTTTGCCTTCTTTCCCCTTTATGAAAAACACGTGTTGCACATTTTGTCATACTGTAGCTTACATATTTTTATTAAATGTTCTCCCTAATAATAAACACTTTTTCATCTCTAAATGTCAGTTTAGCTATGTAATTTGGCCAGAGAGGAATACATTACAGTGTGTTTGACTTTGATGTTCCACAGTAATTTTATTGTGACATTATCAAACTTTAAAACATTTGATTCTTGTATAGTTTCAACTAAGAATAAGTTCCCCCTGTGGTGTATAGTCTGTCATAAAATAATTATTGATTTCAGGAATGTTAACCCTGTAAAGTCAAACTTTTGTTTATTCATTTATTCCCATTATTTTAATCTTTCTTTCTCTTATATGATTTTTATAATTGAATTGTAGTTTCCCTCGTCACTTTGCCCTCTTTCCACACTGTGACCAGCACGTGCTGCATATTTTGTCACATTGTTCACACTGCTCTGAATACAATCTTATTTCTGGCATCTTGAACATTTTTCAAGCCAAATAACACTTTCACACTTTCTGTGTATCTCCTAGTGTTTTCATTTAGCTGTGTCAATTATCTGAAGCTTAATGAGTTTATCTGCCATTCCTTCTGGTAAAAGCACTACATTGCAGCAATAATAGGAGAAATTCCTACCTAGGAATAATAAAGCTTAAATCTATCTCACAATCTTGGTTTAACAGCATAATTGGGCCAGACTGACATAAATTACAGTTGTCTGTCTTTGATATTCAACAGTGATTATTTAGTTGTCACCTTATCACATTTAAAACATTTGATAATTTCCCCCTGTGGAGTTTAGTCTCCAATTAAACTCCTCATTAAAGGTGGCGTATGTAATTTATTTCAGAAACACTTTTTGTTATATTCCATGGAATGCTCTTAACATCCCGATAGCAATGAATATCTTAAATGCTTTGACAATAAATACATTAAAAAAATGTCATCTGTGGAAGCCGTAATACTGTAAAAAGCACAACCAATCATTTTAGCCGGCCCGGCTAAAATAACTGGATGGCCTACCTGCCTGTCAGCCTTCCATCTGTGCACAAACTTATCTCGTGCCCTCATTGGTCATGTGCGCGTTTGTGTGTGTTGGAGGAGGGGCTCTGTAAGGAAGTGGCAGATTTTTTCCAGTTGTGTATTTTCAAATTCTAGCGATCTCGAGCTGGTTTCTCAAAAATTACCTACCCCACCTTTAATGTTGTTTCAAATATGTAGAGTCACTGTTAATATAAGGATATGCCTGAAATAACATGTACACTCTGATATGCCAGATTAGATTAAATTGCAATGATCAACATTCACACTTTAGTCATTCTGATAACCCTTACGAGAGATTAATTCAACAATAATGATCAGCATCCTTTCAAACTCCAGTGTTTTGAAGCAACCCAGAACCCTCTTTACATTTCGATATCAGAGTGACTCACCTTTAAAAATAGAGCAGAGTCATAAAACAGCTAAAATAAAACCTGGGAGGATTTGACTCTTCATCTTGCTTCTGGTCCTGATAAGAGGACAGAGACAGGACAC
Organism: Trematomus bernacchii; assembly: GCF_902827165.1. NCBI lineage: Eukaryota > Metazoa > Chordata > Actinopteri > Perciformes > Nototheniidae > Trematomus > Trematomus bernacchii. Next base: position 24,549,453 of record NW_022987720.1, read on the forward strand.
TCTACCTGGGAATATACATCTACCTCACCGTAAGCACTAATGAATACAGCTTGTTTAAGTGCTGCTATTAGTTTAGTTGATGGGAAGTCATTAAGGTAATTATGTTTTCTTCACGGATAGAAAGTCTCCTTAATGTGTCTGGAGTGTGTGTGACTCATGGATGCGAGTGGGTGAGCTGCATTCAGGTGTGCAGCCCAGTGCAGGGAATTGAAAATGTCCTCCAAGTATATCATAATAACTTTACCTAACACATTAAAACAACCACAGCACTTACAAAACATCACTATACATATTTTCAGCATCCTTTCAAAAACAGTAGATCTCTATATTGGAATAAAATAGACGGTACAGTCCTGAATCTACAGGTTGTCTAATTGATAAAACAATCTCTAGAGCAACATGTTAGAATATAAACAGGGTAGCTGCTGCCACACAGTGGCTCATTAACCTCAACACATCCTGTCACTCCCAACCCTCCAAAACCCCAACATACACACAAAAGACAAAACACACAGATGAGACTGACTTCAATAAAAAACACCAAATACATTACAAAATATACTTTTTTTTATATATCTAATATGATAACAAAGCACTTTTTCATGGCACTTTGTGATCACTGTGACGCCTCAGAAGAGGGACGAATGTGACAGCCAGCTAAATTCCACAAGCAAACATTCATAATGAACATTGTACAAAGAAACAAGTTACAAAATGTGGAGCGTGAACAAATACAGTTTGGGTACAGTCTACACAACAACATCCATCGTTAGAGGAGACACATCAATGTTCTGGGAGTTCTGCGAGCATGTCTGTGTTTGCAGATGGTTAAAATGTAAATAGCATGCGAAGGTATCTCTAACCAAAAGATGAGAAAGTAATGATAATTATCTCTTTGTATGAAGCCTGGTGTGACGTCAGTGGGTTGCTCAACCAGCACATTTACATGAACAGTACTTTAAATTAAGTGTCACTGGCCCTGAATTGAATGTACAGACAAACACACAGCGGGCGAGCGCCCTCAAAAAGTGGCTTTATTCTACCTAACAGCAATACAGATGTGAACAGACAGGATCATTTGAGCTACAATCTGACTGTGAGACTGACGTCCACTTCTCAAACACGCTGATTTATCAAAGGGTAAGACTGTAAGGCCAAAAGGGGTTCAGTTCACAGCCTGGTAAAACAGAGATGGAAACAAACTAAGAGCTGCAGGGCAAAATGCGATATCCACACCAACAGTTGTATTGATTGTTTGGATAAAACTGCCATTAATCATGAGTCAGGCTCTGGAGACTGCAGGAGGAAAAATGTAGCACTTGTGAGAATTTGATCGAACTCCGTTTTTCAGTGTCTGCTGCTAGAACAAATAAAACTCAAAAAGTTAACAGACGCCTCCCGGGCTTATTCTCTGCTGTGCTGCAGGGGTGAAGTATTTTTGTAGGAACGCTGGCCAACAAACGTTTTTTTTTTTGTTCAGCAAGGTAATGTTCACAAAGAACATAGCTGTTATGATTTTTGAAACATAAATGCAATTGCAAGCAGTGAAAAGCTGCAACTACACCAGGGTTGCATGATCTCAACATCAGAAATCCTTATCTGCATTACAAAAGCTTTTCCTTTCAGCGTGATTCATTGATGAATCTACGAGTTGCAAAAGTTAAGTAGGAATAATTAGCAAAAAAAAAAAAAACGTATTGCAAAAACGCTAACTAATTTAATGGGTTTCGGACTTATTCCTGCAGCACACTTGACTCGCATCTTGACCCCAGCCAGTTGCAATAGAATTTGCAAGAGCCAAGAAACGCTAGGATCTATTTCCATTGTTTGGCAGTAAACACAACACCTAGGCCTGCCGAAAACCGTGCTGCAGTGCTCTTCATGTTTGAATATTTTGCACTGAAACTCAATGTCAAATTAAAGGGAGTAGTTTCCCTAAATGTGTCCTCTAACCAAATAATAAACTCTTCAGATCTACATCAATCACAAGAGTGCCATAGTTTTCATCCAAAACGACAAATGATGTGTTTGCAGCTATTTAGAATAGAAAGATAATTATGTTTTTTCCGTGTCCCTGGAGATATTGCATTTTTGATTGCAACTCCTGACTTGTAATTTGATACAACTGTCACTACAAAGACCACACACATTTCTACAAATGACCTACAAAGAGTTTCAAATTCACATTTCAGATAAGGGATGGCTGCCAATCCAGATTCACTTTCCATTGGAGCTTAAAGCCCAGTGGTGGAGACGAGGTCGTCCGCTTCTCAGGTTTGGTGCTGGGATTGGCTTTTATGTAAGAGAGCAGACTTTATTTTTATTTTTACCTCGATCCAACTCCTTCCCTTCCTCCCCCTCCTTCTCTCTCTGTGTGTGTCTCTGCCTGGAGATCAGTGTCAGCTACATGTGGCCACAGCAGCTCGACTTGTGCTTCTGAGCCTCGATGTAGTCGTGTATCTGGAACTTGGGCTCATTCTGCTGCTGGGTGGCTCTGTGCTTCAGCTCCCTGAGGAAGAGACACGCAGGAAGTTAGATACAGAGGAGGTGGATGTGTGGGATGGAGCACACAGGGTGAGCAAATCAAGAAAAGGAGAAAGGAAGAGAAATAAAAAAAGCACAAGCGAGGGAGAGAAACTCATATCTGTACTGAGATTTAATCAAAATGCCTTTGGCAAGAACCATTTAATCAAACTTGCACTTAAAATACACACAACGATTGCAAATCACCCACTATACTCTATTTCACAGCTCTCGGGACATGCTGTGCAATCAGTCTTTTTTTGTTGACAAAAACAATGATTTTTTCTGCCTTTCAATAGGAAAGGTGTTGCACAGCTGATGTTTAAAATCCACAGGGAGCCTCAAACATGCACAATCACGGTATAACAACAACAGGAAGAAACAAGATATTAGCTAAAGAATCATTAGAGGAAATAGTTGCATGAATCAGAGAGAAGTCTGTGAGCATCGAAGAGCAACATCAAAATGATCGGGGAAGGAGATTAGAGTAACCCGAGTATGCAACATACATAATAATTCATGTGTTTATGACTCCATGAGCATGAATCCAAATGAATTCATGCACCTTTTTTTAAAATATAAGAAGAGAACGTTGTGCCAATTAAACAGGTCTCGAAACAAAATGTTTTTCTCCCTTCAGAGGACTATTTAAAAGACGCCTTTAAAGTGTCCAAATATTAATTTTACGGATCAATGCAGCTGTTTTTGGTAATGAGAAAAGTGCTATGGCTTCCTTTGAGAGTTTGTTTGGCTGTTATTTTCTTTAGTAAGAGTTGTTTGCTCTCATTTTAGGGGGCTGGTGGGGCGTTTGGAAATATCTCCTTAGACTTTCCACCTGTCACTTCTGTCCAGCTTTCTGTAAGGAAAACCTGCTGTGATGCCTTCATTCAGAGCTCAGCATTAAGACACTTGGCCGATAAAGAAATCATGTTCAGATTTAAAAAACAGTTGCATCCTTCAGGGATTTCCCCCCTGTTGTTAGCTTAAGAGCTACATGCAGTGTGCTGTTGGATGGACATCTTGTATTACATGGAATACTCAAATGAAATGTACTATATGGCCTAAAGCAAGTGGCCAATTTTTGTAATGTTTTAATTCTAAAACACAACAGCCTCCACTCTGGGCGATACAGTTTGACACAAAGTCTAGTTCCAGTTGGTCCTTAAGGTATTGGATTGGACTGAGTTTAGGGTTCTATGCTGGACACTCAAGTTCTTCCACATACATGTTACAAAAAGGGTATTTATGTGCCTCATGTTGTAAATCAAGGCATGTTGGGAAAGAAGAGTGTCTACGACCTTTTGCCAAAAGTTGAAAGCACACTTTCATATCATTCTATATGGCAGTACACTTCATTTCGGAAGTAAAATTACTTATTTACATTTGTTACATTTACAAATCAACACTTATTTATGGGCCAACTTTAGTCTGTATGCCCTACTTTTGGCAGCCTTAGTCATCTAGTAGATTTTGTTTACATATACAAATATAAATAGGTGCAGCTATAAGACTTACTTTGCTATAGCGAGAAAGGCCAGCTCCACATTGACTCCTGTCTTCGCACTGGTCTCCATAAATGGTACACCATATTCCTAGATGAAAAACATCAGATGAGCAAGTGGAGTGGCTGTTGTTGAGATGTGACCACACAGAGAAGTGATACATTACCTTCGCCAGCCTCTCTCCGTCCTCCGTCTTCACGACCCTCTCTGCAGCAACGTCTGCCTGTGAAACAGCAGGAGAGGAAAACAACATCATGAGAGGAGGACGGAGGGTCATAGACGCACTATACCATTAGCTACACTGATGCAGCATCGTGTCTCTCTGCACGTCCTCTTATCTGCCGCCGGCTGCTGAGCCAGAGCTCTCTCAGACTGATGAGATGTCAGAAACTCCACCTCAAGCAGAATAGCAGCACCCCCACACACACTGATGCCCCCAGTCCTGCTGCTCTCACAGCAAACCATCTGATCTGCTGCTGTGTGACATCTCTGACCCCGGAGAAATGTGAGTCCTCTCTGATCCACCAGAGGGAGCTTAGAAATACATCAGCTCTGACTGCAGATGTATCACCAGCGGCAGTGCGGAAGCTCAAAGCCAGTGATAATTAATTGTTGTGTCAGATATTGAATTTGTCCTTCCCAGATTGGTAGAATGAATTTGTGTGGTTCTGTCAGTCTACCATCTTTATGTTCACTGGAGGGAATGTCTTCTCAAAGACAAAAACAAAAAATCAATAGAGAGACACAAACACAATTGAGACTGTGCTTCACTTGTAAATGTTAAAACAAGCGAGGGAGAGTTTACATTCAGTGGAGACAGTTTCTGGCTTTAAGGTGTTCACATGTCTGCTTGAGTGTGATAAGAGTGTGTTAAAATTGTGCTAAGAGACCAGTTATCCTCATGATCTTCTTATGGAGCGGAAAAAAGGAAGCTTTGCTCACCTTGTTGCCGAGCAACATGATGACCACATCCTTCTGGGCATACTCGTGAATTTCAGTCAGCCAAGCCTTTCAAAGTAAAAAAGAAAGAGAGATACAGGAGGGGGGAGAAGAAAGAGATTAGTCTTTTAAAAAAACTCAAGTACCATCGCGTACAGTCTTAATTTTTGTCCTGCTCCTGAGCTCAGATTTTACAATCCTCCAATCAATCATGCTGAGACTCAGTCACTCTCATCCCTGAACACTTTTATTGCTTTTCATTACTGAAACTTGGAAATGCGTGGCAGAGCAACCGATAACATCGTGTCATTTCCAAAGAGGGCTGGGAGAAAAATGTTGGAGGTACTTTGCATTTAAACCAGTCAAAGTGAAACGTTCAGCTTGAGAGGCTCGAGGAAGTGAAAATGAACAGACAGAATAAAGAGAGAAGGAGTGGGAGGGAAAGTAATGTAATAGTCTTACCCTGATATTGTCAAACGACATCTTACTGGTGATATCATAAAGCAGAAGTAACGCTGTAAAGGGAAACAGAACATTGTTATCTTCACACTGTCATATGCAACACATTAACACCTACCTGCACACTTTCTAGGCACAATAATAAATTATAGGCTACACATCTCAGCCAGGTTGCCTTCCTACCTACACCACCCGTTCCTACACACACTCACACACACAGAGCATGAGGAAGTGCATTATAAATTCAAAGGTTACCCTGGGCATCTCTGTAGTAGGCGTGCGTTACGCTTCGGAATCTCTCTTGGCCCGCTGTATCCCAGATCTGCGTAACAAACCACATAATTACACAACAGCCAGCGTGGGAAAACTGAACCGCATGAACAATCCCCACAGTAAATCCTACACAGCCAACGACTAAAGCAGAACACATACCATTATATTTCCCTACTGAGCCAAAAATGCAGACAATATATAGTCAAAATTGAGTAAAGACTTATTTTATATAGTTTTAAAAAACCGCATCATTTCAAAGAAAAAAGCTCAACCAAACCAAACCGTCAAGAGACAAATTAGCTGCTGCGAGATAAGTTAGCCACAGCTAGCCGCCTAAGCTAAATGTACTATTATAGGCTACTCCCTAGGTTTTTTTCTTGAAAAATAAACACATCAGCTATAACTAAATAACATTTTAGGTAATTTAGTGTGTCATGCCATATACATAAGGTAGAAACTAAATCTGGTCATGAAGAATAAAACAACTAACATTAAAATGGGTATGTTAATAGGATAAGAGGATAATCTGAAAACCCTTAGGCTACAGGTTTTTTAGTGCCATATAACTTACATTTTTCAGAGGAATCAGCTAAAACCCAAACCAAACAATCAAAATGCTAGCTGCTGAAGTTGAAATGTAAACACATACATTTTGATTAAACATATTGGTAGTTAGCTTAGCAGAGTAGCAATAACTGCCATGAGAGCTGACTAGTTAAACATTGTGTGGTTGAGCTTATTTTATACTTAAACTTAAATGTATACAATTATAAATGAATGAATTTTAATATGATAGGTAATGACAAATAAATGGAAAGCTAAATTAACACATGAATGAGTTTTAATCATATTTCTTTCTAGTTTTCTAAAAGCAGAGTGCAGTCTTTAATTGTCTTTTCAATAATTGGTTTAATAAGACATACAAATATGTATGAAATCTATCATGCAGTGTTTATTTTTACCAAAAACTAAGCGTTTGGGTACAGTAGGCCCATCACCTTTATTTAGTATCGACTCATGTTGGAAGAGTTTGGAATCATTAACAGGATTTGAATCATGTTCATGGCCCATGCAAGGAAAACAAATCAAAAGCATTTCCTCGTAAGGAGGAATCTAATTGTGGCACCTCCCACTCAGTGTTGAATGAACAGGTTATGATGATAGATAGGTTTGTGCCTTGGATTAACAGCTTGTTGCTGGCACAAAATCATGCAGAGTGGCTCATATTGTATAAATACAATATCAGAGCCTTTGATTTGATTGCATGGCAGTACAAACAATGACAGTAATTTAGGTGTAAATTATTTAGGTCAACTATAGATTTGAGAAATCCTTTCAGATGATTTTCGATTCTGTAAACATTTACCAGATGAGTCAATTGGAAAATGGTTTTAAGGAGGATGTAATTATTTGTCATTCAATGAGCTAATAAGGAAGACATCTTCTTAGCTCAGGTAAAGGTATAGGATCTTACCTGGAGTTTGACTTTCAGGTTGTCGACATCCACCACTTTATTCTGCAAACATGAGAAGAGCAGTGAGAGTCTGACAGTCCACCATATGCTTTACAGACTGGAGTGCTGTAAAAAAAAAACTAAACAGAAATGAATGTTGAACGTCACCGCAGACTAAGAAAAGCTAAGTGACTCAGCATGTGGTAAAAGAAACAAGACAACTAAAAGTGGCTTTGAACGATGGCAGAGAAAGTAATTTGCAACACCCACACAACAGCAAGGTCCTGGGATTAGACTTAATTACACAACAGTGAGAAAGACGGCTGGCAGCATAACAACTGACTCCCCCGTTAATTTCCTGCAGCCCCGTAGGGTGCCCTCTGATTTCCTGTAGAGAAAGGATCGTCTTAAAATAGTTATGGTTATAAAAAGCTAAATGTGTACAGATGATTATGTTGAAGAAAGAGTGAATGGAAATCAAGGTGATGCTAACATGCATTATTTAAACATGCGTGCTGCAATATGCTTAAATGAAACAATAGGTTCTCTCACGCTCTGTTTAATGGAGGCTGGGGGTTATTTTTATTTGATGTGACCTGCTATAGCATCAAGCCAGGTCACAACCACATGTCAACCTTGCACAGAAAAACACACCACAGAGAGATGAAGGAAGTGTGACTAACAAATGCTCTGCAGCACTTCCTTAATCACTTCGTATCAGTGACAGACCACCACAAACAGCCCCTGCCTTTCCTCTGAAGGCACACATATGTGCTTGAAGGAAATGCAGTCAGGGCTTCACAGTGACAAAAGAAAACCTCTGCGATTTGTGAGAGAGACAAAGCGGCCACATGCCAAATCCTCTGTCTTGGCAGAATGGACATGGTTCAACCCCTGCACTTGTTGCTATGGGTTTCCATTTTCCCCCTCAATTATGACATTGGAGGAGCCTGCATGCTGAGTAACTGCTACAAGGAAGCATGCCGAAAATAGACCGGCCATGTTACAAGCTGCCACAACAGCCTGCCTATCCATGCACAGAGCACCACCTCAGCATACTGACTCAACTGCTCCATCAGATCCTCTGTCTATAAGCAGCTTTGCCCCTGTGCATAAGTAGAAGACAGAAATGTATTGTTTAAATTAAGAGTGATTTTTCTGATTCAATGGTGTGACAATGAATGTAAAAGTTAACCAGTGTCAGTTTACTTTCCCTAATGGTTTTTATGAATGGGATCTGGCCGCAGCACTTGTTGCTTTTGGTTGAGTGGTGGCCCGATGAACCGTTTATGCTCTTGAATAGACAATGTCCATATAGATCATGTATCTGTCAGACATCCATTACACTCTGTAATGTCTACACTACCATCAGAAGAAGACAATGCATCACTCTGGCTAATGCAACACAATCTCCTCCTCAAACAACCCCTATACTTCACTTGCCATTAGTGTGAGTGTTGTGCCCTGATTGGAGGGATACAGAAGGTTGAAACACTGGCTTCAAACAACCTATTGTTTCATCTCTGCAAAGAAAGATATACAGTAGAAATCTGTGTGTGTGTGTGTGTGTGTGTGTGTGTGTGTGTGTGTGTGTGTGTGGTGTGTGAGTGTGTGTGTGTGTGTGTTCATGAGGTATATGTCACTGTAGGAGCTGGTCTGTCGGCACTGTGACTCCTTCAGGACCGAGCTGTGCTGTAGCCAATCTTTCCAGGAGACAGAGACGTGGGCAGGCATCTGCCAAGACATTTATGAACAGAGCCTTCGCAGCACAAGTGTTCTGAGGACTTGAATGATCGGTGAGAGGATTTGTACATTTGGTGCCATCATCGCAGAATGACTAAGTGTTCCCCGCAGAAATAAGGTGATAATTGGGCCACAGTGTGACTCTAACAATTCTGTCTTTTGTCACTTCTGATATGTCATTAGGATGTTTTTCAGATGGCAAATGTTTCCGTATATTAGTAACGAATAATAACACAAACACAGGAATAATGAACAGTATAACGAGCCATTCTGTGAGACTGTTCAAAAGCATCTCTCTCACCCTAAAGTCTATTCCAACGGTGGCTATAAAGTTGCCTCCCAGAAATGCCCCGTCTTTAAAGCGCACCAAGACACACGTCTTCCCCACGGACGAGTCTCCCAGCAGCATCACCTACAGCAGACCCACCACCAGAGAAGAGGGACAACAGGTTACAAAGCATGACTTAAGATAAGATAAGATTAACAGTCCCTCCTGAAGAGGAAATTGAAGCTGAAGGATGTGCTGAAGACAATATTTTTGCAATAATCATGATGTTTGATTCAGATGTTGGGCAATGTCTTATTTTGGTAAGATTGCAACCAACATGTGACACTCCAGGGAGATGATTCAAGATATTTCAAACCACTCTGTCATTTTAACTCTCATCATGTTTCAGTGTGCATCCAAAACTAATCAATATAATTACAACAGGATGTGCAATTATACAATCCATCCAGCCCATCCAGTTATTCACACAGTGAGTCATAGCTGCATAAACATATTTGTGGATAACAATGTAATTAAACTTGAATTTTACTTTTGTCTATGGGTCTATTAAACAGTTTCAGGTGTTCATGTTAAATATTTAATGAGAGGGAGCAACAAGTACACCCTCAGCAAATATTTGCTTATCAGTTAGGGCGGACAAAGCCAGCTCGAGAGATCTAAAGGCTCAGACAGACTTCTTAGTCATTTAAATAAAACCATCAGGTGTTTAAAACATTGACTTAAAGGTTTTTGTCCTATTATTCTCCAGATGTGGAGAGTATACAGTCATGTTGTTGCTGCTGGTACACACAGATGTTTATGTATGTCAAACCTACATACAGACACCTGTTCCACCAGCAGCACCACCAACAGAAACATAAAAAGACGGAAATACACACCTTGAAGGCAATATCATAATAATCGTTAACAGAAGCGCATCTCTCCAACATATATTTTGACGTTCCGTTTTTAGCCTGCTTTTCCAGCAGCAGTGTATTTCTTTCGGACATCTCAAAGCCAAAAAAAGACGCGCAGGCTGAGAAAAAGCCAAAGCGCAGTTTATCTCCGAGATGTGTCCAAGAAAGACGCGCAAGGTGTCCGCGAGATCTCCGCCGCTCAGTCCCGGTGTCCGCGAGCCCCTTCTGTTCGCATTACAGCGCGTGGCCACAAAATGATCACCAGGCGCTTCCCAAAGGAGGAAGAGGTTAAACAAATAAAAATAATCACACCTTAATATCGCACAGTAAGAAGACGGAACTTGAAACCCAATCCTCTACATCCACCAGCAGTCAACAAAGCGGTGATGGCAAACAGGCGGAAACATTTCTCTGCATCCTGGCGTGGGCAGATGGTTAACTGAGCGTGAGGACGTCGGCACCCGGCAGTGTTTCAGGCTGACATTGTGCCCAATAACAGCTGTGGGGGTCAAGCGCACTGCTGGCCGACTCATCCGCCACAGGTGGTGCTGAGGAGGGTCAGAGAGGGGAGCAGAGACCCGGAGAGGAGGGGGGAAACATGAAATGTGACTAATTAGTCTAAATACACTTGATGTATAATGTGATTTATTCATTCAAGATGGAGATACTCTTATTGGACGTAAAATGCCATGAAAACCTTAACCAGTCATTTTCCCTAACATGTTTCCTTTAAATAGGCTATATCAGGGAGATATGCCTGAAATGTGACTTATTAATCTAAATAAACGTAATGCATACCGTGATTTACGTTTAAAATGGATAAACTCTTATTGGTGCATAAAATGGCGTGCAAACCTCATCCAGATTTATTTTTCCTAACATGTTTCCTTTATCAGGAAAATTGCTGCCAATCATCACAAAAAGTAGATCCTATTCTTTTATATAATTCTTTATAACACATTTGTTCTTTACCATCCCTCCCCACAACATAAAAACAATGATCCCACTTATCTTCTTATCAAAATCTATAAACAATATCCCACATGTGTTCAATGAATGAGCATGTCATACATGTCTAAAATGGTTTCAGTGAGTCTGAAAAATGAATCTTTCCTGCAGTGTTTGTCTCCCCCCAGTGTTCAAGGCTCCACTCCTCAGTGGTGACAGGACTGATGGCCACGGTCAGATTTCATTTGTGTTATATAACATGTAATTATTTGACTGAACTCATCTCTCAGTGCCAGGGGCTTCAGCTCCCCCCCCCCCTCTGACATGAGCATAATGATGAAACATGTATATGTATGGAGCTGATTGAATGCTTGATTTGATCATGAATAGGACCTTAATGAAGCTCTCAGATGAACAGCATGTTGTCATATTAATCTATTTCATTTATCAGTGTATGACAATAATTCCCTGATGTGGAAAATGTTAAATATATTATCTTCCAAGAAAATTCAGCATTGTTTTTTTCCCTTTACATTCATCCTATGGCAAATGGCAAAAATGCACAACAGGAATAAAATACCACAAATAATATTGTTTGTCATGTTGTTTGTGTGCATATCGTAGTGCAATCCTGGCAAAAGATGATCCTTCAATTCTCTAGTCCTTGAGTAAACAGAAGGGCTTGAAGGCAAAGAAAGCTGTAAATGTAAAAGGTTAAAGTTTATTCTAGCCGAGTGAGCCCGAGCAACACACGCTTGATGGATGTTAACCTTCAGTGCATATAAGGCACTTTATTCAGAGCACCTGCACAGCAAAACAAATAACCCAAATAATGATGAAAGTGTATTTGCAGGCACTTATGCTGTTTATGTGGTGCATTTCTCCCCAGGGCCTTTTGAAGCTTGAATCATACTCCAGCACAATCCTATGCTAATGCGAGACTTCCACCCAGATGTCCTCGTTCCTCCTCTGTGCTGCTGTAATGGCACTGACACAAAGCCAAAGTGATCGCAGCGGAAGAATCATACATTAAATGAGCACCATATGCATCTTTCCCATTTGTCTCCTTTTTTTTCTACCACTTGCCACACAGAGTGCACCTCCCCCTCAACATGTCACACAGCATTACATCACTCTCCTCCGCTGCAAACATCCAGCAGCAAAGGACTTTAATTAGCAATACTGTTTTCAGAAGCAGTGGCATCATTAACCATAATAATACAAACACACACACACAATGTTAAGGGAGTGTAATGAATGCAGTGAGAAGATGCAACATCCCACACAGGAGGAAACAACTGATACATGCTGGACTTCAATCTCACACAGCAGAGACCCAGAGAAGATTGGCTCAGGGAAGATGAAAACATGCGAAGGAGGGTGTGTGGGGGACAGGAAGTGTGTGTGGACTCACTGTGAAGCCGATGCCCACGGTGGCAGTGAAGGATCCTGGGAGGAACTTGCCCTGGTCGAACTGAACCAGCAGGGAGGTCTTGCCCACGCCGCTGTCCCCCACGAGGATGGTCTGCAGAGAGATGCAACGTCAGGTTTCCCCCGCTAACTGCCTGAGGCCAGTTGCACTGTGAGTGGGAACGTAGTGTGTGTGTTTTAATGCACATCTGTTGATCAGGGCACAGCTCTCTGTTCTGTAATAACATGTGATGTCTGATGCCTCCAAGAAGGGAAGGGCACCGCGGAGCACTGAACTGGGAAGTTACTGGAAGGTGTGTGTGTGTGTGTGTGTGTGTGTGTGTGTGTGTGCGTGTGTGTGTGTGTGTGTGTGTGTGTGTGTGTGTCCAATACTGTGTAACTGTATCAAAGAAGGCTGCTTTTATTCATACCGCTATCTCTCTTTACCTTGCCCTTTACTTGTACACATTACGCTAACAAAAATAAAACAATGCTTTGTTTCAGGTGATTATAGAACAGAAGAAAATAGTACTGATCATACTATTACATTCCTGCCAATACATCCCTCTAAATAAGAAAAAAATAAAAACCTTTTTGAACATTAAAGAATGTCAACATGTCACAAAACTATTATAAAGTAATTTAAACTAGCTCCACCTTCGACCAACACAACTATATCATGCTACTTAATGATGTATCCTTATAAACAATCTATGTAATGATATAATTCAACAATAATATATCATGTTCTCTTTTACAGATCATCGTACATTTAGCCAAAAACAAATCAAACACACACACACACAGGCCATATGACACAGTTCTCATGTCCGGGGGTCAGGCGTCTCCCCCGCAGGGATGTGCTGCGACTTGTCACCAAAGCTCTGGACGTGGGCATCAATCGGCCTGCTTGTCGCCATGGTTATCGCCTCCTCGGGTGCCACAGTGCAGGCGTCCAGCCCGGAGCTCCTCAGCAGCAGATGCTTACCTCCTTGTTGACATTTATCACCCCCCCCCCCCCCCCACCCATCCTCCTGCTCCTCCTTCTCGACCCCGCTGCCTCTTATCTGCGCTCTCAAAGAGCCCCCATGCAGCGCAGCATCACACGCAGCGCTCTGAAACGCACACTCTAATCACCGACATCCACAAGTTGGGCACATTCGACTCTGCTATTCCATTAAAAACTGAAAATTGTGACAGTTTGAGCAGATAAACAAGAAGAAAATCAAAGTCTCTGCGGCTTTTAAGGAGAGGGTTTGCTCTCTTTGAATATGTAGCCTTCTTAAATGCTGAGTAAAACAATATTCTTAATGCTGAAAATACAGATATAAGCTTCAGAAATCCAGCAACCAGACAATGACGTTTCAGACAAAGCATACAGTTTATAAATAATATAGGGCTATATTGTTCCTCTTCTGAATTAAAGGCATTCAGAGACGTGTTTATTTCCCACAGTGTGAGTGGGTACTTGCACAAACCGGCCCCTTAAGTCCTCATGATGCACACCAGAGGCTAATGTGTGCATGACTCACAGCGTGTTGTGCAGTGTTAAGCTGGCCAGCATGAAATCAACATTTTACTATTTAATGCGTCCCTCATTAAATTGTAATGCTGGCATGTAAACGTTCTCAGGACAAACTGCCGGAGAACAAAGCAGGAGTGAGGGGGTCTTTATCTCCAGGAAGCACATGTGGGACTGTGTGTATGCACCGAGTAATGATGGAGGTGACAGTGTGGGGGGGTTCACTTTGTACAGGGCCTTATTGCAGGAGTAGAGATGCTGAACATGTCTCCATGGCAACATGACATTTCTCCGAGTTGTTTGAGTATATTTGAGTGGCATTGATCAAACAAAATGAGTTGAAGGGGGCCATATTCTGCTCACTTTCAGGTTCATATTTGTATGAACCAATAGAAGGGCAAGTGTTACATGGTGTAAACAAAGTAGTCCAATGATTTTAGCCTTTGCAGACCATTTACATGCACTAAAACATATATAAGGCACTACAGGAAAGGGAAAACCCAAACAAGCATTATAGGGCCCCTTTAATGTGTTTGCTTGAGTGTTGGAGGTATTGGCTTTAGAGATGTCTACCTTCTCTCAGATGAATGGTTCTAACCCTACACAGGAATGTCTCTTTCCAGAACTCATGACCCGTTTACTCATATAATCCACCGACTGAAGGGAGTTGTTCCTCCATGAAGCTGCTCCGAACAAGCTTTGGGATTATCTTGAGTAAGCGGGTCATGCATTTTGGAAAGAGGCAATGCTGTTGGATATTCCAAGTGTTTTTTTTTGGCTCTTTGAGAACCACAACACGGGTGCCGTCTGGTTTGATTACATTTGAGAGAAGGCAGACATCTCTACGGCTGATAGCTCTTATACTGTGACCTTTTCTTTCAAATATATGCATTTATCTCCAACAACGTATTATTTTAATAAGGGTGTATTCTGAGAGAAACAGTAAGAGAGTACAGGAAGCGTTTTCTTTCATGTTTCCTCAACCATTCAGCAGTTTTTTTATTTAAACGCTGAAAACTTTACACTCAGCCTTCACATTAAGAACAATTATTACACTCAAAAGAAACTCAATAAAACCAAATCCTCCCATGTTTGCTACGTCTGAACACGAGCCGTTCTGACAAGATTTTGGATTATACAGTACATTAATGTTAACCAAAGTGTAAAGAAATATCTCACTTAAACAGCTTTTTGTTACACAGTTTCTAAAAGTACTTTAAAGTTTACTGGAGATCCAATTGGCCTATTCTAGCTTGCAAAGAGTGGAGCCATCTGAATGCTCTGTAGTTTCTGGCAGGCGGTGACTCGGCAAAACAACAAATATAATCAGAGATGTGTTTGCTGAGCAAGAAGGAGTTTGTTCTGGCCTCACAGACAATGCTCTGCCTACTTGGCAAATATTGAACGGCTGAGATATTGAGGGTCTTGAAGCTTACAAATAAGTCATATTGTCAAAACAGATGCCGTCAAATTATTTTTTCTTTGATCATTTCTTGATTTATTTACCAAATTGTCGGTAATAGAGACAATTATTGATTCATAATTTGTATATCTATTTAATTATGAACACTTATTATATGATATTATGGCACTCATTGTAGCCGGCATGATATGGAGCACTACATAATAAAACATGTATATTCTGCTGGAGTATATTAACACAGCTACAGTAAGTATCCAGTTATCCTGAAGACGTTTTTTTGACAAGCTGGCAGTGTTTTTTTTATTTATGTGCAGAGGGAGCACACTTTAATAATGCAATAACTGGGTCCACCATATATTGAAAATATTGTTAAATTGCTAGATAATAATTTCCACTCGGTTAGCTACCTTTTTTGTTGATTGAATCCCTGTTTCAATTTCAGATTTGACACATTCTCATCATGATTACTAGAAGCAATGATTGATTACCTTGTGTGTCAGGTCTTCATTATAGGGGAAGGGGTTGGATGTGGGGGTCTGTCCGTCCTCTGTGTCCGTGTCCGCTGCAGACGACCCGTAAGCGCTGTCCGAAGACACCAGCGTCCTCTCCTCCTGCCGCTGAGTTTCACAGCCGTCATCCATCTTGTTTGTTCTGTGGTTTAAACTGGTCAAAACAGATGAGCTTCTGCAAATAAACTAAACATTCAAACTTCCTTTGCTGCGTGTCCTCCGCCCCTCCTTCTCCGCATGTGCATCCTGAACAAAGACACAAACAGGACTAAATATTGATGTGATCAGAAACATCAGAGGTAGTTTACAGTATTTATGAACTGGAAAACAAGGAAGTGTTCAGCACCCTGGACATCACCTCCACCTGCTTTTAATGGAAACACTACAGGTGAGTAGCAAAACATGTCACAAATAAATACCACCAGGAAATGAGACATTATCAAATATGTGAATATGTTTCGGAACAGAAAACTGAACATTAAATAAAGACGGGTTAAAAAATGTGAGATTTGGCTAATGACTCATTTTGAATAAAAAAGACCATACATGTTGGATTTTTTAAATTCCAGACATTTGTTAAGTGATTAAAGTGAAAAAAGTAACAAATATATACCTAATTCCCCCATTGATTAGTTACATTAGGACAACATTTTTGTGGTTTAAAAGTTTGCTTAAATGTTATAATTAATTAGCAAATAAGGCAAAATCTATTGATAACTTTTTGTACATTTAGGAGAAATCTTAAACAAAGTGTAGCAAAATAAACCCCTGAATGTGAATTAAGGATGTTTTCTATCCAGTAATCTGAAAAAAAACCTGGACTAAAAAACCAAATGCCTTAAAATTGAGGAGTGCATTAAAAAATAAATGGGCTTTAATGTCTCCGGGAGAAACCTCATAAACCCAAGTGATAACAGTTAAGAAAAATAAATGGGGTTTAATGTAGTCCAGGGCTATCCAATTAGTTTGGAATGGGGGCCGGTTGATGAAAATGATCCAAAGCAAGGGGCCGGGAAAAAGATGGCTTGAAATATGAGCAATCATATTAAGAGCTTCAGATACAGTAAATACTACTACAG
This sequence comes from Trematomus bernacchii, assembly GCF_902827165.1. Lineage (NCBI taxonomy): Eukaryota > Metazoa > Chordata > Actinopteri > Perciformes > Nototheniidae > Trematomus > Trematomus bernacchii. The sequence continues at coordinate 24,566,421 of NW_022987720.1, forward strand.
CATAGTGGAGTGCATATATTGTGTTTAATTTAGGGCTGTCAAGTTAACGCGTTAATAACGCGTTAACGCAAAAAAAAATTAACGCCACTAATTATTTTAACGCGATTAACGCATGTGTATTTTTTGCCCTCGGCCGCCTTAGTTTCAGAGCGCATCGAGTGTAAAATACCATCGACAAGCTGATGCTGACAGCCCCGCTCCTGCCGCCCGCTTGTGGCAGACCACACTTCCACGCTCACTGGCAGGCCCGGACTGGCCATCGGGAGGACCGGGAGGGTGTGTGTATGTGTGGCGCGACTCGCACGAGCGAGGCACACTTTACGTGTTGTTGTTGTTAGCATCTGGTGCTAGCTAGCTGCGCTAACGGATATAAGGAGCTGTTTCAATGACATTTCGCCGACAACTGCGCCGAGCACTTGACTTTATGCAGGTAGCCAGACAGTGTGACATTGTACGAAAAGTCAGCACACTCAGCACGGATAGTACGCGCAACATTATTGCAGCGTCCAGGCAGCTCCCATTCGAGCATATATGCCTTGAGCTGCACATAGCTCAACGATCCATCACAGTGTCTCCCCACACACACACACACACACACACACACACACACACACACACACACTTATTGTATGAGAGAGGTTCCAGGTTGAATTGAGGCGAATATTTGTAATGTTCAGAGGTTGTTGTGTTTCATATTCATGAGAATATTTGTCATTGTTCAAATGATAATAAACAAACATATAAAGCATATTTGTCCACTCATATGTTGATAAGAGTATTAAAAACTTGAAAGATATCCCTCTAAGGTACATTTAGAACAGATAAAAAATGTGCGATTAATCGCGATTAACTATGGACAATCATGCGATTAATCGCGATTAAATATTTTAATCGACTGACAGCCCTAGTTTAATTCAATAAAACAACATAGCCCCAAGGCCTTTATAGATCTAAATGGAAAGTTCAGAACTCAGTAGGCCTACATGTGAAGCTAATCTAACCATCAACATCATTTCATTTCATTTAGGTGAAATGATCTAATCATTCACGCAGATGCAATAAATGTTGTCACTACAGTTGCTAGTAGGTGGGTTTGAAACCCGAGCCCACCGAAGTTTTCAGGCATTGACTTCCCCTCTATCTCTCAATGTAACACCCTCTCTGGAATAAAGGCATTCTGGCCCAAAAAAAAAATCTTAAAAAAAAAAAAAGTTACTTTTTAACATTATACTCAAAGGGCCAGTAAATATCACCCCGGGGCCGGATTTGGCCCGCGGGCCACCAATTGAACAGCCCTGATGTAGTCTATCTGCAATAAAAAAAACATCAAGAATTACCCTCCCGATGAAACTTGACTCATAGGAAGAGGTTAAAAATGATAAAACCGCATCAAGAAAAAATGTTTTTATTGAGTCATCAGTCGGATGTCTTTGAGCTCTTCTCGAGGCGAACAGCGTCAGACTGAGTCACCGCCGCACTCTGAGACCTTTATCCTCCTAAATAACACAAAGTCTGCTCCAACGACACTGAGGATCTGGGACTGTCAGTACAACATTATTAGACAGCAGTTTTTAATAGTTTCACAGAGCACTGGAGATGAACGGACAACACACACTCTCCTCTCAAAACAGTATAGAAAAATAACATATGCTCTCTTTATGTCCATAAATCTGAGGCTTCACTGAAGCAACGGTACTGTGCAAGGTAAACAAGGTCACTTGAAAACTCATATGGTGGCCAACGATTATTTAAGAACATTTCAAAAATGATTTAAAAATGCACACAGACAGGGGGTCTCAGTCATTGCACGTTTCTGGAAGCTTTTATCACGTAGTAAACAATTCATCTTCCCACTAACTGAAGGCAGCTCAGATTCTCTTCATCACGTAAAACATGGAGAAACAGTTTTGGTTGAATTGAAATAATACCAACTTGTGAACCAAACCAAGACGTGATAAACACTGCATATAACGCAGGAGGTAAAACATAATGTGTCCAACCACGTTTGTAAATTAAAAAGCATTACATTTAAAAGAAAGGTTTGGACGTTTTGAAGCCAGGCTAGCATCGTTGTAATCCTTTACCCAACAGGAAGTAGTATCAATCTCCTCATAAAACCCTGAGGCAACAACACTATTAATTAAAACTTGAATACATTTTTTGTCACCTTGCTAAGTTGGATTGAGTTTAAAAGAAATCTGGAGCCAAAAATGACACGATAAACTTGAAATACCACATTTAACATAACATCTTAAGACCCAATAACATGTTTTGTACCTGGCTATCTGCGGCCTTGATGATGCAGCCGTTGTGCACGTCCTTTAACACAACAAAAAAATAATAGAGTGGCTTTTTCTTGCAACAACGGGCATCAAAGACAACTTAACACTTTCTGCCAGTTGAAATAAACTAACATACATACAAAAAAATAACATGTTAAAAAAATGATATGTCTCAATCAGAACTAAAATCCCACTACTAGCTCTTTCCTTATCGTTTCCTTATTCAGGTCATTTAGTGATGTGTCTGTGCAGGTGGGGGTGGGGGGGGGGGGTGTCTCAGGTATCTACAGGGGTCTCCTGTTAAATAAAAGTGATCGGGTCTTATCGGACTCCTCGTGCTGTAACCAAGCGACCTCTGTGTAACATTACAGTCTTACAGTAAAGTGCACTTCATCTGCCTTACGCTCACACATGAATGCTTTAAAATAAACAAGCATAAAAGGTTTCATTCCCCTTTGAAATGAAGAGGTTGCCGAGTTCCCGATCAAACAGGCGCAGAGGATTTCTTTCCGACCCCGACTGACAAACTGTGTGCCATTAAAACATAATCATTCAACAAACAACCACACGAGTCCTGTGAAATGTGCAAATTTCCCGCAGTCACTTTCCTATCAGCCCGTCACTGAGAGGGTCCTCAGTGCAGGGAGTCGTCTGTGTATGTGCCTCTGAGACGACTGTGTTTGAGTTTCAGTCCACAGTCTCTCCTCTGCCGGGGGCGCTACCTGATCCTCCCGTCACTTTTCACCGGGCACAGTTCAGACTTGGGGTCCGGAGACATGGAGCTCCAGGAGGTTTTGGAGCAGAGTCCCACCGCGGGGCAGGAGGAAGTCTGTGGGGCGCAGAGACCGCCCGTGACCCAGAAGTCTTTGATGCTGCTGTCCACCCAGGCTTGGAGGGGCCGCCCCACCAGCTGGGCTTTCCGCTGCGCCTCCTGGGCCACCGCCTCTCGGGGGAGCAGCTTCAGCACGGAGCTCAGCTGCTGGTAGCTCTGCTCCAGGTACAGGTCGCCTGGGGGCCCTGCGTGGAGCCAGCTGTCCTCTTCTGGAGAGGATTCGGAGACAAAGAGACATTAAAAATGGGCACATACATTTAGAAGATCCAATGGAACTTTCAAAATAAGTTTAGATTTTAAAGTTACATTTGGGGGTCTAACGCCTAAACAGAAACTGTGACGTAATGTCTCACGGTCTCTTGTCACAGCTCTTTCTTACATGTTGCAGTGTTATGTTAAGAGCTGAAACTCGCAGGGTAGCTGCTAATAAGCCTGAGATTGCAGATGATGTTGTAGGTAAACTTGACAAAGTCATGGGTCCACTGGTCCTTATTATATTAGTTATTTGGTTACTTTATTTTAAAGAGTTAATCAAACTTAGTTCTCTTGTAGTAGACTTAATAACTCCCAGAAGGTTTTTTTTTATATAACAGGGAAATATTTTCTGAAAATCCTAAACTGCTGTGTGCTGCTGATTTTTAAATCTAAATTATGTATTTGTGACCCATCTTGTTCACATTTAAAAAAAAATGGGCTTGGGGCTGAGTGCCACAGATGCAGTAGAGCACATGTGTCAAACTCAAGGCGCGGGGGCCAAATCAGGCCCTTGGTGGATTTAATTTCGGCCCGCAGGATCATTTTTGAATTACTATTAGATCTGGCCCGCCGGTATATTGCACGCACACCTTCACTCAATCCTGAGGGTTTCCTCAGCTCAGAGCCTGACCCCAAACATTGATGACCTTGCACCCAAGATGAGATGCCAAGTATCTGAACTAGCATCACAGAGCAGCAAACTGAGTTTAATGGATGTTTCCTTCTGCACTTTTTTTCTTGCGACAACAGGGCATGTTTGTTTTTTCTTTGAGGGAAATAGTTTTTTTGAAGCTGTTGTTGGCCTGTGGAGAAATGTAATCATAAGAAATGACTCCGGAAAAGCTGCAGATAGAGCCATAAGAAATGAATGCAACTGATTATTTAATGTTTAATGTTGTTTTTATAGGCAATAATTTAAGCTTAGTTAGTTCCAGGTTTAATATGTGCAATAAGTTCATTTCAATAAGTTTTGCAATAAACATTGAACCAGTCCGGCCCTCGACTAGTACCCATTTTTTTTATTTTGGCCCACTGTGTATTTGAGTTTGACACCCCTGCAGTAGAGTCACGATGTCTGCATGTTTTTAGGGGCTAACGCATTGTTTGTTATGGTCTTTTATAGGAATTGTCTAATATAGCGACAGCAGCTTTGATCCTTTAAACTGACATCATGTGGAATCATCGCCTCACCTTTGCGTAGCGGCTCCTTGTCTTTGAAGGTCAGCGGCATGACGAGGAAGCTGACCTCGGCCACGAGCTCCCACTGCTTCAACACGCGCACAGACCAGGTACCGGGCCGCAGGGGGCGCTGCAGCGGGGGCTTGTACTGCGTGTATTCTGCATCCACATCCACCGTGATGTCATAGGACGCCGCCACCACCCGAGCCGGGTCGATCCACACGATGGTGGCCGTGAGGTTGGGACCCCGCGCCCACTTCTGCACCGCCAGCGGCTCGCTCAGAGGCCCGATGAGGCCGCCAAAGTTACGGAAGATTCTCTCTTTAGGATCCCACTCTGTGCCGATCTGCAGGGAGGAAATAAAAACAGGTCATGTGACATACAGCAAAACAATGTCTCCGACGTCTTTGACTTTCATATTTGATCAGAAGACAAGGAGAGAGGATGTGTTCTAAACTAGTCTCCCCAAAATTAACATATTTTAATTAAGCTTCAAAGTCCAGTGTTGGTCACATCAAGCCCTGATAAAGCACTCTAATTGGTTCATATCGGCAAGAGAATCTTCCTGTAAAGCAGTTTTCTTTTTCTTTCTTCTCCCTTGATATTAAAAAGACATAACCTTTACTGGTAATGAAGATCTTTTTTCAGACAAGAATAACACTGACCTCCAGATTCTTGAGCCTTTCAAACTCCTTCAGGTTTGACTGCAGGACGAGCGTTGCTTGAGGCACCGCCCACATCTCCAGCGTCTCTCTGACCTTTGACCCCGTGGCCTGGACCTCCTGACGAATCAGGTATCCTTGGAAACGGTCGTCATAGAAGTACACGTGTACTGACAGAGGGTAGCCGACTGGTTCAAACCTGCAGAGAGAGGAAAGAGAAATCACACATAAAGAGATTATGTCTTAAAGGTCACCTATTATGCAAAATGCACTTCTCCATGTCTCTTCTACATCAACATGTGTCCCCTCTGTGGAAAGAGACTCTGAAAGTCTCAGGAAAAAAGATTCGCTCTCTTTTTGTCCTGATCCATTTTTATAAAAACCTGTCTGAAAATGAGCTGATCAGATTTTGGCCACTTTGTGATGTCATAACGATTTTTTGGCTTGTGTAACCATTAGCCAATCACCAACCAAGGTAACCCCCCCCAGCTTATCACCTGAATCTCCTCCTAGAGCACCATTGTGTTATTTTTAACCAAATATCTCTCAGAGGGGCGTGGGGAGTGGCTCCTTATTTTCATCTAAAGCAGGGATGGGCAACTTGGATGGTGGTGGGGGCCACATCATTTATGTACTGGCCACCAGGGGGCCGCAGATTCACTTGGAACACACACACAGCAGGCATAACAGCCGGTGTCTCTTGTGAGTGTTTCCCGGGAAACAAACACAATACACACAAACGCATCAGATTATTCCGCGGTATTTGGCTGCCGAACGAAATCATGTACGCAGCTCACGACGTAACTAGGAGTCTAGTGGACGGTATCAGTACTACAAGTACTATAAGATAACTACATAATATAAGATTTTCAACTACATAATTACTCTGTAGCTATGTCAGATTGACAATAAAGAACCTTGAAGTAAAAAAGAAAAAATATGTAATCCCGGGCCGCCATTTGCCCATCCCTGATCTAAAGTAACAGACAGAGAATCAGCACTTTTGAAACAGGGCTGAAACAGAGGGGATTATGGGTTGCTGCAATGATCTGTTTGGTGTTTCAGCCAATCAGAGACAGGTTCTATATATATATCTGAGACCTATAATATATTGATGAAAAACATTATAATAGGGGACCTTTAAGTCAAGACATAAAACTGTTATATGTTTATGGATCCTCCCAGATGGAGCAGAGACGGACCTGCAGGCGTCCACGGTGCTCTGAGGGGTCAGCAGGTTCCTCAGGCCGAGACGAAAGAAAGCCATTTGAGCGGTGAGCGCTGTGTCGCTGAGCGCGGCCAGGCCGTCCTCCTTCTCAAACAGACTCTCCCAGTATGCCTTCAGCGCCGTGGTGCCCGGAGCGTACTGGCCGTACAGGTGCGTGTCCAGGATGTCGATGGCCTCCTGGTTCACCGAGGACTCAAACTTGCGGGCGAAGAACGTCGGACGGGTCAGTTGCTGTGGATACAAACAAAGAATTACAGAAAGAAGTCTTTGAGGCTGTGGCAAATGTCAATATTTACATTCAAAGCTTCTATTAAGGCGTTTTGAATTGAGCTTCGAAAAATCCACTTTTAAAACCTCAAGAGTTAAAACTAGATTAACATTATTTAACGATATTACTCTTCAATTTCGTCAACATAAATACACATATGTTGTTATTGTATTCATGTTTCTGTGGTCTTAATTTGAACTTTTGTTCTTTCTTGTGAAGCAACTTTGTGAATTGTATTTCATTATTATAAAGGACTACTAGCAAGGCGTTAGCTATGTGGGTGTGTTTGATTAAGGGAAAGCAATGGTGGAAGATTATCAACAACGTTACAGTTTCTATTAGTTATTAATAACTTAATGGGTAAGCTGCTTTGTCACATGCCCTCCTGTACCCACTAATAGGGAGCCACTAGTGGAAAATTAATTCTACAAATAGTATAACTGTAATTATATTAGTATAACCAAATCTTTATCGGCAACTGTGCAGAAATATCGGGTTCAAAAAGATAAAAAAAGATGCTGCATTCAGATTAAGAATTCAAACGTCCAAAATATAACCAATATTATTATTTAGTACAGGCCAATGGTGAACATCAAAGTGGGGCTGATAAATACACGAGAGACTGGGAAACGACAAGCTACGTGAAAAAAACAACGAAGCCATAAATAGATGAGCTGTTGTTCTGCAGCCGTCCCTCTCACCTGGATCCTGATGAGGTCTTGAGGCTTGAAGTCGTTGGGCGAGCAGCCGCACCAGTCCACGATGTGTTTGTACTGACATTTGCAGCCCAGCTTGCGGTTCCAGTTGGTGACGCGCAGGTTGTTGTCCACCAGGGTGTCGCACATGTGGCTGTTCCCCAGCACCGTGTGGAAGAAGGACTGGGGAGAGAACAAACTGTGAGACAAACAGTTTATATCCACTGAGTCTAAAGTGAAAAAGGTCACGCCTCTCTAACCCCAAACAACAAACCGCTGCTCCTCCTCTGAGACCGTCAGATAAACTCAAGCGAACCCTTCTCTGAGAGCTTAAAGTATTACATTATCTCCGCGGCGGAATTGACGGGGGAGTGCGAGACAGACTTGTGTATCAGACTGTCTCGTCTCCGGAGATAAACACCCCACCTGAGGGCGACTTACCTCAGCGGGAAGCAGAGCGTAGGTATAGAACTGCTTCAGCCCTGACACCAAGGTATCCTGGGAGTTGATGACGTAATCCACGAAGCGGCGGGTGAGCGCGAACCAATCAGATCCGCCGGAGACCTCCAGGCCTTCTGGGATGCTGCGCTCGCCCAGACGCCACATGTGGTTGTCACACTCGTGGAAGAGGCGGTCCAGGCCCTGCTTCTTAATAAACCTTAAAGACAGAAGCACAGCTTGAATTGATGCGTTTGAGAGCTCTTTGCAGCATTCATCAAAGTCAACGATTAAAATAACAATTTCTGTCCACGGTGTAATAAATAACAGCTGAAGAATCACTTCGTCATGCTGCTTTTTGCCTCTTGTTCGATATCAACAGCATTACGTTTAATTGCTCCCCCCCCCCAAGCATCATTTACCTCCGAGTTACTTCACATTTCTGACAATAAATCCAAGCGATCCCTTTCCCTTTATTGCAGCTTGTTAAATTAAGATACAAATCATCAACCTAATGTGTGTTTGCGCTGGTCTGTGTCTTAACATCTGGCAAACTCACCGGGCGTTTTCTCTCCCGTGGGACTTGAGGAAGTTCTTGTCTCTTTGCTGCGAGAGGAACGACACCAGCTCATCATTCGTCCTGCAGGAGGGTGAGCAGGTGAGAATGAAAAGAACGGAGAGGTTAGGTCAAAAAAGAAGACAGATTTTGAGATCTTTGGAAAATGTGGTCTGATAATACATATAGGGCAGCGATTCCCCCAGGGGGGCGTCTTGCCGTCATTTGACGCCCTTATTCAGCTCGGAACGCCCTGAACTCGAGCCGAGGGCGTCCAAACAAATAAATAATTCGAGAGAAGATCGAGTTTTTATCGCTTGAAATGACGAAAAGGAAAAAGGACAAGGACATCCCTCTGTTGGAGGGGCAAAGGAGTCGGGTGGGATTATTTTCGCCGCCAGCAAAGCGTGTTCCTGTGACGGAAAGTGTACTGCCGGCGAGCCTTGACGGGGGGGTGCTAGTGGAGCACGCGCGTGAACTGCGAGCGCCGGAGCCTCGCAGCGGCGAAACTGAGGCTCCGTGGTAAACTGTGGTAACACGAAGAGCTGTTTAGGAGCCGAAAGAGCCGGCTCTTCTTAGTGAGCCGAGCCAAATGATCCGGCTCACTAAAAAGAGCCGGAATTCACATCACTAATACGTAAAGAAATAGTATCTATAAAGGGACGGCTCAATTCAAAATTGAAGTCACGTGACACGACGCGACGTCACTAAACCCCCCCCCCCCCCCCCCCCCTCGCCCTCTCAGCCCTGGTCTGGCGGAAACACTGATATAGGGTTAGGTATTGTTGGGATTTGAATCGTGCAACTACTCCTGCCAATACGGCTAATTGATCTGGCACTTAAATGGTACTGTTATAGGGTTTATTTGGGTTTTATGAGAATTAACATTCATAGCTTTATTGTCGTATATACTCTATATAAACTAACATGTTATAAATAGCAGCTATTGCAACAGAATCGTTTTGAACAAACACTGTAACGTTGTGTTGATGGTGGAAAAAATGAAATGAAATGAGCCACTGTGGACAGGATGTGGTTGACAGAGCATTGTCTGGGTGTATCCAACCAATCATAGCAGCCCCAGAAATCCAGCAAAAGCTGAACAGCAACAAAGAAGAATATTTACTGCCAGCTCTGTGATTCAGCGAATAAAACAATCCATTTAATGCTGCTACCAGACCATTCCTTTTATCTGGCATATGCCGTGGCAGCTGCTCAGTTTACAGTCAGTCTGCGAAGGAATCAAATGTCCATGCAGTATTGAAAGATTTAAGCCACCATGAAAAAAGCAACTCTGATATTCACTGAACACAAACTGGAAATATTGTCAAGACAGGATGCAGAAAACAAGTATTTGTACTGGAGACATTTTTGTGGAGTTGGGGCCAATCTTTAACCACATTGAGGTTACATTCCAAAAGCATAAAGCGATGCAGGGATACGTGAGGACTCTGCAGCGGACTAAGGAAGTTACATAACGGAGTTGTGGACTCTAAGGACATAATTCCCCCGTGGTTAAACACTACCAATCATCTTATGTGCCGTTGGGAAACTCTACTCTCAACACTCTGTGACTCCATTCCTCCACACTAACACAGCGCTGTTACTCTGCTGACCTGGTGGGGAAATCTGTAGCGCTCAGATTGATGAAGAAGTCCCACTTCCAGTCCAGCATGTTGAGCAGGTCCTGCATGCTGCGCAGGTAGGCCTTCAGGAGGCTGGCCCCCCCCCAGATGGTGACCATCCTCCAGGGCGTGGCGCGGATGTTGGGGTACTGCTGGGCGATCTGCAGCACCTCCCGATGCAGGTAGCCCGAGCGCTGGAGAATTCAAAGCAAAAAGGTTGGGCAGGTAAAATGAGGGAAAACTGTGTTCCTGCAGCACAAGTGTAATGTTGTTCCCGCAGATATTCAGCTGTGCCAAGACAACACACAATCCTGGCTCGAGTTGAAAGAGACTTTGATCTATGCAGAAGAACAGTGATGCTGCGACTTGTGGGACACCATGACGATGGATAGAGAACATTGTGATGGTTAGTTTAGCTTTGCATCATATTTTCTTCTGAAAGTGGCAACAGTCAGACAGGACTGAGCTTAAAGAGGAGAGGAACGAGAAAGGTCAAAGAGTTAAGTCGAGCGTTATGCAGTTCCAAGTTTATCAACAGAATTTAATAGAAATGTTTTCATATTCTATCAATCATAAAAGTGTTTGTAAAAATGTTTCCAAAATATAAAAGTTTCTACCCAATTAAAATATAAGGAGTCTTGCTTTTCTCTGATTAATGTCATATAAAACTGAACATATTTGTGTTTTGGATTGACGACACATTTAAAAACATTGTGTTGGACTTTTAGAAACTAACTTTATACAAATTGCTTCGAACCCGGGTCTTCCACATGGGGACCAAACCCCTGCATTTGTAAAATGTTAGACCTTTTTTTTTATACAAAAAAGGGTTGCAACTAACAATTATATTCAATGTTGATAATCAGCTAATTATGTTCTAGAACAGTGGTTCTCAACTGGTGGGTCGTGACCCAAAAGTGGGTCGCGACCCGTTTTTTTTTTTGGGGAAACAGTCAAACCTTTATTTTGAAGGCCGGATTTTCTAACGCTGTGCATGCAGTAGGCGTTGGACTGGAAGTACCGGAGACCATAAATGATTTTGAAAATTGACAGGTCACAGAACAATGGGGGCTATCTACCCTTACCCACAATTGTAAGTAATTGACACAGACTCTCTCCTCTTTGCTCTTCTCTCTGTGAGGAGCAGCAGGTTCAGCTTTAGAACGAAGTGAAAAAGACACAATGGCATAACATATTATTAATATGTCGGGTAGTCATAGATATATTTATTTTCTTCTCAGAGTGTACCAGAATGTGTAGTTTATATGTTAGTATTTCTAAAAATCTTGGGTTTTCAACATGTGAGCCTTTTTATGTTATACAGTTCAGCTTTGATTCCATCATCTGATTAAACCTTTTTTTAAAGCATTCTTTAGTTCTGTGGGGATATAAGGGATGCACTGTACTTCACTTTAATTCATATTGTCTGCTGAAAAGCGTATATATATATATATATATATATATTACAGCACGATTTTTTGTTGAATGGATTTGAGTGGTTCAAGATTTCGGGTTGCGATTTATTGACAAATGAAAAAGTGGGTCCTGAGGCCTGACCAGTTGAGAGCCACTGCTCTAGAATAATGAATAACAACAATTAAATAGGTTTTTGCCTGAAGATTGCATAGGTTTAGATTAGAGGATTAGACAGGTTGGAAATACCCTTTATAAATGTCCCTTTAGATCTAAATTTGATTAAGTACAAAGTCATTAACAAGCAGCCACTTTTCCGAATGAGTACGACTTAAAAAGTCCCTGAAGCGATAAATGACCAATTTAAGAGAAAAATGAACTTTGTTCAGCAACATGAAGTCAAATCGTTTTGTTCAGTGAAGCACAAACAATGTGTCACTGTCTCCGACCCGTGATGAATAAAGAGTGACACTTGCTGACCACTCTTAAATTAGACCAGAAAGTCACTGCAATAATCTGTGGGTGTGTTAATAAAGGAGACACCAGCGTGACAGCCCTAAACTTGTGGTCCACTGCCTCCAGTACATTCTGCCCTGTTTTACAGCCTCATCTCTCTGCTGGCCTTTCCCTCTAAGAGAAATGAGGTGAGGTTGTCTAAGGCTGTTTCTGTGGTGCGTACTTATTCATCACTGCCTCTGGTAAGCCTCTCTCTGTCTTGGCAGCAGAACAGAGCAACTCCCCGGGAATGAGCAACCTTTCCGGCTGCACAGGTGCACTGTCGACAGGTGTCTCTGCTTTCTCTGCGCTGAACTCACCTGAGGTCTGAGCCTCAGAATCACCACTCAGCCGTTAGTCTTCTGTCTTCTAGCTGCACATGATAGCAGACTCTTTCCTCCGCTAAGAATAACCACACTTTACTCTATCCAGGCTAATCCCCTTTACCACACTGTGAGACCCACGGGATATATTTAACCTTCATAATGCAAGAAGACCTAGCCGGTAAAAGCTTTTGAGAGCTCAGTCTAGTCTGCTCCAAGCGAGTCGGTTCCCAATTACACCCTCCAATGTGTCGTCTAAGTATAAATTAACAATACTGTCAGCTAGTCAACATTTTTTCAGGCGGGTCTGTACCACATTTTTTATTCAAGCTTCTATTTCTTTTTCAAAATGGAGCTTTGAATGCCTGTTATAAAACACGACGTAATAACATTAAAAAAAATAAATAAAAGTCTTGAACAAAATCCTCAACTTCAATAAAAGGTGATTTTTTTTGTGGGAATATTGACTATTGAATACTGATTTTAATTTGTAAGTTTTATAATAAAACACATAATGCTTTGTCACTCCTCCATCCTCTGTTTTTTTCCACTAGTAAGCTTATTTGATTGAATGCAGTGGCACTGTGAGGTCCTTTTAGGGCTTACCTTGTCCACATGGATGTAGTAGAAGTGGTCTTGGTGATATATGGCTTTGATGAGGCGCTTGAGCTGCCGTACAGCGCGGCCGTGGACCATCAGAACGAACGCCACTCTGACCGGGTTCTCCACTTTGAGCAGGCTGTTGTCCAGCTCGCCAACGGACTGCACCTGATTAGATATACCTGTGGAAAGAGGGTGGAGACATAAAAGGACTGACTCTGTGGGATGTGGAACACTTCGAAGAATAATATGTTAGGTGCTGAGAAAGACTGTTCAATCGAGGTTAAATAAAAGCAAATGTGTGAAAAGTATTGCTTTGTTTTGCCCTTGTTTCCATCCTATAGTTTTTCCTTGAACAAAGATTCCCACACATGAACAAACCAGAGGTGTGTGTCTATTGTTTTGTTCTTAATGCGATCCCTATACCCTATTTAATGTATTAAGAAAATAAATACACGTTACAGTTTCTTGGTTGCTTCTAACAACAAGATTGTGAAAACAAACTACAGAATTCAGAGAATGTGAACAAGAAAATTAGCTAATGAGAATTATTTTGATTTAAAATGTCTCAGTGGGTAAAAATGTATCTGTCTGGACCTCAAGCGTTATCTGTTCAGAAGTTCTCACCGAGCTGAGGGCAGAACTGAGGGAGTGCGCCTGGCATGAGCTTCCCGGCCTGATGCTGACACACGATGTTGGCGATCTCCTGCCGGCACTGCTGCGACCCGGCGCGATGCAGGGCGGACAGCGCGTCCTTGCCCGTGATGTGACATTTGGGCACAAAGTCGCTGCTGGGCTGGTGCACCCCGTCCACGCTGCCCGGCTCCCCGAGCATGGCGGCGGCCGGAGCCTTCGCCATCCCGTCTGCGCCTCCTCTGGTCTCGCTGAAGTTACGGCTGCTGGACGGCTCATGGATGACTGCGCGTTCTAACCCGGCTCCTGTTACCCCCCGGTTCTGATGAGCCTTCACCCTGACACTGGGCTTCTCTCCTCTGCGGTTGGTTCCCCTCCTCAGTGCGCTGGCGGCCGTGCCCCCCGTCCTCTCCGACCGGCCGCTCCATCGGCCTCGGTCCCTCCCCGACAAAGAGTTCTGCTTCTCCCAAAGAGCCGGGTCTCTCTTGGGGTCCTGGCTGTTGTGGTCAGGCAGCTTAGACCGCCGTGTTTTTTTCTGAAGAGAGAGAAGAAGAAAATAAAAATTAATTTCAAATCCAGATGTATTGCTTTAACAACATCTAGGACAAACACTACTGGGATGAGGCGTCGATTCACATCCAGGGAGGAAGTAAGGTAAACCAATAACATGACTAAGACAACAGCTGAAACAGCCCTGGAGGGAAGGATGTGTTTACTTCATTTCTCTGATCTGGGTTATTTTTAGCTGAGCCTCTGCCTTATTGCGGAGCTAATCTGCAAAAAGCACAGTTCTGGATAGCCACAAAAACGCCAAGATGCATAATAGACCCAGTGACCATAGACCATAGATCCAGTGACCATAGACCCAGTGACCATAGATCCAGTGACACACACACACGTATACAGAGAATCCTTATCAGACAGCAACTGTGTGTGTGAGTGTGTGTATGTTTTACCTGCATGTATATGCATGTTTGTGGCACACAAGATTTCAGAGAGGTGCCTACAGATACAGCTCTCGGCCACAAACTTGCAAAACGAATTACTCTGCAGTAGGTGAACCACATTCTTTATAATACAGTTGTCAATTAATTGGTCACATAAGTTACCGCAGAGCTCTATTTGGTTGACAGATGGATATAAAAAGTCAGAATATATGTTGTTCTGTGAACAATTATCATACAGGCTGTGTATTATAATTGTTTTTAAAATATGATAAATCAAAGCATTTTATGATGACTTCATACGTCACAACATGATCCTCTTACATGTATCTGCTTTGAGGAAAAAAAAACGTCAGGTGTCCCATAACTGGATTTTCTTGCCTGTAACATCCCCGAAGGAGGCTTTAAGTCAAGAAAGCATTTGTCATATAGTTATGGTTCAGTGAAAATAAGCAAGGATGTTTTATAAAATAGGTTCCTTCTTTAGAAAATTGAAGTCAATATAAATAAAAGCTAGAAAATGTACCTTGTAAACATTTCAGCTTAGTGGCAGGTTGATGACGTGAGGACACGGCGTCAGATGCACCACCATCATCATTATTAATCTTGGTTTCTTAAATACCAAAGTTTCCATGTCTAAGAGTATCATAGAATTTGAATGCAAGAGTACAGAGAATCCGTCTTACTGGAGGAGCTCATATCACACCTACAGAAATGGAAGGCAGGATTTAAAAAAGAAACGCAGTGCTTAAGCCTTTTTTTAAATCTGCTAGCCAAACAGCATCACAGCCTTGGCACAGTAGATTACTGGATCACACAAAAGGCCCTTCAAAATGAGCACTTGGAGGAAAAGGAAGAAAGAAAGTGAGTGGGCTGAGAGCTTTCTGCCTCTGTCAGACGATATAGCAGAACGCAGGCGAGTCCGCTTCACGCCGCTGGCATGGCGACAGCCCGTAGACGGTGGGAACAGGAGGGGGACCAGTGCTGCGTGGTGGGACAGGGAGCCAGATTAAATAGTGGCAATAAACCAGCTGCCAACCGACACAGCGCACTCTCAAACCCATTACAGTGAGAGGCATTGTGGAGCCCAGTTACATACCAGTCATTGCGGTGCAAGCCTCTTTCAGTGAGTTTACATGCACTTGAATAACCTGGTTATTGTAAGCTTTCGGCAGGAATCTGATGTTCTTAACGTCACCTGGAAAGAGCTTGAGTTTCCTTTATGAGACAATTCTGTCAAAGAAACCCAATAATTATGATAAAAACTTTTGTTCTCAACATCAAAGTCCTGAAGACTATTTCACATTTTCTCCAGCAGTGGTGGTATGTCTTCTTTCTATGGCTGTTAAATTAATGAAAACATCTTCAATGCCTTATGCTAGCTTAAATTCTCAAGACACTTTTAGGCTGCACTAAATGTTCTCGCACAGAAGACGTTGCATGCGGCGGGGGCTAATGTTTCAATTTCCCTTATCACTCGTTTTCACAGCTTTTAATTAACCATCATGTCAAAAAAAAACTATTGATTCAAAGGCAAGCCAGGCCGCCTCTTTACTTTCCAATTAAAGTGGAGTGAAACCATATCAGCGCCGCCATCTGCTGAAGCAGGAAGCAGCAGCGAGGGCTCAGCTCTGCAGGATGGCACATCCAAGCAGAGGGTGACACAAAGATGACAGTCTCGTCTTCTTCACAATCTTTTCCCCCTTCTGTACGAGGGCTTTAAATATTAAGGCACGCGGCTGTGTTCACACGTGCACAGCGAGCCGCTGATTAGAGCAGATGCGAGTTAACGCAGAGACCAAAGAGCATGGAGGAATCCACAGAGTCTCGCTCATGTTACCCACATTGGAAAGCCTCCCTGACTGAACATGCACTGTTGAGCGATGAAAAGATGATTAATATGCATTCTTCAAGTCTGAAATGTGATCCTGCATCTGTGAGTCTGCAAACAGAGCATGCGCTGACATTTGCATAGATGTCTGCCAACATAGCTGCATGTCAGGCTGACATGTACGCTGAGCATCAGTGTCACAGCAGCGTGTCCCCTACCATTGTGTTGGAAAACAACGGCAACGGAGCCCCCCCCTGAAATTCAAGGTGTTTTTTTTTTAATAATACATATTTATAGCACCAAATTGCAACTAATCTATCTACTGTCACTTTTCACATTGAACATGTGCTCTTTTATTAAATAAACTAAACACTTTCTTTTTAAGTTATGAGTTTAGTGTTTTTGACCCTAAGAAACACCGATGCATTAATCCCTCCCCCCCCCCGCTCAGACAGCACCCCCCCAAAGCAGTAAACCTAGGGGAAACACTGCACAGCGTTCACATTAGGAATGAATGAGACCCATTTACAACTTTAAATTATTCAAACAAAGCTAAATTGAAAGTTGAATTAATAATAAAATCAACAATCAGTGCAGGTTTTTTCTTTGACCTGAAGCGTTGGAAAGCAAATACTATGTGTTGAGGATTTGAAAGTTCATATGTCAGCACCTTTACAGATGAGCTACAGATATTTCTCTCTCTCTGCTCGAGCATGTTCAAGCTAGTGTGCACCTGATGACTTGCCTAGAGGCGGATAATGCAAACGGGGGATTTAAAATCATAAGAAACATTGGTCTCCAATAAGATGAATGACATGTCAAACTTCCCGTTCCACCACAATGTGACGTTAAAGTGCGTCCAAGCGGAAATGGATTACTTCACCAAGGTTGCATCAGTCATTTACTGAGAATAAGCTTTATGTTAAGGGTTTAGCTCACAGTTAAGTGAATTGGTCGACATCATTGTCACTACTGATTCCTCTTTTCCCTCTCTGGGTCAAACTTCTTCCTCCACCGCATTTACATCTGCTTCCTTCTCTCCCCTCCAGGCACAGATCTGAAATCTATATACGTCGGGAGGAACATTATACACATCGCCACTTTTCATATCATGATAGGGAGACGGCACATTTTCCAACTCAGGTTTCAGCTGGCATTCCTGTGACTCTATCAGGATCAGAGTGCCTCAAAACATTACTCCTGTACGCGCACAGTTCCTCCACGGGTCACACATCTGTTAAGAAACTGATTTGACCTCATTTAGAGGGGGGAAAGGGAACAGGTACTGCCTGAGGGTAGTAAGTCCAGGTGTGCACAGGAGACCCATAGGTAAGCTTCACACAGGGGACAGGTTGCATGATTTTAGTAAGAAGTAAAGGCAACTCTTTGCTCAACTGCAGACTTTATCCCTAGGATATCCTCCTACTTTTAGTATCTGGGTATGACTCAAAGCTTAGTACATGTTAAATAGGCAGGGCAGCCCCCCAAGAGAAAGGCCTCTGGTGTATATAAAATAAACAAACAGTAAAACAGATGCTGAGTATCTTGGGAGAGCTATATGACGCATTTAAGACAGTTCATGTTGATGATCTGTTTATGATCAATGAATCATAACGGAATCACATGCTCTCAAAAGGTTGCATCACGTCATAGACCTCCTTTAAACTCCCATGTTAAGGAACGGTGTGTCTGTTTAGTGAAGCTGTCCATCATCACAGTGGCTCAAAATGAAATGTAGTGGCAAACACCAGTGTGGAGAATTATGGTTATTATTGTATCCTGTTTGTATACATTCAGTAACAGGATTTTAGTGTTGTATTCTCTTAATGTAGACCAAATGTAGATGCTTGAAATACTGTGTAGATTAGTAGTACAGTACTGCTTTATACTAATATCAGCATAGCATGTGTTTATAAGTACAAAGTAACTGTGAGTGGAGTCAAAAGTACAATAATTGCCAATGAAATTGCGTGGAGTAGAAGTATAAAGGAGCATTACATACAAGTACAAATATGTCAATAAAGTACTTAAGTAATACTTGAATACAATTTACTTAGTTACTTTCAACCTCTGCTATCAATACCGTTAATTGCTTAGATATGAGCATGTAACCTGGGAAACAGTGCTGTATAAGTCTGGTACTCGGTGACAAACAGACATATAGACATGTATACATAAATACATAAAGACAGATACACAGGGCTGGTCCAGTTGTACTGAAATGTTTCGGAGCGGCGCTGTTCCCTAACTGCTAAATTAGCTAGAACATGCTAACCGTTACTGTATCATAACACATAGGGAAGCTAGGCTAAGCGCTAACGGCTACAATTACAAATCCAACCATATCAGTGTCGTGTCAGAAATCCCCGAACAGACTGGGACTCACCTCTGCCTCGCCCTCTTCCAGACTTCTCAGACTCCATACCACAAGCCCCTGGACCAGGAGGATAGTTAACGCGGCGGCTATCGCTAGTTTGTATCGTCGGAGCAGCTTCTGAACTCGAGCGCTGGCCACCATTTTTTCGACTCCCGTTTGACGGGGAGCGCGTGCACGGCACATTCTGAACTGCGCGTGCACGCGGTGTCGCTCGCCATCCTCAGGTTGCTGCAAAGTTTCACTTCAAAATAATTGTAATTAGCTGGATTTATATCGTGTATTTCTCATACGAAATTAGAAAGTCATCATGTCTGTGTTGTTCTTTGGATGAAGGGACGCCTGCAAAGAAAAATGAATGTTATATTCATGTATAATAATACATGTATATACCGTGTCATGTGAGCAAAATACCTTATTCCTGCCAGTGGATTTGCTAAATAGAGACAAAACGTAATTGTCTTATTGTCCCTATATAAAAATCTACCTAGAAACTCAATTCAATTCAAGTTTATTTATATAGCCCAAAATCACAAATCCTATTTGTCTCAGATTGCTTCACAAGTCAACAAACACAATTTGCAATGTAAAACAATGTAAAAACAACAAACGTATCTTACAAGATCAATGTGAAAATACCAATTTAAAAAGGAACATAACACAATGACACAAATACAGTTAGAGTAGAATAAATAAAATTCCATAAAACGAAGGGTCCATGAGGACCCATGAGGACTAAACTAACTATAACGTACTATAATTAACTAAATTAATTAATAAATAGCACTTTGATATGTTATTTTTTGTAACAGGATAGTTTTGGAGAACCATAAATAAATAGTTTTAAAAACACTTGAAGTTGATTCCAAAAGTTAATGTTTATTTTTTTACCTCTAACATGATAGTGAGCTTGACAACTTTTTCATGTAACTCTTGTGAGTATAATCAGGATAATGGAAATTCCCCACCATCAACATATTGTGAGGTTTTCTTTGTATCTTGATCTGTGCTAATATCCTATATTGTTCCAGACATAACTTGTATTATTTTCTTAAAAAGGCTATATTTTTTCATCATGTATGAGTAACCCCCTTCTTACATGATCAGCATCTTAATTAATGCTTTACAATTGTATTGTGTTAAAAACCAAGGTCATGGCCACTTCTAATGAAAATTAAAATAATCCCATGTCGTGTCCTCAAATGTTAGGGTAGATCTGCAATGCTTTACATTACAAACATGGTTTTAACAGCAATATGATTAATATTATAAGGCCTATAATATTGCAGCAAACATTTAAAAGTTGTCAGCTGGCATTTTAAGTTGAAAAATTAGTCTCCCATAGTTCCCAACCATGAATACTAATGCTACATTTTTGTCTCTTTGTCTGTTTATAAATCATCTCAGGACGGGATCCCCACGGTCTCCAGGGTAACGGGTCTCCAGCTCTGGCATGCAGGGAGTTAATCTGGTCTGGAAGCCACTGAGCAGACGAGACAGGGAGGAAACAGCAAGTAGGCATATTTTATGAACATTATTTGAAATGTGTGTAACCTGGCTGTAAAACATGTGTTCAGTGCTAAAGTACTGTATACTTAAGTACAATGTTCTGATACTTGTACTTTAAATACATATTTAAATGTTATGCTATTTCATTCTACTCCACTTTTGGAAGCCAATAATCTTCTTTGCATTTATCTGACATGTTATTCTTATTCTATTCCTTTTTATTATAATTTTTGTTTCTGTTTATTCAGTCCTGGTATTAAGCGTTCTTTTTCATCACAAAGCTGCTTGTTTGTCCGTTGTTTTTATTTTTCCTAAATTGTCTAGGTGTTTGGTTTGCGAAGCACAATGAGTCATTTTTGTGGATGAAAAGTGCTATGTAAATACATTAAAATGTTGGTTTGATTTGATTTGACAGATTTAATTACTAGTGACTTTAACGATTCAGATTATAAAATAATACAAAACAAATGAATAAACTATATGTTGTTATTGTTAAAGATAACTAGCATTGGTATACAATGTATTTACGTTTTTGACTAATGTTTTTATTGAATGACAGACACACTCATAATACAACAATTGAAACAGGGATTTTCCTTTTACAAATGAATTCAAATGAGCTCCACTCACCAGCTGGGAGGGACACATGCATAATGCATAATCCAGTGTATAAATAAACATGTTTCTGTAAAGGGCCATTACTTATAACTAATACTTTTACTTTTGGTACTTTAAGCATATTTTTGACTACTTTTGCATGATTTTGAACTTGTTTAGACTTTTTTTTTTTTACAGTTGGTATTTCTACTTCAACTTAAGTAAAGTATGTGAGTACTTCTTGGATAACTGCATGTCATATTGCTGTTTTAAGGAGCCTTGATAATAAATCTGTTGGCATTTGTGTGTGCTGCAGCCTGCTGTCCATAAACCAAAGTGCCGAGCGCGCAGCCAGAGCGACGTCACGCGTTGCAAAGAGGGCGTCATTTCGCCTTGACACACTCACACTACACACACACACACACACACACACACTCACACACACTGTGGCATGTTTACCGAGTGGAGAGTTTGATCGGACTTGCAGAGAGAGCATGTGGACTGTGACCCTGTCCGGGAGCGAGCAGACAATGAAGAGGAGCGACAGAGCTGGTCTCCGTTTCTTTCTCTGATAAATAAGATGAGAGGCTTTGTGTTGAACCTTATGAGTTCAGGAGGATTTGTGAAGGCAACACTCACAGTTTACACAGAAGAAATGTCCACAACTGAAAGTCCCACCATGCCCTCCTCACAGCTGACATCGGATCAACTCACAGTGGTCGCTGCATCATGTAAGTAAAACCTTTAAACTGTCAAAAATATTCAAAATAAATCAGATTTTGCTAGAAAAACATCTGTCAGGATAATTGTTCTACTTCCTTTGTATTTGCACTTACTGCAGCAGTATGATAAGGGTTGTACTAGATCGTTTCTTTTTATAGATATCAGCTACTTTGACTGTCACATATTGCAATCATCTCTAACACATAATTACAGTAAGTGGCAGAATATTATTTCCCAGCTATGATTGTTTTTGATGGACAGGTAGCACAAAGGACATCAATGACACCTGTAAGTGTTCACATTATAGAGACAGACTGTCAATCAGACTCTTCATATGAATCAACTTCACTGATTTGAACTGTTCAAAGGACAAAACTGTTCTTTTACAAGTTTCACAGCCAGAAAAACACACAAACACAATGTCCGTCTGTTCGACACTGATTAACAAACATGTCCTTCTCTCTTGATTTTCTCACAGTTTCTTCTCTGGTGTTCTTTGTGGTGATTGTGGTGCTGCTGTCCATTATTTACCGCAAGGATCTCCTGTGCTGCAAGCTACGCTCCTATCAGGGGCCACATGCAGATATGGTAAGATTTCAACTAAAAACAAGTGCCTTTTGTGCTGAGGTTTCTTTTTTTTAAAGTGACTCGTACGTTCAGATGTGATCCTGATCCAGCACAGTTGATGAGACCACAGAGAGATGGGGGGGGTGGGCACAGACTCAAAGACACCATGTGCACTCCCTTAGTGTCGCGCCATTAGGAAGTGTCAGATTCAATTTGCATGCTGTGGGAAAAAAAAGACTACAATAAAGTTGATATGATCATTGTCAGGCGATGGATTTGCCTCAGTTGAATTAGCTGCCCTGCAGAAATATCCGCCACAGCCACTCTGATGGAAAAGGACAGAATTAGCACTCAACACGCATATTGATGCTACTCCAGCACCTTATAATGAAATCACTGCAAATCAGATTTTCTTGCTTACACCGGCAAAGCAGGTGAAGCAAAACAACCTAATCGTTGAGGGTTTTTAAGGGAGCCCGTGGCATTTCAAATCATTATAAATTAGATAAACACCACAACATCTCTGCCTAAATCAAGCTGTAAGTGAGAGGTGCAGGATGAGGTGAAATGAAAATGTAAACACAGAAGTAACTTTTCCTAGGTTGTTTATTCTCTCTGCATTCTCTTCCTGACTTGTTTCTCACCTCGAGTCCCAGGGGTCAAGTTTGAGTGTTATCTTTGGATTGCAGAGACTTATACCCCCCCCCCCCCCCCCTCCCCCCTTCAATGGACAGGAAGCTCTGTTCAGTTGCGGTTTTAATGGAGAAGTCCTGTTGTTCCTTTTGAGGAACTAACAGAGCGTCTCACCGGTACAAAGAAGCATCTAGTTTCAACTGAGTCTGTACACCATGTGGCTGATAAGACAGTCAGGTCAGTAGCTACAGTAAAACACATGACAGAGACAAACTGTAATCAGTGCCAAAGTCTACACCCATATTGTGTATTCAGATTTCATTTTCATTCATTATTGGTTAGTGAATACACTTAGGGGTTGTTTGAATTGTTCCTGAAACCCACAATTGACATAATGTGATTGAAAAGGGAGATGCATTTTTTTATTATCAGGAGACAGAAAGTGAAGGTTAGTCGACAAACACACAAACGCTCTTTCATTGTGCTCCTATGGGACATTGCATGTCTTCAACTTCATCGTCACATACCTTTCCCTGCTCCAGTATGCACCATGAATAGTGGGCCGACCCCACTGTGGGTGTTGGGGACACAACGGGGACAATGGCTCTCCTTTAGGTTTGCAGCGGGGAAAAAGACACACTGCCGCTGGGGTCCTCCCCCGACTTCAACACTGATTTAACACGGTTGTGCTTTTTCACACTGGATGAATCAATGGCAGGAGACAAAGGACAAGTCTCCCTTTTTTCCCTTTTTTTTTTTTAAAGGACTTTTTCTTTTTTGCTTCTTAAAAGTACAAACCAGTGAGGGAAAGTGACCTCTGACATCACCTTTTCTGAGTCGTCTCCATCTCTCTGAAATGATGTCAGGGTTGTGGCAAAGGTCGTTTGAGTGCGTCACTCTAAGTGTGAGTGATGTCATTGTTTAACTAGTCTGCATGGGAAAATGATAAATCACAGAATTTCATACTACTTTACATACCAAACTTCAACTTTTACGGCCTCTTGGTCAAAGGAAATCGCCTCGGTAAAACAGTAAAAGTTTGTTTCCTAACAACTCTTAACCTCACGCTGGATTTGAATCCCGGTCAAGCAACAAATTGACTTTGTCGTAATGCCGACCCAAATGACATACGAGGCTATAATGTGTATTGGAGTGTGCTCGTTAAGAGGTACCTGCTGCAGTTACAAGAGGAAGACAGAGACAGAAAAAAGACCACACGGTGGGGTTTGTTGCCTAGGGACCCTCAAAACACAGCGGGACATCACATTGTTCTTCACACAAAAGAGACTCATTTAGACTCAAGGCAATTACCTACTTTTCCTGGCAGTCTTTTTTCACCGCATACATACAGTGAGACTTTGACAGGTCTTGTTTCAGAGTGGGAGGGACAGGGAGGAGGCACGGAAATTGGAGGGTGGTCGCCTTATTGATTGGATAATTTATGGTATTGCTAAACCAGCCAGTGTCTACAGTGATTAAACAAGGCATGAAGATTGGTCAATTGAGCTGAAATGAGTGGATTGTTTTTGACTAATTGCAGCAGGATCCATAAAAATATAAACGAATAAACGCTTGTCATGAATAACTAAGGCTCTGCTTGCTGAGACACACTTGTTCCATTACTGCTTGTTTTACAGGGTGCTCCTCCTCAGTACTACAGCAGCAGACAAACACTGGTGGGATCTCCTTGTCTGGAGCAGAGTGAGATCATGGATGACAACAACACTCAGGTGAGAGAGCCTATAGTGCATTAGCAACATCTGCTATTAGCCTTGAAAAGCACTTTAGACTTCTGTGTACTCTGTGCAGCAGATACAGGCACACTCTCTGTTCCTCTACTACACAAACTGTACTTTTTACTCAGTAGATCAATAGGCACTCGCCTCTAAAGTGAATGTTTCCATGACGGTATAGCTTTAGGAATACTTTACACCAAAAAGGTCCATGTGTTAATTAATTCCTCAGCCTGAGTTACCTTGAGTTCTTGAAGAAAGCTTTATTTGTCTCGCATGCCTCCACAGCGAGGAAAGTCCTAATGAATTGAAGCCCAATAAATACATCAAAACATCTGTTTACAAACTCTCAAGGAACTCATGCAGGACTCCCAACATCTTTTTTACTTAGGAAGGTTCCTAATTGAGTGAAATGACCCAGAAGTATTTAAGTGGCCACCATCGTAATGGCTGGGCGATTTCTCTAAATGCTGAGGAAATGTGTTTAAATGCTTTCTTTCTTATCCCATTTAGTTAGGGAACACTGCAGCAGTCTTTATGAAAGGAAAGGTGATAATGTCATCACACAATTCCTTACAGCAACACCATTGCGTCAATAACAACCAACATCACAGTTTAATTGTACAATCAATTAAATCCAATAAATGGAAATCATCATTTTAAGAGGTGAAATTCAGTTTTGGACAGGAGCCTTTACATGAATTGTACAGCATTAAGTTTGCACTCATTGTTTGTGTTTTTAAAACGGTTTCTGTTAAAAAAACACTTACAAAACATCTGGTTTCTGTTAAAAAAACACTTACAAAACATCTGCTATAAATGAGGACAGATTGTCTTAGCTTTGCTACAAAACCCAAGTCTGATTTATCCAGTCGTATGCTCACTACTTAACAAACCCATGTGTATACGCTTAAACCTTATAACTTATTACCCTTGGTACTTGTCAGGGACAAGTGTCAATAATGTGCAAGTGTGAGATTGTTAAAGCTTTGTTTAAGTGTTCAAAATTGTAAAGTTTCTGTGAAAATACATGTGTTTTGGAAGTAGTTAGCACACCTCAGGATCAATGAGACTTGGCACGCTTTGTGTGAGAGTTTGCAAACAGATGTTATGATATAGATTTGTTGATGTTAAATGGGGTTGCCATTCAATTTAGTACACCTTTTCAAGTCTTTACTCCTGCTCACTGTGTTTTCCTTCAAGTATTAAAGGTATCAAAGGGGTTGTAATTTACACTCATATGGTCATTTTGGAAGTGAAGTATCCCTTCAAGCAGGTTTCAATAATCCACACATCCTCAGCACATAAAAGCCTCTGTTTCCTGTCCCTCATAAGTGTCCCTCTGTGTGTCTCAGCAGGCGGGTCAGCTGTTCTACATCGGCCTGCCCTCCAGCTACAGCCTCCCCACTCTGGACTCCCCCATGCCGAGGCTCCCCTCCTACGAGAGCGTCCGAAAGAAGGACCGCCAGAGGCAGATCCACATGATGATCGCAGACCGCTTCGGCCTCAATGGACCCATTGTGACTGAGGTCGGCATAATAAGGGATTAACACTTGATACAGTCTCAAATGCTTTGACAATGAATTATTCCAGGTGCTGTCGTTGAGCCTGGGAACGGGGAATATATTGTACTCCTATTACAGGTTTAGCTCAAGCTCATATAAACCGTCATTATCAAGGCCCCTGGGTAGTTTCACAGTGAATAGAGATAATAACAAACAGGCTCTTTCTATTATGACCACGCTGTCATGCAATATTGTAACAAGAGCTTGTTCAAAGATTAGACCGCATTCAGAGTGCGGTAAACATTTAGCACTATCTGCTCATCTCGCGCTCGCTGCTGAATTGTGCTGGCAGACGCGTTTCAAGGTTTTACCATGTTGATCTTTTGCTGAGCTTTTGACTCGCACAACGCTTGGGCAAACAAGGTAATGAGAAAAAGGCACATCAAACATAATTAAAGCCTGCATCCTGAGAGCAAACACAGCCCGGGAATGCAGCTTTGTGCTCCTGTCTTCTACTGTTTTTTCTTCTTTGACCTCCCTCTTTTTTCTGCAATTAAACAGTCCTTAGCATGGCTGACCATCCCTTACACACACACACACACACATACACACACAAAGAAAGTACATTCACTCACAGTTAACCCATCACCACTGAAAAGTCTCCCTACCCCCCAACTAGAGTTCGACTGATGGTCCCTTAATTTACGTCTGTCCGCCTGTCCTGCGACCAGAGGCAGGATAGTAGTCAAACTTTGTGGCATGGTGTGTGTGTGGTGTGTGTGGATCACGCAGAGGGCAGGGCACTAGGGTTGCTCTTGTCGCCTGAGGGTCCCCAAGCAATTAAAAGATAAGAAGGCCCAGTGTGAATCTGTCGGATGTGATCAGAAAGATAATGCATTGGAGTGAAATATGTTCCAGGCGGCTGAAGTGGAGATTAATTGGAAGTGTAAATACAAACATGTTCCACTTATTTTGAGGGATATATATCAGAACTCAGGGTGTTATACAAGCAAAACTTTCATCCTGGGACTGCATAGTTTTTATATGACCTTAAAGCACAGCAATGGTCCTAAATGGATGGAGAGCAAGGACTTTGTCTTTTAGCAAATAGGCAAAAGTGGCTTTGAAATTTGGTTCAAATGAAATAAAAAGTCTTGTTCAGGATCGTAATGTAAACCCTCCCCTTTTTTTTCACCACTTGCAACAAGCTGTGTTGATTACATTTGTGACTTTTATCTTTCTACAGATCATTCTTCCTGTAAATGTACCAGTTTAATCTTAGAGAATATGTTACTATTTTTCCTGTAAATGTATGACTTTAATCTCGGGAAAAAAAAAGTATTCTTTGAAAATTACATCACAAGGAATCCATAAATGACTTATTTTAACCTACAAAGCCCATCATACAAAGTACGATATTGTCATTCATTTGTGGCGTGGTTATATCCCTTATAGCCCAATGAAAGTCCAATATTTCCTCTCTTTTAGTGATCGTTTTGGTCTCTACCAGCTCCTAAAAGAAAAGCTATTTGCTACAATATTTTCACCAACTAATTGCATGTTTTGATTGGCTGCTGTTTGTTGCTGAGCAGCTGTTTTGGATTGCATTTTCAAACTTGTCTAAATATTATCCTGTCTTTCTGTCTTTCCCACAGCCTCCTCCAACATATGAAGAGAGTGTCTGCCATTCTATAGAGCTGCCGTACAACATCCTGTCATCCAATCTGGACCTCTCCTTTCCTCAGAGTATCTTCACCAACACGGACACACCTCATCTGATCAACTCTGACTCCAACAGCACTGTTCTACCTGTGTGATTTTACTGATCTCGTGAATGTGAAAGACGTGTGATAGCTTTACATACACAGAAGAAGAGTGGATTAAAACCGGATTTTCTTCACTTTACACAAGCTGATACCTCAAGACTGAGCTTATATTGAGAGACAGCTGATGAAGGAGCAACCAAAGAGGAGTTTTGTGAAAAGACTATCGAATGTCAAAAACACTTTGTGACCGCTACTGTACATGCTGATGAATTTCAAAGGACAATCACGGGATATTGACATTTACTGAGGTGGCTGGTTCACCTTGAAGACGAAAAAGGTGGAGTACAAAATACCAAAAAAGGGAACCGCTATTTACCTTGTTGATTATACTATCACTGAACACTTGTTTACTCTTTTATTGTCCTAAACCAGAGACCTCATAGTGTTGTTTATGAGGTTATCCGAGGCTTGTTGTTGTTTTACCCTGCCGAGGCCGTAACATACTGCCATAGAGCATGTGAGAGGGAAATAATTAAAAAAGGTACGCATGAGAGTGCCTTCCATGGACTTATAACAAGACACATATGTTGTTTTTATGACCACTTTGTCGTTTTTATTCATTAAGGCAGATTGGAGTCTTGATGATTTCTTACTTTCAGAAGCATTGATTTGTTTGTTCTGTCTCCCAAAGGCAACATCAACAAGTGGAGTGAAGCAGCTTGAATGTGAAATGAAAACAAACACCCATGTCAGACCTGCTTTGTTCCTTCATCACACGTTGTCATTCTTCCATGTACACACGCCAAATGTCTGTCCTGCACATTGTCATGTACTGTATTTATTTGAAGAACGATGTCTCCTCATTATTTCTTAAAACAAATGTAATAATTATATATTGTTTGTTGATGGACTGGAATTTACAGCAGTAACACAGCGTCAGTGCAAACAGCTGCAGTGCCACTCATAGAGAGGCTGGTCTTTGATATTTTCATGAATTTGTATGTGTGGGTGTGTGAGAGACAGGAAGGAAAATTCAAATTAAGACTTGTTTCCAACTTTCTTCTTGGCTTTTTTTCCTATGTTCTCACATTTAATTGTGGAGACATTTATGCTCCTCATCACACTTATCTATTTGAGCTCTATATATATATATATATATATATATATATATATATATATATATATTTTTTTTTTAATATTTTTTTGTGGCAGCTCTTATACCACTAAATATACAAAAATAGTAGAAATTATCAGAAAAAGATAAACAATAGTAATTATTCATACTGATTCCTAATAAGTAATGCTTTATTGACTTCTAACACCTTGTCCAAGATATGTTCCAAATATCTAATGAGCCTACATTACATTTACTTTGCTGTTTCTTCTCATTGCAAAATATTGAATACTTTAGTGCAGGGGTCTCAAACTCAAGGCCCGGGGGCCAAATCCGGCCCGCGACTTCATTTTATGTGGCCCCGCAAGAGCTTGCAAAAAATATAATACGTTTATTATACGGTTACATGCCACTTTACAGAAGCAGGTTGCCCATAAACTACATGTCCCACAATGCATCTCGTTTTGTGACATGCACACTGAAGAGACTTGCAATTATTTGTCCTGGACTTCTGCTTTCAGACGTAGTTAATTACTAAGTTATTATCCTCTCCGATAATAATCCAATTCAGAGGCAATAATGTAATATAATACATTATTTGATGTATATATTATATATTTATATAGCTACAACCGGCCCTTTGAGTGCAACCTATATGCGAATGTGGCCCGCGATGAAATTGAGTTTGACACCCCTGCTTTAGTGCATTTAGTTCTCAGTATCAATGAAAGCCCGTTGTGAGCAGTACGTCATTTTGTTACTATTTTGATATTTACAACAAATCTTATGACCATGTTTAGTGTTAAGGCTATTTAAAGTGGAAAAGCCAAATCAATGTCAATAGGCCGCAGAGCCTGCAGGCAGAAAACTGAACACAGTCGTCTTTGACTGAAAAACACAAAGATATAACTGTCTGTGAAATTCTAAAGTAGCCCTGATAACACACGTCTCATATTATCCCACACACTGGGTTGTCGTTTTCAACTCTAGTCAAATGTTTCTTTATCTGGAGCCAAAAAAAAGTGATGGGCCTAACTTTTTAATTAGAAATAAGCAGCAGCTCTATAATTTCCCCTCTAATATTGATATTTCACATATCAAGTATCTGGCCAGAAGGGGGCAGAAATCTGAGTTGATATAACTATGAACATGTAGGCTTAGATCTAAAATAAAATAATCGATTCAAGCCTCGCTTAGATTATTGGTACTATACCGGTCCTGTAGAAGTAAAAAATCTGAAATAAAACACTTTTTTTTGTCTGAAATACAGCGTTGTAAAATTACATTACATGCATTACAATTTTATCAAGGAATCATTATGGTTTCAAAGCTCAAGTATTTTTTATACAGTAGAATTGCCCCTTAGTTAGATTATTATATTAAAAGATAATTATTACTGATGTAGAAACATGCAAGAAGCTTCTTACTGTCAGAGGTGGGAGAAGTACTCAGATCTTGCACTTGAGTACAAGTAGAAGTACCAGAGTGTACGAATACTCTGTTACAAGTCAAAGTCCTGCATTCAAAATGTTACTAAGTAAAAGTACAAAAGTAATATCATCAAAATATACTTAAAGTACCAAAAGTACTCATTATGCAGATTGGTCCTTTTCAGAGTAATACATATTTTTTTATTATAATTATTGACGCTTTAAAGTGTTATCAAAGCTGGTAAAGTTGCAGCTGTTTCAATCCCTTTGTATACTGCAGGGTAGCTTGTGGATTTACTCCAGGTGTAACTAAAGTCTTATTGAAGTGTTGAGTATATTTCACATCATTAATCAAAATCTGTAAAGTAACTAAAGGTATGAAATACATGTAGTGGAGTAAAAGTACATGATTTACCTCTGAATTGTAGTGGAGAAGAAGTAAAAAGTAACAGAAAACGGAAATACTCAAGTAAAGTACAAGTATCTCAAAATTGTACTTAAGTAGAGAGTAAATGTAATTAGTTACTTCCCACCTCTGGTTACTGTTATATCTGAGGTGGAGCTCACTTAAACGACTTTATATTGTTAGGCAGGTAAATCTGTCACCATGCATTTTATTTTATGAAATGTTTTGTACCTATGCAAAGTAACAATATATTTTAACACTGTAAACAAATAGTTTAGTAAGTAGCAGAAGAAGGTAGCACTTAAGTAAATAACATTAAGTCAAAATACTCAAGTACAGCACTGGAGTAAAAGCTTTAAACTTATGTTGTTTACAGTCAAAACTAGTTTAGATATACCAAACTGTAGACCTGAGTCATAATTACCTTCCAAACATGGCTGCCTGCTTTGTCCACCGGATGACGTCTTTCGTCACTGACGGAGAAACCCGAACCTGCCCGAGCAGCCAACCGTCAGTCTGGCATGTAAACAAGGTCAGACACTGCAGCATACAGTACCAACACTTCCTGCAGACACAGACATCTGCTCGCTTTTCAACTCAAGAGAAGAAGAACACTTATTTGCAAACCCCCCGAAGAGAAAGGTAGGCTCGTGCGTGATGTGCACATATCATTTGTGTTGTTGTGCTGGACGCTCTGCAGTTATATGACATAACTACTAGCACAAATGTATAAAATAGTTTATTATTTTGCGTTCAGAGCTGCATAAACAGTATTATTCAAATTGCAAAATGGCTCTTACTGCAGCTATAATCCAGATTTGCCGCAAAGTCACCCGTCAGGTGTGTGTTTACTTCATGCGCAGTCATCAGCTGGCTCTAACTGGGTCGCTGCAAAAACTGCAGGGTCATGTTTTCTCACGACATTGATGAACCAGCCTAACGGATCATTCATTTTGTAATAATTTTACAGCGTTGTTTCAGTCTCTTCAATCCCAATAGTATTTACTTAATGATCCAACTATGTTATTTACTGAAATATTATGGATTTAAACTTGCATGAATCATCATTACTGCATTATGTTGAAACACAGCATATGAACTCACTTGCACTGCTGTATCCAGATTCAAGGGAGTTGCAGCTTTTTGGAGCTTGACTGCTCTGATGTGCTATTAAAAAAAAGAAGTACCTTCATAACTCTATTCATAGCCAAACAGGCCTCTATTTATGACTGTGTTAGATAACATTGTGGATAAACTCCAGTGCTTTATAATTAAATGGGGTAAAGTGCGAGTACAGATAGGATTTATTTATTTATGTTCACCCACTCAGTCTGGGTCAGCATGAAAACCTGACTGGTCATCCCAACATGGTCAGTGCCAGCCAGACCCTGAGCTACTGCACCTTTCTGCAGATGATGATGATAGACAGGAAGTGAGTGAGGAGGACAGTAGAGAGAGATATCTCAGGAGATGGAAGTCTGCAGTGCCTGTCATGTTTTAGCCTGCCTGCTTTATTTGCTTTATATGATCTCTTTCTGTATGTGTTTTGGCCTATGATACAACCTCCTAGAATACTTCCTGTTTGACCAATTCCTTTGTTTTACTAAAGATTATTTGACTTTAGTAGCTGTATATGTTTAATGCCTGCCAAAGGCGAGGCTGTGACCCCCTTGACTTTGAATACTGATGTTATGTTTTTTAAATTGCCATGTACACTTTCCATCACATGTTTAATGATTCACATAATGCTGTTGTTTTGGATATAAACATTAGCAGCATTCCAGTTCAGTGTCTGACTACAGATTCAAATCTCACAGACCACAACTTTTAATGTGTTTGGGGTTCACAGTCAAGATTTGATCATAACATCTTAAAATTATTAAATAGCATGTAAACTATCAGAATTTACAGTACAAGCTGTGAAATTGTACTTGAACACATGACGACAAGAAAGTATCCGACTAATCTTTAGTGGAAGACGTACTTAGATCCTTAAGTAAAAGTAGAAATACCACAGTCTAAATATCCTCCATTTCAAGTAAATGCCCTGAATTAAAAATTGTATTAAAAACTACATTTCCCACTGAAATGTATATAAATGGAAATATTAGGTATCATAAAATTGACATACTCTAGCCAAGTAATGTATTAATATGTCAACATTGTATTTGAGTATGGCTTGGATGACAATGTGACCTGTTATGTCCTGTGTCAGAGTGCCCAGGCTGCTAACAGGAACAAATAGTAGTGTTTTTGCTAGTAAATCATTTTCTGAACTAACATGTTTGTGTTAATTCTCTGTCGGACTCTCAATACAGACCCGCCAAGATGATGCAATGTTTTCACTTCATGTTGGAGCCGGCCAAAAACTTTACAGCTAAGATAAGGGTAAGACCTTTATTTAAGTCCATTCAAAATAAAAATAAAAGAGCCAAAACATCATGTGTTTAATGTGCAAACCTGTTTTTTGGGTTGATTAAGTAGACAGTTGACACGACAACAGTTTTGTGTACCACATGACGACACACATTTCTCCATTCCTGGTTTAATTGAACAACAGAGAGCTTCTGAAAGACTCTGGAAGAGAAGGGGTGTCTTTCTCTCTTTGTCTTGTTGACAGGAACAGAGCCTCGGTGTGCATTTTAATCAGGCTGTGTGACCCCCTGCTTTTCTAATTTGACCTTATTACTCTCAAAGGCACTTGAAAAGCAGCACTGATGTCTTTCAAACGTCTGAGAATTCTCCCCTTTTCCAAACACATTCCCAGAGAAAATCCTTACATTTTTTATGTTCTCACAGGAATCACGCAAAAAAGCGCTGAACGAGAAGAGGGAGCCTCTGGATGAAGATCAGCTGTTTATTGTGGATCTGGCAAGAGATCTAAGCCGAGTGTGCCAGGTGAATACACCCTCATTCAAAACTGAAATTATTCATATAAAAAACCCAAACTCTGCCCTATACGTATATACAGTCACTGACTCCCACTTGTGAGTATTGAGGAGGGCTTTACAATATATAGTTATTTAATCGTCAGCACAATCAGAATCAGAAACATGTTAATTGCATAAGTTTACTTATACAAGGAATTTGCTTTGGTGTGTGTGAAGCATAAGCCTACATACATGTAAACACAGAGAAGAGAGAAGATACCGAAATATAACAATTATAAAAACGTTTAAAATAAACTATTATAACTTTAAAAATATGGATGTATACAATGTCAACTTGCACCATAAACACATCACAAAAGTCTGGGATTTTGCACTCTAGTTGAAAAGTGCACTTTAATGTGTTGTATTTTAGCAATACATTGAAAGCAGCAGAGAGGCAGAACTGATTCTTCAATAGCTTTTCATAGGAAGTAATATCATTATAGGGATCTTCAACAACATCGTCACATATTTTCCTTATATTGTTTAGCCCTGGTATTGAGCTAATTGGGACAATTACCACAAGTCAGCTCCAAAAGAAGATTAGCTATTGTCTTAATTTCCTGTCTGCCACCAAACCCACGTTTCCCTCCCTTGCCTCTGCAGAGGTCAGAAGTCCTGGAGCACATCTGGAACCTGGATGACACCTGGCCGACCCCCCTCTGCAAGGTCTTCGTCCTGCAGTGGGCCTCCATGCTAGAGAGCAAGGTGTTTATCTGAAAAAAGCATGCATTGACTTACTGAATAGAGAGGATTTGACCACTAAAGGCATGTTTCTTTGTGCAGAAGAGGCCGATGCAGACTGACGGCTGGCCAGAGATGGATGATGTAAAGCACCCTGATATGATCAATGAGCAGGACCTGCTGCAGGCCAAAGCTGTGATTCTAAACTGGATCAAGGACCTGAGAGCTCAGCCTGAGGTGAGAAGTATAAATAACATTCACTGCTACCCTGGCTTTGTTGACTCAGTAGACATATTTTATTAATATCGACCATCTTGCAGCAAAGTGTGTGGCCCGGGGAGCCGGTGGCTAAGTCTCTGGAGGACCTGGATTCGGCCTGGCGTTGGGGCCGCGCGCCAAATCTGCTGGCCGCTATGGAGCTGGTGTTTTGGACTCTAATCGTGCAGCGCCCAGATAAGGTAGAATCCATGTAACAGTTCACAGAGTCAGCTTAACGTCTTGTGTTTATTGTGCAGTTGTAGAACAAACATCTTTTGGTGTTCTTGCAGGATACCATACCGCACCAGTGGCTCATGTGGAAGCAGAAGACTCAGAAGATTGGTAATACATTTCAAATGAATCAAGTTTATTTTTGTTATAAATCTCAAATATTTCGTACCTTATGACTGTGTTATTCTCTCCATCCAGGTAGCATATCCTACATTCCTCAACCAGGTGAGTGACATTGTATATTAGCATACAAAACATTACATACAACCACTGACAGGTTGATGAAACAAAACAAAACACTTGATGTAGAGATCAACATTTCACTGCTCTTCGTAGGGAACATTATTGGTTTGGCAAGCTTATGTTTAATTGTAGTTTTTAACCATCAAAAAGAGATGTTAGAGAGTGCACCAAATCTCCACCACTGATGTTAAGAACAGAGAAGAAGAGAATAGAAGATACACATTATTTGGTTTTATTCTCCATTATATGTATTCTACTTTATCTTATTTTTTATCTCCATCTTGTGTTCCATTCGTTTGATACTCAGTTATTTTTAATGTCTAGTTTCTCCATTGTTAAGCACTCTGTACTGCATTTGTTGTATGAATGATGCTCCACAAATAAGGTGTTTTATTATTGCTAAAGCCCCTCTGTTTTTTTTGCAGTGTGGGATTGGATCTCAAATGCTGCAGGTAGAGCATTTATTTGATCAAATTACAAGTATAAACTTTAATCTGCACTGTACCTGTATGTAATTTTAACCATGTTACTTTTCTCTCTAGTGGAGGTGACTCTGGATCTGGACACTGCCAACCCTGACCTGCTCATCTCCTCCGACGAGAAGCGGATGCGCTGTGGCTACGAGAGGAAGGATATTCCCAACTTCCACCAGCGCTTCGACGGCTGGTGGTGTGCCGTCGGGATGGAGGGCTTGGGCTCCGGCCGCCACTACTGGGAGGCGGAGGTTGGAGAGCGGGACTGGAGGCTGGGCGTGGCCAAAGAGTCGGCCCTGAGGAAAGGCTTCAAGTCCCTGAACACAGATACAGGTTACCTGAGCCTGAGGCTGGAGAGGGGCTCTGAGCTGAAGGCGCTGACGGTGCCCTTCACCTCCCTGCCGCCCTACCTCATCCCCGAAAAGGTGGGCATCTACCTCGACTACGACCGCGGCCAGCTGTCCTTCTATGACGTGGACAAACACATCCACATTTACACCTACAACGAGTGCTTCAAAGAGAAGTTGTACCCGCTGTTCGGTACTGTGGAGATCATCAATGATCTGGTGATCAAGTCTCCAGCAGTTAAAACCCAACGTTTCTGCCCCTCGCCCTGCATCTGGGGTTGAGCTCCCCCAACTCTTCCTTTAAAATCCAGTAGATATCATATTAAAGTATGATAAATGGTTATATAATTATCACTGGGAGGAATCAGAGAGCTTGATGTTAAAGACCATTATTGATAGCTCCACTAAGTGACCACTCTCTATGCTGCTGCTGATGCTTTAACGTAATCGTCGCAAACACTTCCTCACTATAGAGTTACAGTGCTATTCTTTGCCTTCACATAATGTATTTTCATATATTTAAAAGAACAACCCTGTAGTATTACTGTAATGTTATGTGCAATATTAACCCTGCATTTCTGATGCATTTCTGTGAATGATAAATAAACCAAATACATGTCTTACTTTTGGGTCTGTCTTGTTTTTAAGTAAAGTAGATAACTACTTCCATAACATGAATAGGTCCACCTTTAGAAAGAGTAATCTCACCTGAGAGCTAAAGTATGTTGTACATAATCACACAATCTCCATGACAGGTTATAGTATTTTAAGTAAATAAAAAAGTGAGGTGTCAGTTATCAGCCTCACCATATTATCTTGTTCATTTTAAATCCTAGTTGAAATTGGGGGATGCATGTCACTGTAAAATAGGGAGGAAACACATTTAACACGATGAGACATTGACGGAGAACGATTCTGACTACATGAAAGGTTTATATGTAATTGTGGTTGTGGCTCAATTACCATAACTCCAGTCTTACAGTGTTTGTGCTCAAATCATTTGTACATGTTTAGAACAATGTACCATCAAAAACAAACACCTACATGAAAAGGACATTGAGCTGGGTTCCTTTATTTTTACTTCTTGTTTAACAGTTTTAAGAATTCCTCACTTCAGTTGTGTACAGATTAGGTTATGAGTTTATTATACATCCATGGTTGAAGCTTCAACGCACGCCGCCGTGTGTACGGGCCGTAATGATGTCATCAGTGTGCGACGTCACCACAGAGTTTATATGAGTTCTCCACAGAGAGATAAACGATGACAACAACTATAAAACAAGCCTTAAAAACTCACTTTGGGTTTAACAACTTTCGGTCTAAAATACAGGAGGATGTTGTTAAAGCAGTCGTCAAAGGTAAGACAGTTTATCTGTTGTGTTTCTCTTCGATAGTTAGCAAACGTTAGCTGGCTTTTAGCAGCATGCAAACTTAACTCACGTCGTGTTATTGTTTAAATGTGAGACTCGGTTTGAATGATATCTTACATGCAGTGTTTTCAAAAAGAGAGATTAATGTGTTGCATTGTTGGGTCTTTTGTGTTTTTCCTGCAGGTGATAAGGATGTGTTTGTGTGCATGCCCACGGGAGCAGGGAAGTCGCTCTGCTACCAGCTACCCGCGATCCTGGCTCCGGGTATCACTCTGGTTATATCCCCGCTAATCGCTCTCATTCAGGTCAGTGTCTGACTGGGCTGCTCCAGCGCAGTGTGCACTCTCAATGATGTCTTAAAGGTCACCTATTATGCCAAATCCACTTTTTCATGTCTTTTCTACATCAACATGTGTCCCCTCTGTGTAAAGACATTCTGAAAGTTTCACGAAAAAAGATTTGCTCACTTTTTGTCCTGATCCATTTATATAAAAACCTGTCTGAAAATGAGCTGATCAGATTTTGGCCACTTTATGATATCATAACGATGTTTTGTCTTGTGTAACCATTAGCCAATCACCAACCAAGGTAACCCCCCCCCCCCACCTTATCACCTGAATCTCCTCCTAGAGCACCATTGTGTTCTTTTTAACCAAATAACTCTCAGAGGGGCGTTGGGAGTGGCTCCTTATTTTCATCTAAAGTAACAGACAGAGAATCAGCACTTTTGAAACGGGGCTGAAACAGAGGGGTTTATGGGATCATCGAGTGGCACCGAAGGACTGTTTAAGTGCATGTTAAATGCCCAGCATCCGGCGCCACTCGATTACGTAGTATACTTGAAATAGTGGCTCTGCAGCAGGTATACTCGACATTGAGAAACGGCCATGGGGTGTTTCTCAATCTCGAGTACGCTTGCTTGGTAGCACATGTCTTCCGAGCGTCTTGCTTCAGAAGCGAGGCAAGAATACTTCCTAGCATTCGGAAAACGAAGAGTGGAACAGGTGTGCAGGTGTGCGTCATATGAGAGGCCCCGCCTTACATTTTCCGCCACAGATTTGGGGAAATTGGTCCGTGCGCAAAGCATATTGGGGATTTTAAGACCGCGGAGTCTACTCATGTGCAGCCTCGAAATCTCTCCAAACAAAGTACGCCGCGCTCGGTAGAATTCCAAGTATGCTGGACATTGGAACAGTACTTAGGCGGCACTTGATGACGACGTATGCTTGAAATAGTGGCTCTGGAGCAGCTTTACTCGACATTGAGAAACACCCATGTTGTGTATATATCTGAGACCTATAATATATTGATGACAAACTGTACCTTTAATTCAATAGCTTTATTAGCATGACCATAGTTACTCACAGTATTGCTAAAGCTCTGTATAGTTGCAACATCTATACACAAATACATACATATAAAGAGACTGTTACATTTCGAACAAAAGCAAGAACATGTTTTTTATTTGTATTTTTTACAAGGAACACAAGAAATGAAAATGCATTCAATTTATATCATACATTAAAGGTGGGGTAGGTAAGTTTGAGAAACCGACTCGAGATACACTTTTTGTTATATTCCATGGAATGCTCTTAACATCCCGATAGCAATGAATATCTTAAGTGCTTTGACAAAAAATCCATAAAAATATCCCATCTGTGGAAGCCGTAGTACTGTAAAAAGCACGACCAATCATTTTAGCCGGCCCGGCTGAAATAACTGGATGGCCTACCTGCCTGTCAGCCTTCCATCTGTGCACAAACTTATCTCGTGCCCTCATTGGTCATGTGCGCGTTCGTGTGTGTTGGAGGAGGGGCTCTGTAAGGAAGTGGCAGATTTTTTCCGGCTGTGTATTTTCAAATTCTAGCGATCTCGAGCTGGTTTCTCCAAAATTACCTACCCCACCTTTAATAATAATAATAAAAAAAAAAAAATAGATGTGAGATGTTGGATTGTCTCATTCTGTGGCAGGCAGAGACAAACTCACAGTAGTGAGTGGAAAAGTACATTTACTCAAGGACTCGACTTAAATACAAATGAGAGGTTCTTGTTATTTATTTGCGTATATATTAGTATTGGGAATATTTTTTCATACTTTAAGTTAGGGCTGTACCCGAATATCCGAATATTCGGGTACTATTCGGTTTTCAATTTCGTTATTCGGATATTCGTTATTTTTTTTTTCGTTCAATTGAATTTATTGAAATCTCCAATATCAACGTAAGAGCTTGTGCCTCTTCGGGGGGTGCTAACACTTAACCATAAACTTTATTGTTTACTTTCTCCGTCTTTATATGTAGATATTACTTTTCTCCGTCACGTTGTTTCCATAGAAACAACAACTTCCTGTCAACAGCGCTAACTCTCCTGCGCGCCGAATATTCACTGCTGGGAGTGGAGGGCACCAGCTGATTACTCCCCCCCCCCCCCCCCCCCCCCCCCCCCCCCCGCGCACGCCGAATATCCGAATATTCGCTGCTTATTTTTACCGAATATCCGGAGCCCGAAAAATGGTATTCGGGACAGCCCTACTTTAAGTACATACTTTTACTCATGTAGGGCTTTGAATTCAGGACTTTTACTTGTAGAGGAGTATTTTCACAGTGTGCAGTAAAGGATCTAAATCTTTTTTCCGCCATTGTTTAATTCCTTCATTTGTTTCTCCACAGGACCAAGTGGACCACCTGCAGAGTCTGAACATCCCCGCCTGCTCCATCAACTCCAAGCTCCCAGCAGGCGAGCGCCAGCTGATCTATGCTGATTTAGGGAGCAGCAGTCCTAAGCTCAAGCTGCTTTACATCACTCCGGAGATGGTTGCTTCTCCTTCGTTCAAGCCCTGCCTGACGGACCTGTGCACCCGTGGCCTGCTGTCTTACCTGGCTGTGGACGAGGCTCACTGCGTCTCCCAGTGGGGACACGACTTCAGGCCGGACTACCTCAAACTGGGGAAACTGCGTGCTCGAATGCCGGGGGTTCCCTGTTTGGCCCTGACAGCTACAGCACCCAAGAATGTACAAGAGGATATTGTTTTGTCCCTGACTCTGCGCACGCCGCTGTCTTTCGTTACACCTGTCTTCCGCAGTAACTTGCACTACGATGTGATCTTCAGTGAGCTGCTGCCAAACCCCTTGGTCCACCTCCACGCCTTCATTCAGCAATCTCTGGCCCTGGACAGCGGCTCTAAAGGACAGGTTGGGATTGTTTATTTTTTTATTTATCCTTTTCTTTATGGGATATCAATAAGTACAAGCCCTCATTCATCTTACTTTTTTGACATGTACAATGCTGCAAAGGTTTGGCTTTGGAATTTCTAGTTGTTGGTTAAATACATCGGAAGCTTAGCATTAAAATGCATTCAGATTTAGGAAACCTGTTTTTGTTTCAGTGTCAAATACACTATAATTCAAATAACAAGCTGGAAAGAAGAAACAAATTAATTTTACAGGTTTCAAACTTTTGAAAGGAAGTGTATATTGCAATCATGTTGGAGAGGTAGACAAAGAACAGCTTATTAAAAGGATGGAAACATAAATATCTGAACTTAAATGCATGCTCCAGATCATTTAACTGTATCGAGAGCCTGATTGATAAATAAGCTAGATATATACCAGATATATCAACCAAGTTTAAAGAATACATTTTTCGTTTATGTAAAATGTGGTGATCATATTATTTTAAACTGTCAACTATAAATGTTGGTACTCTTCTCTTAATGTTTTCTTTATTAAAGCTTACAATTCCTGTTGCACGTCACCTGTCTTGTAGGCAAGATTTTCCCTCTAACATGAGAGTGAGAGCCCTGGTTTGTTTAACCTCTGTAATGCTTATGAACAGGGCTGTGGGATTGTGTACTGTCGGACCAGGGATAGCTGTGAATCGGTGGCTCACCAGCTGACCAAGCTCGGAGTCTCGGCCAAACCTTATCATGCAGGTCAGACTGATTTTCCTCACTTGTAGTTGTAGAGTCAGAAAACACAAAGATTTGTTCTAAAACGCTCGTGTTCTGCTTTTATACTGCAGGTCTGAAGACAGGAGATCGCACAGAGTCCCAGAATGAGTGGATGCAAGGGAAGGTGCTGGTTATCGTAGCCACCATCAGCTTTGGTATGGGCGTGGACAAGGCCAATGTCAGGTGAGGCAACAAGGTTTTTTTTTGTTTTAAAAAAATATATTTTGTATTGACATTTGGCAGCAAACAATTACGGACCGTCCACACAGCAGCGTTAAAAAAATCTTGAAACGCTTCTGCCCATTCACTTTGAATGGGGTGACGTCACTTTCCCTCACTTTTCGCCGAACGGCATTGTGGGCAGCAGAGCGGAGATTTTCAGGATTTTCAGGATTCAAAGTTGAGCAATGTTCAACTTTTGAAGCTGAGGTGGAAGCGTCAGCCAATCAAATCCCGTGTACGCAAATCTGACAGTTCAAGCGTCAGCCAATCAAATCCTGTGTAAGCTGGGAGAGACATACCGCAGGTCATTTCCTCATATTCCAAAAAATGGAGGAGAAATTAGCAGTAGGGAATCACCCGGTGCTTTATGACCAGTCCCTATTTACCTACCGGGATATAAACCGGAGGAGCCAGGCATGGAGGGAGGTGGCAGAGACAGTGGTATGTTTTCGCCTGTTTGGGGAGTTTATATCCAGTTTACTTCAAACTTTTTTGCTTCGTATGTCGGGGGCGGGAGATTCATGTGATTGGTTGTTGGTGCCTTGCTCGCAAAAAATC
Source organism: Trematomus bernacchii (assembly GCF_902827165.1). Taxonomy (NCBI): domain Eukaryota; kingdom Metazoa; phylum Chordata; class Actinopteri; order Perciformes; family Nototheniidae; genus Trematomus; species Trematomus bernacchii. The sequence continues at coordinate 24,608,302 of NW_022987720.1, forward strand.
CCCAAGCTTCAGATACGCCCACCTCCAAGATTTTTTTAACGCTGCTGTGTGGACGGGCCGTTACACATTGTTTTTTCAAGACATAGTAATTGTACATCTTAAGTTTGTCTTACCGAAATGCTTTTTTCTTTTTTTACACAAAGATAAAATAAAAACAGTAAAAAGTACGAACAATAGGGAGTGATCAGGGGCCTCATTTATAAAGCCTTGTGTAGGATTCACGTGGGAAGGTTGCTTACGTAGGACAAAGCAAATAAATACGCACAGACATTTTCCGATTCATAAAACACTGCGTACCGGCGTAGGACTTGCGTGCGGCACGTCCTACGCCGGTTTCCCTTTTATAAATCACAATCAACTCGAAATGCGGCGCAGCTTTTGCGGGCTTCACGTAACGCCCATATTTGCCTATAAATAGTCAAAGAAACGCCCCGTATTAATATTCATTTTGACTGACTGCATGAAGAAGATCGCAGGAAATGACAGCTAAAAAAACGACATTTCACACCGTGTCAGATTTTGGTTCTTTTGGGAAGGTGGAGACAAATCACATTGTTTGGTGGATGCGGTTTGAACCAGAGTAGCAGCATGGAGGTCGGATCGTCACCAAAATAAATAAATAAGTGGTCCGAAAAAAGTGAATGACAAAATACACATAACCTTCCTCAGGCAGTGTGTCAGTGTGTTTGTGCCGGGGACAGGAGACCCCCCCCCATGATGAGAAACTGTAAGAAAGTATCGGGGGATCCCTGCGGAGTGGAGTCAATTAATGTTTATTTTTTTATTTGGTGGTTTGTGTTCCAGCTGTCGATCAGCTGTGCGCCAGCGTCTCCACTGCAGCCTGTGCGCCTCAAACCCCCGCAGCAACTCTATATCCACCAGTTAAATGAAATAAAACAAATGTGTGTAATATCACAGGGTTCGTACGGGTGCTGGAAATCCTTGAAAATGCTTGAAATTGTACAAGGTGTTTTCAAGGTTTGAAAAGTGCTTGAATTTTGGGAATGGTGCTTGAATTTGGGATAAAGTGCTTGAAATTGTAAATGCTTTACTTCGCTTTTTAGATTAAAAGAAAATAAAGAAGTCGGAGCGCGCTTAATTGCTTCGCTTTTACATAAAACAGCTCCGCTCCGGCCTTCCCGCGTTATGCGCGTGACCTGCAAGTGTTTTTGTTACGCGTGTGACCTGGGCATTCTGATGAGTGATAGATGACAGTATGCCATCAAATACAAGCCATGGCTAAGACGAGGGTCAAGCCCACGAGTAGCCTCCTGCAATAACGATGGGAGAGTCTGCGCTGACGAGCCACATGAAAGGTACGCCGTAGTAGAGCATTTTAGATTAGGCTAACGTTGCATGTTACGTTTGTTTAAGCTAACGTTAGCAAGCTGAATAGCGAACTCGATGAGGGATAATAATAATTGCAGGGGACAATCATTTCAGAGGAGCGTACCTATGTTATGTGCGTTACAGTCGCCATCCTGTGGTGTTCAGAGGATGAAGTACTCACTGTTGTAATTCAACCCAGTCTCACGGCATTTCGTGTTATAGTCACGAAATATAATCTATTGATTCGACACAGAGCGATTTTAAAAAGCAATGTATTTCTACTGGTAGTATGTTTCGTGCCTAAACCAAATGTGACTTGCTCTATCGAAATCAGTCACATTGACCCGAAGACACATTTTCGTTTGTATTACTGGTCTGGGGGAAGCTTGCGAGTGTGTGTGTGTTTGTGTATTTTTGCATTTGTGTGTATTGTGTTTGTGTACCGGGGAAACACTCACGAGAAACACCGGCTGTTGTTATGCCTGCTGTGACGTTAAGTTACTCCGTTCTCCGCTTGTAATTATGCCGTTACAAGCTTCAAAGTTGTATTTATCATCTGAATTTGCCGAAACAAGTTTAATATTCTTGTTGGGTTCAGAATTCCAGAAAAGACAGACAACTTCTAAGTTTAACTATTTATTGTAAAGAGAGCAAAAGACATATATTACTTGGCCAAGGACTCATCACGTCTTTGGGAATCACAGGCAGCAAAACTGTAATCTGTAACCACCAAATCCGTCAAGAGCCTCGATCCTCGTGCGACAATACATTTTATTACACAGGGCGTTGCCCGTACATTTTTGATTGGTCAAGACTAGCTGAAGAGATACCGCGGTTTAGACTTGGTTCTCTTTGGTTGGTGCGCAGACTCAGATAGAGTCTCTTGGCAACACGATCCTTCAATCAGCATTCGGCCGCCCTGTGGAAGTCCCTCCCTACTCTGGCACCATCATACTAATTTGTTTTCTCTAACGTTTCTTCAGATATAGCGGGAAACCATAATGTTGCTTCCTAGCTTTGCGGGGGAGCGCGGCTCCCATACAAAGTCAAGGCCGGTGTGATTTGCTGTTCTGACTACCTCTTTGTGTTCTCTCAGTCTCTGCACTTGACCTTGCTACTTGCAATATTGCAAGCTAAACACTTTCTCATGTAACTTTTCCCTCCGTTCCTGTCCACCCCATCAAAACTTGGGGGGGGTGATTGGGTCCATTTATTCCAAAGTCACAGCCACATGAATGAGCACAATAAGCAAATAATGTAATAAGACTCAGTCTTTCTAATGTTATATAAAAATAGACTCCACATTCTGAAAGCCAACTTTGTTTATTTGAAAACAGATGAAAACAAACTGTCACGGACCCTGCCGTGTTATCTATGATCACTATACGCCTTTACTTCATAATTTCAGCGGAGGGAGGGGGAGCGGCGCTGCGGAAGAGCAGGGTGCGAATTGAGAGGTGCCTCTTCTTCCCTTTACAAGCTTAAAAAATGTATTTATCATGAGATTTGGCAATAACAGTTTCATATTTTGAAAGCCAAGACTTTGTTTATTTAAAATCAAACAAAACACCCGAACCCTGAAAAACTATTTTTTTTTACACAAATCCACGTTTATTTTTTAAATGAGCCGACTTTTGACTGATTTCGATAGAGCGGGTCACAAATAATAACAAATATACAGATTTCAGTATTCTGAGGCTCTGAGCCCCATTTCTTTTCCTCACAGACGGCAAAAAAAGCCCGACATTATACAATTTAAAATAAAAACAATAGTCGTGGCTTGATATTGAGTAAGAAAATGTTTTTATGAACCACACAGCTTCCGGTCTTCCAAGACCCGACCGGACAAAAGGACACAGGCACGAAACATACTACCAATAGAAATACATTGCTTTTAAAATCGTTCCGTGTGACACGAAAAAAAGGGGAAAATCGTGTTGGTGAACACGAATCAATAGATTACATTTATTTTGTGACCATAACACGAAATGCCGTGACACTTGGTTGCGTAATCAGACTTTAGCTTGTTAGTATTTTGTTATAAATTATAAACTGAGGATTTGACCGCGGTCATGGTTGATGCTTTTATATAAAATCTTGAAGTATTATACAAGTAAAACTACATTTTGCTTTAATCCCATGTAATTGTAGAATGAACACAGTCTTCCTTTGAAGATGTATACGTCAGGTGTTTTGAGTAGTCAAAATTACCTACAAATCATTGTACACATTTGTAAATATTATTTTCCACTTGTTACCATTGTGAGTCTATTTTTATGCAGCTCTGCGTGATTTTGTGGCTACAATTCAGGCTAATACGCTACCAGAGGTGGAATAAGTACTCAGATATTGTACTTGAGTAAAAGTAGAAGTACTCAGATCTTGTAGTGAAAGTAGAAGTACTCAGATGTTGTACTTGAGTAAAAGTAGAAGTACTCAGATCTTGTACTTGAGTAAAAGTAGAAGTACCAGAGTGTAGGAATACTCTGTTACAGTAAAAGTCCTGCATTCAAAATGTTCCTCAAGTAAAAGTAGAAAAGTATTATCATCAAAATATAGTTAAAGTAGCGACAGTAAAAGTAGTCATTGTGCAGATTGGTCCATTTCAGAATAATATATATGATATGTTTTATAATGATTGATCATGAAAGTGTTCTCAAAGCTGGTAAAGGTGCAGCTAGTTTGAATGACTTTGTATACTGCAGGGTAGCTTGTGAATTTACTCCAGGTGGAACTAAAGTCTGATTAACACTTGATTATATTTCACATCATTCATCCAGATCTGTAAAGTAACTAAAGGGATTAAATACATGTAGTGGAGGAAAAGTACACCATTTACCTCTGACTTATGTTTACTGCCAACCTAAAAGTACCTCAAAAATAGTAATCAATAATGTATTGAAAAGTTATTTGGCTGATTGTTTTATATCGGCTCAGCCAGGTTATATGGGATGCCCAGTCTACGTACAGATAGGTCACACATTTTGAAATCTTAAACTTCATTTTCTTTTCTTTAATTTGTCATCCTCATATAGAATGCTATTATGAAACACACATTTGGTTGGTCTGATTTAATGTGAGGTAGGGAAATAATCATTTGAGTATAAGTATGTGTATATAAATATGTAATTTACAACAGCTGTAAGATGCTTGAAAAGCTTGAAAATGCACCTTGAAAATGCTTGAAAAGTGCTTGAATTTGACTTTGGAAAAGGTGTAAGAACCCTGTATCAGCTGCCAAATCTACCAAATATATGGTGTTCTTAGTTTCCATACCTCCTGTGTTTTATGAGCGACTTATCAAGTCTTAGCAAACGGCATAAAACATGATTAAACGTGATAGTATATAAAACCATGCTCGTATCTATACAACCTATAGAAATACAAAACGGCCTCAGTTTAGACGTAATTCTGTCCTCCTGCATACCGCATCATTTATGAGAATACATGTCATAACATTAAGACAACATATTCGAGGTGGTTTTCAATAACATATCCGTATATATTCATTTCACCAAGTTATGTTTTTGTGTGCACTGAGGAGTCTCAAACAGGCGTTTGTTTAATCATTTTAAGATTGGCTTTAATCAATGTTTGCAAATGAATTCTTCATATATGATACATGAGAGGTAACATTTTATTTATGGTATTATTTCCACATATTTCTCTCCATTCTTCCTTCTGCCAACGGTGTCGCAGTTTCTCGTCTCTCCCGTTTTTATGCTTAGTGCGTACGCATGGGTCAGAGTTTGCATGGAGGACTGCACATTTTCCCGCAAACATTGTTAGAAATTGGCGTACGCCACCTTTTGAGCGTACGCATCGTTTATAAATGAGGCCCCTGGAGTTCACAGTAAAATCATACGTTTGTAAACATAAAATCTGGCCTATAAGGTTTTACGAAATCAATCCACTTTCTCCTTCGTGACACAAATAGTTCCAGTTTGTGATTGACAGATGATGTTGAGGCAACTAGGTTTTGATGTTCAATTTTGTTTACATTTGCATGTGCTGATGTTTTGTTTATCCTGCAGGTTTGTGGCTCACTGGAACCTTGCAAAGTCCCTGGCCAGCTACTACCAAGAGTCAGGAAGAGCTGGGAGAGACGGCCTGCCCTCCTCCTGTCGCATATACTACTCCCCCAAAGATAAGGAGCAACTGAACTTCCTCATCCGCAAAGAGATTTCCAGAAAACGGGTGAGAACAACAAGAGAGAACTCAAAATGTGAAGAGCTCCTATGAAAATCAAGTTTGTGAACATTGGTTGAACTTGTTTCTACAGGGGAAACGCGGCACTGCGAAGGAGACTGACAAAGCAACCATCACAGACTTTGATGCCATGGTGGCGTACTGTGTTCAGGAAGCGTGAGTAAAGCATTCAGAGACGCGTGCATGCTAGTCACTCTTTGTTTATTGCTAAAAAAAGTGTAGTAAGAAGTACAACATTACATAACATCTTGACCCTTTGCACATAATATAACATGACACTTTATACATACGACACAACTTCCATTACATGCATGCTGTGCTTTTCAAAATAAAATCAGAGACATTTCTGTTTGTGCACAGCAGAGGGCAGACTTGATCTCTCTTTTTAGGCTTTGTTGTGAAGCCTCCCTTAGGAACATGTTACTTATTTCTGCCTGCCAATTCTCATTTCTTAACAATGACACATATTTACCTTTAGAGAAACATTAACGAACACATTTGGCTTTCCCTTTCATATATACATGTGCCACTTACTGTGATTTTTAATCGTTTCACACATTTTCTGTAGCTCTTGTTCTCGTATTTGCCTGCATTGTTTAAGATATTTTGGTGTTCTTGGCTTCAGAAGCATTGTTGTTCCCCTTTAAAGCCCAGGGATGCTCCCAGGAATGTAGATTCTCCTGAAATCCTGGCAGCCTTAGCAGGTGTGTTTGGCAGCCAGTCGGTCCTCCTCTGTGTTTGACAGCTGTGTTGTAGGGTTGGGCTTCTCTAAGGCCACTAAACACACCCTGTATAAGTGATTGCTCTCTGAAATGTGTTGAATGCCTATTAATTATTTGAACATGACTCTCAGTCAGAGTTATATTTAACTCTTAGGGATTCTTAAGGCTTTCGCAGGCCGTAGAGAAAACCTGTTGTTGTGTTTTGAGCCCATTTTGCACCATCCTCAGTTCTTTGTGTGGAGCACGGTTGCTCAAAGAATAGATCCCCTCGTCTTGTTTTTGCGACAGCAGCAGCAGCAGCACGTCACGCAGGTTAGCGCTGCCATTAAGATGAACACCACTGCGGTAGAGCAAATAAAAAACAACATCAGCACCGGGTCACTCTTAAATGAAATAGAGAAAAGATTAATATTACAGAGTGGAGACTCACAGATGAAGGTTAAGATGACAAAGAAAGCTCCCAGCTCTATCGGGGTGGCGTTGGGCAGACCTTGCAGCTTTACCCATATATTATTCAGGATGCTCAGCGTCTCCTCTCTGGCATCCATCCTAGTGAAGTGAAAGCATTTAGAGTAGGTAGGGCTGCAGAATTAATTGAAATTGTATTGAAATCGTAAAATGGACAAGTGCAATAATCAGATCACAGGAAGATGTTAAAGTCTAAATGTGTGTTGAGACAACATTATGAATGAAGTATCGTGGAGCTCCAGACTTCATGATAATACTAATTATATCGCGATTACAATACCAGTCAAATCAATGGGAATTAGTAGTTTCTTTCAAATCATGCAGCCCTCATTTACAGTGAGAAGTTCATGCCTGGATTTGGTTATAGCAGTGTGTCTTTTTTTTGCCTGTGTTCAGTGGCATCAGGATGTGACTTATGTGGCCTGTTAGGGAGTGGTCACAAGCACATCACTTTAAGCTATTCGTCTGCAATTTTGTGCTTTTTCAAAATCAGTAGGTTCCCTTTTCAAGGGAAAGTAGGAGGATGAGATTGAGAAAGTAGGATGGGAGTTTTATCGCCTTGGATTGCGCAGGATTAAACCATGTGGTTGTTATTACCAAGAAGAGTGAGTCTGTTTAGTAGCATAATTATACAGCGGGTAGTTCAGGGTGTTGAGCATAACTAATAGGCCTATAGGTTAACCCTTTTCAGACTTTCTGTAAAAAAAAATGTAACAAAGGAAGAAAAACAGTGTCCTTTGTGTTCAACTCAACAGAAAGGCACCTGTCTCATTTAATTTAACGTGTAAAATCTGTTTTGTGTTATTTCATTTAAAGGGTGGGGTTCCAAGTGTCAAGTTATACGTGATGAACTGTTGAATGTGTTATTGTGCTCTGAGGTAAATCACTGGCTCTGGGTGTGACAGCCTGCGGCTCAGCTATTTGCTGGTTTAGCTGTATTAAATGTATAATAAAATATAATACCTACTCGATACAAACACTTCATGATAGATTATAGTTCATTGTTAAAGGACTTGTTTAACAATTGGGGAAGTTTAATACTACTATCATCTCGGTGCAATGTGTAGTTAGCTGGCTGAAGACACCGTCAAGCTAGCTTAGCTTAGCTTATTTTTAGTTTAGCTTAGCACATAGACTGTAAAAAGGGGAACATTTGAGCCCATCTCTGTCAAAAATTAAAGAAGTCAACTACTCAAGAGCTCACTTTTAACACATTATATGTTTTAATGTTCAACTTGTTTAAAAACAAAGCTTAAACATTATTTTGTAATGGGTTATGGGTCTGACTATTTCTTGGATAGGAACTTTTAAGTGCTCTGGACTTTTTAAGCACAAAATCCAAATCAGATTTTTTTTATCGTACTATATCACATGGGACGACTGATTTCTTTTTTTATATTGACAGAGAAACACTTAATTTAGTATGAAAAGAAACTAGCTAGCTATATCTCAGAAACTACATGGAGCACAGTTAGGTATCTGTGATCTTATGACAAGTCTTATAATAAAGACATGCACACATGCTACTCAATTTTCAATAATCCTGATTGTTTTTCTATTGATAAAAAGAGATTTTTGTTTGTCTGTATGTTTAAAGATTAAAATACTTTAAACCAATCAAAACACTTTTAAGTGATTTTGTCCTGTGTTGCATTGCTCGGTAAGTCAATTTAATTTATTGTAATGAATAGCTAGCACCTGTCAGTTTACTTTTTTGCCTCCCAGCAAAATGTTGTTAAACAACATGACATAAAGCTAAGTCAGCACCTCTGTATAACTGTTAAAAAAAAAACTGTATACCTACATGAAGATTTACTGCATTACTGTTAAATGGCATTATATGTCATTTTGAAAATGCCGATATCAAACCACAAGCTCTTATCATTTACAAAAAAGTTGGAAAGCGGAAGTGGCAGCTGACAATGACTGCTAAAGACAATTTCTGCACAGTCAGTTATGGTTGCGTGTTCATTTTAGTTCCTGTTTTCATCCTTTTATGTTAAATTCATACTTTAAATAATTTGAATTGTCCGAAAAAATACTTGAAACGTTGCCTCTTCAACCATCATTTGACCCACTCTTTATTTTCAATTAGTGTACAGCTCCTTAAACATCCTACTTAAATGCAATTGGTAAACTACAGAGTTATATTTTAGTAGCTGGTTTAACTTCCGAGTGTTGGCAGCTAGCAACAACTCTGTATTGCTGAACACATTCTTCACATTCTTCCTAACCTTGAGTCCTCCTCAGGTGCTTCGCTTCTCAAACTTCATGTTTTACAGACATACTCAAAACAAAATGCACTTACCCGAGAGAGTTGTTTTCACACGCTCAGCCCAGCCCAGACTGACTAGCAGAAAAAAATACAAAAGAGTAGTAAACAGACGAGTTGATGAGGAGGAGGCAGTGATGAACATGACATGTCCTCCCGAAGGAGTTACCTGCTGAGTGTTGAATTTGTCAGCGTGTTAGTTTGTTGTTGAAACCCAGAGCAGCCGGAGATAAGCAGATAGAGATTAAGGCTAGGAGGGATAATTCCTCAGGTACTGATGATACTCTGCATGTGGAGTCGAGCAAAAGTGAGAGGACACATAACATTAAATCTCCTGTCCTCTTAATCTCTTCTTGCTCCTCTGGTTTCTTGCTCGTCTCTTCTTATTCACGCTTGTTGGTTGCTCCTAACTTTACTTCCTCTGAGGCTGTTTTCTCTGTGCGCTGGGAGTGACTGTTGCCTCTCAGTCTTTGTGTGCCTCCTTCCTTTCCCCACCTCCTTTTGTTGGAAATGCTTTTCCCTTTTTTTTCACAACTGTGGAGACGACGTTTCCATTTCCAGCGAGGTAGTTAGTATGTTATTGAAGTGGCTTCTCTAATGGGCTGTTTCCCAAACAGACGCTATGTGAGAGTGTGTGGTCGTGTGAATATTGGCTGTTACGTAACACTGGATCTGATGTAGAAGTGTGAGGCCTTGTTCTAAAAATGTTTTTGCATCTAAAGCTGTGATGGTAAAAATAATTGCATTGTGTCCTAAAAAACCCTGAAGATACAGGAAAGTAAGACAAATTACCTCCCAAAATAGATTAAGTTTGCACTATCTGTTCTTGTTATCAGTACACAAAGAAGTCAATACTATAGCTAATAACTTTGTGTGTATTACTGTAGCTTGTTTATTTTCAGTAATTCGTATTTTTTCTTATTGGACTGATCCTGTTTGACTTGAAAAAGAACAGAAACATTGATCACAGTATTGTGTGGTTACACAACAGCTAACAGATCAATGATGCACCAGATGGTCCCCGTATGATAGAGAGATGTTTGCTGTGTGCTCAAAAACATCATCAGGCTCGACCTTGTAAATGCAGACTCTGTAACCAAATTCAGACTGTGAATGTTTTTTAACTCGCAGGAGCTGTTTTAATATCCTGACTTGTATAAAAAGGGCCCTATTAAGCTTCCTAGGAATTTCCCTTTCCTGTAGAGTGTTGTATAGGTTGTTGAGCATGTGAATGGTCTGCAAAGGCTACAATCCAAGATAGTTTCTCCCCCCCCCCCGTCTCCTTTGTTTCCTTTTGTAACATAGGAACATCACTATGTAACACTCGTACTTATTTTGACTAGTGCTCCAACACATTGTACGTGATAGGCTAAGGGACGTGAAATCTCTAAGCTGTTGACCAATCACAACAGAGCCAGCCAGTTAACCAATCAGAGCAGACTGGGCTCTGGTTTCAGACAGAGGGTGAAAAGAGGTTCTGCAGCACAGGCAGTATGAGAAAAATAAAGACCTTTTTGAACATTAAAGCATGGAGACATGTTTCAGTAGAGGCACAAATATGCAAATATGAACCTGAAATGAGCGTTATAATAGATTTTATTTATTTTGTTAGCGCTTTTACAGGTGCTCAAAGTTATAGGTTAGTTATCAAGTTATAGGGCCTCTTTAAGATTTTAACAAGCTGTATCTCCTATTTTCTCACCAGTTGTCGCCATACCACCATCTCCAAGTTCTTTGGGAACAAGGCGCCCAAATGTGCCGGTGCCTGCGACTTCTGCCGTAACCCCAAGCTGGTGCGAGCCCAGCTGGAGAAAGGGAGCTCCCTCAGCACCAAGACCATGGCCCTTAGCAGCCAGCCCTCAGGACCCTTCGGCTACCTGCAGGGCTTCTACGAAGGAGGGAAGAAGGGCTACGGCTTTGAAAGGCAGGAGGAAGTTAGTGACGTTTGTAACAAAGCATATGTGAACCTTAGACTGACACTGACGTCACACCTTGCAGGTTTGATGAAGGGGAAGAGGACGCGGAGAGCGGTGAAGACGATGGCTCAACGAGGAAAAAGGCATTTTCTAACCTCTACAAGACGCAGATGACCATGCGGAAGGTAAATCTAAATCATCAACAGAAATATTGTCTTTAAAAAATATATTTTCTATTCCTTGAAAAGCCACTCCATGCAGTGTTTGTGTTTGGTTTTTGTGCTTCTGTATGCCAGCTGTTGGCAGCAGGAAGGTCTGTTGAGGCCCTCTGTTAGAGAAGACTGTGTTAAATCGCTCCCACATGTTCAAACATTGATGTTAAACTATTTATCCGCAGGTCCGTGAAGAGATTTTCTACTTCAAAACACATCATCGATAAAAATAGGAATGGCACAGTCTTAAAATAGTAGAAAAAAAACTGGCCTAAACAATCACATAAGAAGTTTTTTCATGCCATCTTCTCGCAAATCACACACTATTCAGACCTCCCTTTAAAGCTCTTCATGTGTTTGATCTCTCTGGTTGTAGTACTATTCAAGTTTTGGTTTAAATGTTAATCTCATGTGAGCTTCCAAGATGGCCATGCCTGAAGTATATGTCTTTTTGGAAACATATGGATCATCCTGTAACGGGGAAGAAAATCAATATTCTGCAGAAGATACCTTTTTATCATGCTGTGAAACATTTTGGTATCAGAATGAACTGATCCAACTCAGGATTTCCACAGTTGTTGATCTTTTTTTATGAGAAACTAAGGAAGTGACTGTTTAAAGCTGCAGATGAAGATATTCTCTATATTCCTTAGTTTGTTTATGGTGTTTGTTGTTGTAGTACTCACTTTGGCCAAGAGGTTGAAGTGCACCACCACCCCATGTTCTAAATAAGACTCAAATAATTCTTACTTTTCCCATGTGAGGTTTATTTTACATAACTTGCTCACTCACAATATAAGTAGTTCCTTGTGTTTAGAGCTCAAAAAGGAATTTAAACTCAACCTACATCAGAAATGAATGAATACCATTTACAACATTACAACTACAAACACTTGATCCTTACAAAAAAAGGAGAATTAGCTACAAATTCCCCTTGTTTTAAGTCTAAAACACAAAATAAACTATTTAAATTGAAGACAAATAAATTAGATTAATTATTTTTTTCCTCACTTGGTTCTCAAGGCTTGTGCTCAATGAGAAAATAACAGGAAAAGAAGGAGAAAAATGCAACAAAAGTCCCAGACTGAACATTAAAATCAGTTAATTTGGCAGAGTTAAGGTTAAGTCTGAAGTGTTATTCTAGCAGAGTTAAAGGAAGTGTCCCAGTGTGTCATTTCTCTGTACAATCTTATAATGACCCGCTGATTGTTCTCATGTTTCTTCAGGGAATGACCGTTCAGCGGAAAGGCTTTGTCCCTCCAGGTAAACGGCACGAGAAGAATACTATTATTATAAAATGTTATCCATTCCAATCTTTATGTCGTATATAACCTCTGTATCGTGTTGTGTAGATGATGACTGCCAACTGAGAGACGCCAGCAGTCAGAAGATCCCCAGACTCACTGTAAAGGTACCTGAACGCAGCACGCATTCCTCATACCTGCAGCACTCATTCACACGTCTCCAGGAATTCAGTGACTCGTGTGTCATGAGATGTGAAGACGGGCGGGAGGGCCAACGGTTCAACAGCATAACACTAAAAGTGATATTGTTAAAAAAAATGGTTTATACATTAAACAGATAACGTTTTAGTCCTGCAAACATTGGTATAAAATGTTGGCTTTCTACAGGATGAAAAACCAGTAGTAGTTTGGAATCTTTTGGACATTTTATTTATTTATTCATGAACCTTTTTTTTGTCTTGTATTTCAGGCCAGAGAGCATTGTTTGAGCCTCTTGCAGGAAGCATTATACAGCCACCAGAGGGCAGATGACGCATTCAGGTAATTACACAGACACATGCTTTAAATACAGTATGTTATTTTACCCCACAGTCTTTCATATCTTCTCCGTTTCTCCGCAGTGACACTGTGTCTTTAGCGGTGGCAATTGAACATGAGGTCTTTGAGAACAGCAAGGCCTCCAACGTGTACAAAGCTGCCGTCTTGAAGAGGGTAAACACTGACTGCTCTTCCTCTCACAGCATCAGGAAGATATGTTTCTAACATGTGTTTTATTGTTTGGAAGGTATCAGAGATGAAGAGGACAGGACCTGGAGGAAAAGGAGATGAGGTCAAGGCGGACAGCAACAGTGATTCTACGGAAAATTCGTCTTCTACTTCCTTAACAGAGGAGCTGCAGGGGTTCACATCTGCATCTGAAATATACTCAGTAAGATCTACTTGCACTCACTCACACTTATGTTACCAAGTTACGCTGGTTAGTGCGGCTAGAGCAGCAGCAATTTGTTGAACAATTGCTAAGTTAATAGACGGAAAAATAGTTGGTTAATCGCTTGAGTAATTTCCATGAAAAAATGGCAGAAGATGCTGTTTTCAGACATCAAAAGGTTCAGTTCCTTCTTTTTAAATTCAAATCAGATTAAGATGGTAGAGATTTAAAGATCTCCTCCCTGCTTGCATGCAAACACGAGGGCATGATGATATTACAGACAGAAGTGTAGAAAAAAGGATTGATTTGGTATCAATTACAAACCAGTTTGAATTGAGTATAATTGATTATATTAATATAATGACTTATAAATGTGAATTTGTAACTAATTTAAAAATAGTAGCGGAAAATTACGAGAAGGGGAAGTTTGAGTCGCATGTTCAGAGTCTTGATGTAAAAGAGATACGGCTGTGGGCGCACACACATCACACACTAACCGTCAAGAGTAAGTGAAAAGCACACATTCACCAGCAATTTCTCAAATAAAAACATTTGTTTAGATCCATCATGTTTTTCCTCCCATGATGATTGTAGTCACCAAAATCAAAGAGTAGTAAAACTGAACATTTATTAAAAAATAAATGTTAACTACTGAATAATATAAAGCAATATATAGCTCCAACAATGTTTTTTGTTCAACTCCTTACTTAAAGGTGGGGTAGGTAAGTTTGAGAAACCGGCTCGAGATACACTTTTTGTTATATTCCATGGAATGCTCTTAACATCCCGATAGCAATGAATATCTGAAGTGCTTTGACAAAAAATCCATAAAAAAATGTCATCTGTGGAAGCTGTAGTACTGTAAAAAGCACGACCAATCGTTTTAGCCGGCCCGGCTAAAATAACTGGATGGCCTACCTGCCTGTCAGCCTTCCATCTGTGCACAAACGTATCTCGTGCCCTCATTGGTCATGTGCGCGTTCGTGTGTTGTTGGAGGAGGGGCTCTGTAAGGAAGTCTGAAGGAAGGGGCAGATTTTTTTCGGCTGTGTACTTTCAAATTCTAGCGCACTCGAGCTGGTTTCTCCATTCTTACCTACCCTACCTTTAAGCGAGCATCTGAAAGGACTTTGATGGAAAATGTTCAGGTATGAAATGAAAGGATCAAACATGGAGAGGTTATCTATTTACCAACCACTTGTGGACTACAATTTGAAATATCTGAGTACTTATACTCACTTTTTCAACATGGACCAAGGACTTTAACACATTTTAGATATTGGGTAAGATCCGATTTTCTGATCTGGTCATGATATTATTCGAATTTAACAATCTGGGATTGACATTTGTGTTGTGGAGGAACCTCTGAAGTTGTGCCGGATGTCTTCGAGATCTTCACAACACTATGTTAACACTTATTTAACTTTCAAAAAATCAACAGTCAAAAGAGTTCCAATAGAATAGAGTTTACTGAAGACCAGAGTGCAGCAAACACGAGTCGGTCCATGGAGTGACTGGCTTTACAATGTTCAGGCTTCTTCTTATATTCATTTCTTACCAGTTGTTATGCCTTCTCACGTGTAGGAGGGTCTCAGGCACCAGACACCAGGAGGGTCTCAGGCCCTCATTCTTGACTTTCTCTATCACGTAGACACCATTATTTCTTCCACCATCCTGAATTCCCCTACTCAATCATACTTTGTTTGATATTTCGGCGTAGATCATCTTTAATGGTGTTTTTTTACGTTCTGGCCTAGGTCATTTTTAATGGTGTTTTGACCATGCTATCTTTAACTCCCTTCCTAACTGAACAGGTGCAAGGATTCCCATAATGAGAACATTCCACAGATGAACAGTTAACGTTTCTGAGCATGTATGCTTTCAATGATTAGGGTTGTTATATAATATGTCCCATACACACAAATAAAACCCCACATTTGTCAATGTTCTCTACATTTTAAAGACCAAACAATTACTTGATTCATCTACAGGGTGTCCGCCGGGTCTTAAAAGTATTAAAAGTCAATTTAGCGAAAATTAAGGCTATTAAAAAGTATTAAATGGCATTTTCCAAGGTATTACATTTTGTAGCTTGTTTTCAATAAGTATTTCAATTGTCCAAAGAGGTTGTATTCTACAGTCTGCCTGAATGTAATCATTGCGTAGGTGTGTAGTGTGATTCTGTGTAGTTTATTTATGGCATCCCGTTGGATTTGACATCATCTGAACAGGTCATCGCACGCTCACTGCTTGATAGCGCGCGAAGGTCCGTTTACGCCGGTTGTTAAACAACATCGTTATGGGGAAATGCAAGTTTGCGTCCAAATGGTTGGAAGATAAGGAAGAAGGACAATCAATACTGTATATAGTACATTTGAGGTAAAGTGTGTCGCCAATGTAACCGGTCAAAACTCCAAGTGGCGATGAGGTCTTAAAATGTATGGAAAGGGTCTTAAAAAAGGTCTTAAAAGGTCTTACATTTGACTTCAGGATTCCTGCATATACCCTGATGTAGAAAAATGATCAGCAAATGAATTGATGATGAAAATAATCTTGGCAGCAGAGTGTTCGGATATAATTGTTTTATTCTTGCCTATTCAAGATTCAAAGGTTTTATTGTCATATGCATAAAGCTACAGTGTAGAAATGGCAATTAAATTATTCTGACCTGAGCTCCTCCAACAATGCAACATATATAATAAAATACTAAATAAAAAGTAGTGCAAAAAGTCTATATACATGTCAATAGAATATGGGATATGTACAAAAACAGAATATGAAATTAAGACAAAATTAAATACGGTTTATTGCGGTGATAACTATTTACAGTATATCAATTAGTGCAAGATGACAAACAGGAATGTTTATCGGGGCACTTGGCAGAGCTCAGGTGTTTAGCAGTCTTATGGCCTGTGGGATAAAACTGTCCCTGAGTCTGGTGGTTTTGTTTCCTCCAGATGAAGCGTAAGAGAGTAGGAGCGGGCCTGAGGGGATCGTCCGACCCCCTCATGACTGCTAAGGAACTCCTGAAGACCTCGGCGTCTAACAGTGACAGCGGCGGGTTTCACAGCGACACCTCAGGAGGATCCAGAAAGACAAACAAAGACCCGTCTCTGGCCGTAACGTCGTCCATCAGAGCCAAAGCCTCGCTGAGCAGCCCCACCAAGGGAGGAAGAGCTGCGAGCAAGAAGCGGCAGCAGAAGCTAGCAGAGGCAGCAAAGAGCTCCTGCAACATCTCCCAGTACTTTGCAAAGAAAGTACCTGATGATGCTACGATATCTCATAACACGGTGGAGGACGATCAGGAAATCGATCGACCACTTGTCATTGTGGAAGAAATGGAGATAAGTTCTGGAGAGGAGAGGAAAGAAGAAGAAGTAATATTAATATCTGATAATGATGAAGAGGAGAAAACCATTAAAAAAAAGATGCTGGAGGTGAAGTGGTTTCAGTACATACCCACAGAGGATACCACCACTCCTGCAGGGTAAGACGCCCTTAAAGGTGGAAAAGTACTTATTTTACTTAAAGGGGACCTATCATGCAAAATGCACTTTTGTACGTCTTTTATACATGAATATGTGTCCCCGGTGTTCCAGGGAACTCACCAAGTGTCAGAAAACACAACCCTCTCTATTTTCCTCCATACCCAAATCTCTAAAAAAGGGGCTGCAACGGATCTGATAAAAACTGATCCAGATTT
Organism: Trematomus bernacchii; assembly: GCF_902827165.1. NCBI lineage: Eukaryota > Metazoa > Chordata > Actinopteri > Perciformes > Nototheniidae > Trematomus > Trematomus bernacchii. The sequence goes on from NW_022987720.1 coordinate 24,625,303, forward strand.
GAACACTGTCCTGACGTCAGGACGGTGGCGCTACGGCTATTGGGCCAACTCCACCAATCAGGAGGAGACAGCCACGGCCATTGCCGTTCGAAAGCGCTGGAGACGCTGTAGTACATATGCCAGGCCAGTAGATGGTGCTGTTCTCACTGAATCTGCCCTTGCAAAAACAGAGCTAAAAAAGTGCAAATTGAGCGAAATGAGGCATGGCTAAAATGCATGATCTGTTTGGTATTTTGAAAAGAAAAAAGTATAAATATGCCTTATATAGGTATGGTCCTACACTATATTATTCAAATATAGCATGATAGGTCCACTTTAAGTCAAAGTAGCAGTACCATTATGTAGACAAATGTCAAAGTCCTGCAAAAATGTAATTAAGTAAAAGTACAAAAGCACCAGCATCAAAAGGAACAGTACTCATTATGCAGAGTGGCCCATTTCAGAATAATATTTATTATACAAATATAAGCCTTAATGCATTACTTTGTTTATCCCTCTGATGTAGCAGCTGGTAAAGTATGAGCATATTTTGAACGTTAAAGGGGCCCCATCATGCTCATTTTCAGGTTCATATTTGTGTTTTGTGCCTCTCCTGTGACATGTTGACATGCTTTAATGTTCAAAAAGGTCTTCATTAACTTATAATAATACATACATGTTTCATTTGTTGATTACACTTTGTATTATTAATCTGAATCACACAGACAGAAGGAAACTCAGGAAAAGGATGAACCTGTTCTGATAGAAGAGGTAAGTGTGTGTGTGTGTGTGTTTCCTCTCCGATCTGAAGACGTATCACCCGTATCTCAGTGTGTGTGTGTGTGTGTGTGTGTGTGTGTGTGTGTGTGTGTGTGTGTGTGTGTGTGTGTGTGTGTGTGTGTGTGTGTGTGTGTGTGTGTGTGTGTGTGTGTGTGTGTGTGTGTGTGTGGTGTGTGTGTGTGTGTGTGTGTGTGTGTGTGTGTGTGTGTGTGTGTGTGTGTGTGTGTGTGTGTGTGTGTGTGTGTGTGTGTGTGTGTGTGTGTGTGTGTGTGTGTGTGTGTGTGTGTGTGTGTGTGTGTGTGTGTGTGTGTGTGTGTGTGTGTGTGTGTGTGTTTACAGGTGACGTCGCAAAAAGCATCCTCTCCTCCGGCGAAGAGCTGTGACCCCTCAGAGAGAGGGTAAAGATTGAGCAGTTCATCTAATCTTATTATTATTTCAACACATTTTTCACTTTTTGAGATATTTAATTTAGTTTGGAGCTTGGTAAAGAGGCTTTCTTCAGATTTTAACATGAGTATGTAGGATAGTGTGCGTGATGTCATAGCTAGAGTGGAGGACAGCTTGAAATTCACCTTCATATATTTTTTTTAACTTGCCATAATTCCCAAACCCTACACTCCTAGGACATAATTTTACATGAAAAACGTAGGAAAACCTCTCCTAGATAGTACACAAAAAGCATACTTCAGATGCTCAGAGTTCTTGACATGCTTCACGCGTTGAAATTTCACCGATATCTGCTACGGTTCTTCAACAAAACGTTCACATGTAAGAGGTTTATCTCATTCAGAACAATGGAAAGGCTCTCCTCACTGATTACTGCACATCACCATGGAAACCTTTGATCTCTGGGCTCAAGCACAGGCGTTTCATAACGTCGTTAGCTCAAACACAAACACCTGTGTGATGATGTCATAACTCCAACTGACATGCTCAGAACGCCACCAAACATCACATGATGGTTAACACTGTGGCCCTGAACAGCTCTACGTCAAATCTGATGTTGCATAATGTGGTGTTACCATGGCACCCTCGCCATAAAACACGATGTCGCTGTAACTCCAATGGACACGGTCCGATCGTCCCCCAATCTTCACCTGTATATCACCGGTCCATGCCTCAACAGCTCTACGTCAAATCTGACATCTCACCATATGCCGTTTCCATGGAAACGCATCCCTCGCCAAAAAACACAATGTTGTCGTAACGCCTATGAAAAGGGTCAAAACAGCACCAGACTTCAGATAATGGTTAATGGTCCAGCCCTCAACATGTCTATGTGCCAATAGTGAGTTTTCCTCAAAAGCTGTTGCCATGGCAACACATCCCTCGCCATAAAACACGATATTGCTATAACTCCTATGAAAAGTGTCAATCTACGTGACAGTTTTGAAATTTCTTCAAATGCCGTTGCCATGGCAACACAATGCTCACCATGAAACCATGGTTTCTCATAACTTCAGTGAAAATGCTCCAAACGACCCAAAACTTCACAGGTTTGGTAACAATGCAGCCATCAACACATCTAAGCATATTATGGGGTTTCATCAAATGCCGTTGCCATGGCGACAGATCACTCGCCATCAAGTTAGTTAAAAAGTTTGCAGTTCAAATATTCTGCTGCTTTTCAAAGCCTTTTTACTTTATTTTCTCTTAATACATATTCATTCACTACTACTCACATTTAATATCTAACTCCTTCAGCCTACTTTCAGCTACAGAAACCATTCAACATTTAACTTATTCAGCTATTTCAGGACATTGAGGCTATACATTTGGTTGTTTATACCTTTTAAAACATTATCTTTTAAATATTAAGCTTCTTCACTGTTTTTCCTACTCCAGTTTAACATTTCACTTTCAAGTTTTCAACAAAGTCATTGCAATGCATTTGAGCTGTAACAATTTTGATTAAAATAATTTCACTTTTCTGCATTTCTCCGCTAAGTTCAGCAACACACTTACTTGATTTTTGTAACTAAAAGCAGCTACAGAGACCATTCAGTTAATACAATATTCTGCTTTTTCTGCATTTTCAGCTAAATTCAGCAACAAATGTACACAGTTTACAGCATTCGCACGCATTTTCAGCAGGAAATGCATTTTCTAGTAATACATACATGTTTAATTTGTTGATTACACTTTGTATTATTAATCTGAATCACACAGACAGAAGGAAACTCAGGAAGAGGATGAACCTGTTCTGAAAGAAGAGGTGAGTGTGTGTGTGTGTGTGTGTGTGTGTTTCCTCTCCGATCTGAAGACGTGTCTCCCGTATCTCAGTGACTGATGGTGTGTGTGTTTTTTCAGGTGACGGGTGAGGTGACGTCGCAAAAAGCGTCCTCTCCTCCGGCGAAGAGCTGTGACCCCTCAGAGAGAGGGTAAAGATTGAGCATTTTATTAGTGCTATACTAGTATACTATAGTTATTCTGTTCTTTAATCTTATTATTTCAACCAATATTTTGCTGTCGAATAACTTCAGCCTACTTTCAGCTACAGAAACCATTCAAATATCAAAAATATTCAGCCTTTTCAGCACATGATGGGAAACGTTCAACTTTTTCAAAATATGGTATACTTTTTGAAATATTCAGCTTTTTAAACTCTTTTTTTAACATGTTACTCAATGGGAGGAACCTTAAAATCCTCTTTTACCTACACCTTGCGCCAAATGCTACTCCTTCCACATACTTTCAGCTAGAGACTTCATTCCAACTTTAAAACGGTCACAAGACCTTCAGCTATAAAACGTACTCTTCAGATTCTTGATATCTTTTACACTTTTTGAGATATTTAACTTAGTTTGGAGCTTGGTAAAGAGGCCTTCTTCAGATTCTAACATGAGTGTGTATTGTGCAGCTCCTTAAGGCGCTTTCACACCGGAGTACTTTTCCCAGTATAGTTCCGATATAGTTCCGAAAATGTACGTTCACACCAAAAAAATCCGGAACTAGACCTTAGTAGTTCATGAGAACCTTTTCACCCCCTTTTCAGTCCCTGCTAGAGAGCAGGTACTTTCATGGGAGAAAAAGGTTCCCATTTCTGATTGGCTGGGCGGATTGCAAACCACGCCCCGTAAAACTCCCAAAACGCTTTGTGAAGCCGCCATTTTATTGTCCTCGCATTAGCATTATTAGCATTATTAGCATTAGCCCAGTGCACAAACGGAGAGAGACTAACTTATGGCAACACAAAATAAAGCATGGGAGCGGTGGAGATGAGGAGGTGTCGGCGTTTCTGGCGATTTACTCGGAAGGCTTCAGAAGCTGCTGGGAAGACTACCAACAGCTTCTACTGAAGCCAGTCCCCAACTCCGGGGACTTCCGGCCGGGGACTTCGGGTGGCAGTATACGCCGTGAAGTTGTTTGCGGCCTGCCAGTAAACGCAAAGCAGAAGAAGAAGAAGTAGTGACGTCAGCAGCTTCATTTGCCTAATCCTCCCTCAGGGACTTATTCCGGTGTGAACGCGATCTGCTCTTTAGTTCATCAGAACTAAGTTCATCAGAACTAAGTACGGCAAAGCACTTGGTGTGAAAGCGCCTTTAGAGTGCGTGATGTCACAGCTAGAGTGCAGCAGAGCTTGAAATTCGCCTTCATTTTCTTTTTTAAACCTGCCATGATTCCCAAACCCTACACTCCCTGGACATCATTTTTCATGAAAAACTTAGGAAAACCTCTCCTACGTTGAAAAATAAAAATAAATTAAGAAAAGATATTAAAAAAAATGCCTCTTGAGGGCATGAAGAGACAAAAACTTGTCAAAAAGTCCACCTAGCTCCCAATAGACTCCCATGTTAAATTTGTCCGGATCTTTCTTCAGACCAGAGAGAAGTAAACTTTAGACAAACTGCTCCCATCTTCCATTGTTGAGGTGAATAGATTTACATTGTGCAATTTTCCAAACTCACATTTCTCATACAGCATCTCTGTATAGTATGTGTCTTCACTCTCTGTCCTACACGGCTTGTTGGAGTTCCTGCTCCCCCCCCCTCCCACTGTGCCCTGATTGGTCAGCTCGCCCACTCTGTTCTGATGAGTCCACCACCGTTACAGCGGAACATCAGTGATTATGTGTTACAATGGCCTTAGCAACCAGAAAATTACACCAGTAATGACAAACAGATGAGAATGCTGCGTGGGGTCTGGGTGCCGTGTTGGCGGGACGTTGCGCGGCTCGCTGCTGTGAGGAGCGGACAGTGTGGGCTGGGTTCATTTCCTGCTTGCTGCGTGGGATCTGCGAGACAGCGAGCCATCGCGAATGGACGCGGGAAGGGGGGGTGCTGAGGGGGCACTTGTCTAATAAAACATACATGTTTCATTTGATGATTACATTTAGTTTTATTAATCTGAATCTGCAAAATAACTAGTGACTAAAGTTATAAAACAAATGTAGTGGAGTCACAGTTATTGTCCTCTGAATTGTACTGGACTAATATAATTAAGTAGAAATATAATTACCTCAAAATACAACTTAAAGGTGGGGTAGGTAATTTTGGAGAAACCAGCTCGAGTGTGCTAGAATTTGAAAATACACAACAAAAAATCTGCCACTTCCTTACAGAGCCCCTCCTCCAACACACACTAACGCGCACATGACCAATGAGGGCACGAGATAAGTTTGTGCACAGATGGAAGGCTGACAGGCAGGTAGGCCATCCAGTTATTTTAGCCGGGCCGGCTAAAATGATTGGTCGTGCTTTTTACAGTACTACGGCTTCCACAGATGACATTTTTGTATGTATTTATTGTCAAAGCATTTAATATATTCATTGCTATCGGGATGTTCAGAGCATTCCATGGAATATAACAAAAAGTGTTTCTGAAATAAATTACATACCCCACCTTTAAGTACAGTTCTTTAAATAAATGTAGAACATATCTTGAACCATTTCTAGAAGAAGTTGATGGAAAATGTGACATTTTTTACCTCTCACACAGACAAAAGGAAACGCAGGAAAAGGAGGAACCTGCTCTGACAGAGGAGGTGAGTGTGTGTGCTTCCTCTTCTGCTTAGCGTTTTTTTTTGTATTTTTACTTATTTTATGGTTGGTGAGCTGAGCTTGTGATTTTTGTATTTCATGTCTTTCTTTCTCTGTACAGCACTGTGGTCTGGATGTTTTGGAAGTGCTTTACAAATAAAGCTGTATTGTACTGTTGTATACTCTTCAGACGTATCTCCCGTATCTCAGTGTGTGTGTGTGTGTGTGTGTGTGTGTGTGTGTGTGTTTTCAGGAGGCAGATGAGGTGACGGCGCAAAAAGCGCCCTCTCCTCCGGCGAAGCGCAGTCGCCCCTCAGAGAATAGAGTGACCTTTAACCCCAACGTGCAGGAGTGCCCTCTGATCGCCAACGAGCGCCCCCCAGCGGTGACGCTGAAGGAGGCGGCGGACATCGTGGTCCGGTACCTCGACCCGTTTTACTCTAAGGGGAAGTTTGCCACCAAGGTGAGGGAGAGATAAACCCACAACAGCTCATCTCACTACCAGCCTCATAGTTTAATTTACCCAGACTGCACTTTGTTTGGCTTTTTCAATAACCCTAAATATTTAAAATCCTCATTTCATTTTATATAAAACTGCTTTGCATATCATAATGTATAAAGTAGCCTGTTATATTTTTGGAGGAGTTTTGTCTAGAGTATTCTAACTTATTCTATGTATTGTATTATGTAAATTCTTTAGATATACCCTATATATTTACTGTAGATATGTCTATATTTACTGTTAATGTTTTTGTATTTATTGTTTTTCTTTCATTTTTATTTCTTCTATATTTAACTCTTGTTTAATAACTTGTTTTATTTTATTTATATTTTTATTTTTGTTTAATGCCTTGTTTTTATTATTCAATTTTCAATGTATTTTATAAAATGTTCTATTTCATGTTTAATTTCTTGTCTATATTATTTTTTTTATTCAATTTTTAATAATTATACAAGGCTTTGTTGACATGCTGCTGTCACAAAAGAAAGTCCCAATTTGGAATCAATGAGGTCGATCTTATCTAATATTTTCACGTTTGCAGTGAAAAACAGAGTGAGATTAAACGTATTTTCAGCTGTTGTTTTCTTTGGTTGCAGGAGCTGTTTAAGTCCTTTGCACGCTTTTTATCTCACCTCCTCACAGAGGGGAGTAGTAAAGAGAAAGACCAAGGTAAGCAGGAGATAAATAATCTAAAAGTTGTGCTCTGCTGCATGCGGTCGCCTCCTCTTAAACTCCTCTCTGTGTCTGCAGTTAAAGCCGAAGCCAAAACTCTCATCAATAAGTTCTTCATCAAAGTGCACCACTGTAAGAGCGAGGCGGACTGGACGCACCTGAGGGCGCGGCTGTAAAACCACAGAGAACCAGGAATGATGGGAAGTGGAAATGACATTTTTTTTTAAGGGTCAAGCCCTTCCTCTTTTTCAGTGCCTAAGCTTCTCTCGTCCCAGCGAACTCAGCCACATCCTGAATGCCTGCGGAAAAAAAGTTTAATTTACTGCTACACTACTGCTTAGTCGGGTTTATGTCGATAATAAAGCACTAACGTGACTGTAGAGCAGTGTTGTACTGTGTGCACACGGATATGATGAATTTTGTTTATGTTTCAGCCTGAAAAGTGTGTAAACTTTACATGTTTTGTGTGCAAAGAATGTCATAATTAATGTTCTATAGGCAGCCATTGTCCTTTGTATGTTTAACCACAATATGACACTTCTACGTTACTGCACTCAAGTCTTATTATTATTATTATTATTATATCGCAAAACATTTGTTATGTCTCTGCAAGTTCATACTTACCTGAAATGGATTCAAACCAAAGGGCTCTTGGTATAAACAAGACATACAAATGAATACAGCCATGCTAGCAGCTCTGCGATGCTCTACACAGCAACAAGCGTTTGCTACCTAACACTTAAAACATTACAAACAGATCAAATGTTGACCTGTTGGTGCTGGATACAAATATCAGGATATCAACAGAGGTATTACGGTTCGTCCTCTGGGGACCATGTAAGTAAAGAAGACGTGACAATTCAAAAAATAGATGTTGACATATTTCAGTGTAGACGGAAGTGGTGGATTTATCCAAAGAAACACCTTGTGGATATTGCAAATGCATACTTGGAAGTCATTTGGTACAAAACGTACAAAAACACTGGATTTCTGTTTTGTTTTTATATTTGAAAAAGAGCAGATTGTTCTGTGTTGGGGGGCCTAATATTATTATTCCTGCTGCTACATACGAGGACTTGCATTGTGAATGGACATGCGGTGAAAGTGTCCCGTTGTGTTTTTATTTTCTTGATTCAAAGACAAACCAGAAGTTGTTTTAAATGTGGTTGTGTCTTAAAGTGAGAGGATTATTTGGGCATTTTCGTTGTAGTTATGTTGTTTAGGGTTAACCCGATAAGGGAAATGTTCCTTGGTTATAGTGCCTGTCTGTATGTCAGGCTTTGAGAGGCCACAGTTTCTGTCTCCACAGTCAGGAAGAGGACAGGAAGCAGTGATGGACAGAGGCCTGGCTGTGCAGTGAACAGTCAGTCTGTGCTCCTACATGTTTACAATAAACTGTATGCTGAACAGGACTAACCTCTGAGTGACACCCTGACTGAGTCTTTATTTCCAACACAAATGTCTTCAATTGGACAATTAAACTTATTGGAGGGCTGGGGGGAGGAGGAGAGGTCCGTGCCGGGGACGCTGTTAAATAGACTATGACGTCAGCCCTTGTGGTGCTGCCTTCAGGTGCCTCTTGTTACTTAGGACTTTGCTTTTGGTGCGTTTTAGACAATGAAAGAGAAGGATTGTTAATGGTGAAACGATTGAATAAATGTAATGAGTGACAAAGGATGGCCAGTGTTAAGCTAGGAAATAAACATGCTCCTAGATAACCATCTCAAAGTGTTTATAATGAAGTTATAATTAAATTAAAATAATTTTCTTTACCACAAAGTCAATTATTAAAATTGCCACAGAGACGGGACTGTCTCTGTGGCAATTTTAATAATTGACTTTGTGGTAAAGAAAATTATTTTAATTTGAAACAACCAGGTGAAACAAGCTTTTGAGAGCCTAGGAATAATATTACTCTTTTATTTTAATTTTATACTGACTTTCTTTGTATTGTAGCCTACTGATGTACAATTAACTTGAGAGCATTACAATGTATAGGATGTTATAATACTATCATATTAAATAAATATGTTGGATATATCATAGTAATAATGACAATAATAATGATCATAGTTATTACTTAATTTGTATAGCACGTGTTTAAACGAGGGCAAAGCGTTAATTTATATAAAATACATGAGAATAAAACAAAAAAATAGTAACATAAGGTTACATTGTTTTGTTTTTTTAAATAGCGGAAGACAATTAAAAATAATTCCGGTCAAAAGAAGGAGTGGCAAAACCGAACCAAAGAATAAAAACAACAAAAAAACAAGTTTATATTTGAAGCAATGATTCAATAATTTGGGAGCTCAAGATTTAAATATAAAGTCAATAAACCACACCTATAATTAGTCACTATGTAGTCACACCTTAGTCAAATATTTGTACGCAGAACAACTTCCAAAAAGGCAGCGATGGTGTTAATGTGCCCACATCCGAGGCAGCATTTCCGACAGCACTTGAACGCAGCAGCAGCTTCAGCCACTGAGCTGCCAACCTGCGTCTCACATCACACACACACACTGAGGAGACACAGAAGAAACACTGTGAGGACAAAGTGTGTGTATCCACCAGCTGGTGCACACACACATTTTTATATCATGTATGAACAGCTACGTCACGTGTTTTTTTATTTCATATCTGCAAACGGTTCAAGGAGCAGGTGCGCTGCCGGGATTTTGAGTCTTCATTTGTCTTGAAGGCTTTCACTGCGCCGCTGTTTGTTGTCACTTCCGGGCGAGTCTGAATTAGCAGATCATCACATCGCCGGTGAAGAAGAGGAGGAGGAAGAAGAAGAAGTTGATGAACATCGATGCTCCGTGCAGGCAGGATGGAGGAGTTTGTGACGGAGGAAGAGGAGCCGTGGTACGACCAGAGGGACCTGGAGCAAGGTGAGCATCTCTCCCATCACTCCCATCACTCCCCCTTTATTAGGCTCCAGTGGGGGGATGTCACAATGCACAGTCACCGGCCGTCTTTTGGGATCTCTTTTTTTATTTTTTACTTCTATTATTCATTTTCCAATTTTACTAGCGACGATTCCTTTTAAGTTGGTCTTTTAATTTGGATTACTAGTATTTATTTCGTTTTTATTATTATTATACAAATTATACATTTGCCATATCTTCACTGTATACTGTGCTATGACAATAAAGCCATTGAATCTGTATGAGTCCCACAGAGGGGACATTTACATTGTTACAGAAAAAGTAAAGGGGCAAAATATGAATAAATAGGCATGCATACAATATTACAGATATAAATTACACATACTACTTTCAAAAAGTACCTATCCAGGTAGACAATAATAAGTACAGTAACAGTATTTTAAAAGTAGTGATAGCAGCCAGATAACAGTAGTGAACAATCAAGTTTATATTGCACAGATATCATATTACAGATTGTAGTAAAGAGATGTAAAAATGATAAAGTGTGGGGGGGGGGTTGCATCTACTGTAAAATAAATGTCATGCGCCAATGCACGCACTATGAAAACTGTAAAGCAGTGTCTCTGTCTGTCTCTGTGTCTCTCTGCTCTCCACCTCCGCCAATTACTATGATCTTGTCAACGATGTTTCCCAGAATAGTCCTGCTGTCTGGCTGAGTGATGCTGTCTCTGTTTCATCTCCATTCTTGCAGGGTCACATCTCAAATCCCACTCCTGTCCTCCTAGCTTTGCCTTTTTAAAAAAAATCCATCTAACATTTTGTATCCACTATGCTGGGTTCTAAGACTGGCTGACAAAGAGGGATGTGATGATCTGGCATTATTTATGGAAAAATACAGAAAAAACTCAGCAATGATTTGTTTGTGACACTTACCTATTTCAATGTCTACCCAGTGAAAGCATTATTTGAACTATAAAGGACATAATAATACAATAATTAGTTATGTGTTCACCCCGGACTTGTTTCACTATGTTCTGATGGTGTGTAACATGCTAGTAATTCCACATTTTTAGCAATGTAACACCTGGTCTATTTTCTGTAACTATAAGGAGATACAGTTATCTTGGAGCTTTGTCACAGTCCTGCTGCAGTCATGCTGCGACCCTAAATGCTACCGAAAGATAATGCAATCCATCAGGAGTGTTTGCCTGATGCAGTGCTATCATCCCTCTCAGTAATGACTTAACCGGATGCACTTTCATCAGCAGTGCATCTCTCCAGTGTGTGTGTCCTGCTGCATCGACCCCTCCCCTGATTACCTGCTGACCCAGAGAACTAAAGCAGCTTTATGTCTCATCATCGTAGTCCGAGAGAGAAGAGACGCAGTTGGATTTTGCCGCTGTGTGTGTCTCATCTCAGCCCCGCAGCTCGAAGCCATTAAGCCCCCCCCCCCCCCGCCCGGCTGATCTGATTAGGGAGCCCCAGACTAGACCTCCTTAGATCAGAGATTTCAGCTTCAGGGTCAAATTGGAGGCTTCGGCCTAACGTCATCCTGCATGAGCTCACCATCAGGCAGGATTTTTGCCCCAGAAATGCTGCTGTTATGCAACTGCTCGCCTGCCAGCTCTGAGATTTGTTGACCTCTGCGTTCATTTTGACAAACATATGAAGAGAGTATGTGCAGATGGCGGACGGGTGATGTCATGTTTGTGTCGGCTGAGGAGCATGTGATCCAACGTGAGGACAGTCAGGGATGGAAGCCATGTAGGGATGCAGCTAGAGATTATCTTCATTATTGATTATTCTAGGGATTATTCTCGTGATTAATCGTTTGGTCTGAATGTCAGAAATGAGTGAAAGATCCATACTAGTTTCTCAAAGTCAATGGGAGGCCTTTTTAATATCTTGTTTTGTCATTAAAAAAAAACCCAAAGATATTTAGTTTATTGTAAAATACAATTGTGAAAATCAGGAAATCTCCATATTTAGGGGCTGAAAACCAAATTATCTGCCATTTTTGCACCAAAAACCACCAAAATAATCAATTATAAAAACAGGAGACGATTTTTCTGTCAATCGACTATTCAATGATCTCCCATCACCTCTAATGTCTCTGCAAAAATCGATTGAATGTCTTTTTTTTGTTTTAATAGCAAACTCATTTTAGATGAAAAGACCAAACAATCACAAAGATGGCAGCTAATTATTTTATGACAATCAACTTATCAATTAGTCGACCAATCGGTGCAGCTCTAGCTTTCTTTATCATGTGACAGCCTTTTGTTTCTTTAGCTGTCTGGTGTTATTTCCTCAGCTCAGCCTCCTCTCAGCTGTGCGCACGATTCTGACATTACATAACTAAGACTTGGCACGTGTCGGCCCTCAGAGGCAGAAACAGTGCAGTGACTGAGCTGAACCCGGGGGGTGATGCTGTGCTCTCTCCTCACACACACTCTCCTCACACACACTCTCCTCTCATTATCACTCTGCAGCTCAGACCAGTGTTTTGTTATAAAGACTGCGTTTTTTGAAACAGGAAGTCACAGCCTGTCCCTGTCTCCCTCGACAGCACTGGAGACAAATGTATCATCATTGGCTGTGAGCTAATGATGCTTGTTAAGTATGTTATATAAAACATTTACACGTGCATACAGTAGCAGTATCTAATCTCTCCCTGTCATTGCTCACGCCCAGGCTTCTGAAGGTTACTTAAAAAAATGTATTACGTTACTAGTTTCCTGATATACAGGCCTAATGATTCTAAAGTTTATCGGCTAGGCCTATGTCATAGTAAGGTTTACAAATTAAAAGCACTACACAGTATTTTTGTCTAAAGTGTTTTTGGGAGTTTTCCTTTCCTGTAGTGTTTTTATTGCATGTACAGCACTTTGGCTTTACCAAAAATCGTTTTTAAAATGTGCTATATAAATAAAACTGGATTTGATTTGATTTGATAGGTTTTTGTGCATGTAAATGGTCTGCTAAGACTACAGACTAAATCCCACGTGTGCTTTTATTGGTTAGGGTTACACATTTGATATGATAGACTAAGGGTCAGGACATCTCTTAGAGGTGGACCAATCACAACAGAGCCGACCAGCTAACCAATCAGAGCAGACTGGGATCAGGGTGTTTCAGAGCACAGGCAGTATGAGAAAAGTAAAGAGCTTTTTGAACATTCAAGCATGTAAACATGTCACAGTAGAGACACAACATACAAATATGATCCTGAAAATGAACATAAAAGCAGCACTATTTCCCACCCAGTGAAAGCATTATTTTAAATATAAAAGCCATAATGAAGATTGGAAGATTTGTGGTTTTTTCATCTTGTTACATGTAATCCATTACTCGCCGAGCCAGCTGACGCCCAGCACTCTGGTGGTCAAACCCTTCCTCCATATCCAGTAATGGTGTCAATGGCTGTCTCTGTGTCCTCCCGTCTCTCCACTCCTCCACTGCTGTGTTGTTCTGCAGAGCCAGCAGGATTCTCCTCCTCCTCCTCCTTCTCCTCCTCCTCCCCATTCCAGCTAGGCTTCTTCTCACCAGACAAGATGAATAATGTATGCTGCAAGCTGTGTTGTAAAAATAACAGCGACTGTTAGGCTGGCGTCTGCTGTGTTTCAGTGAGCAGATGAGTACAGGATCATTAGGATGTGCCATGTTCATCGTTTTGTTTTAATATGGTGCTTGGATGATTATAACTTAAGGCTGGTTGTGTCTTTAATTAATGATGGAAGTGTGTTGTTAGTAGAAAAGCTTTCACGTCAGCATCTCGAGAGAAAAAAGACTGAACATCCGGGTTTAGAACACTTAAGGGATTTAATCAAAAACAGGATGTTATGTTTGGTATTTTAAAGTAATTTCCGAAATGAGGTAGCCTGTTCGTGTAGGGTGGAAATGCTTAATGTTGGTGAATGGACAATAATGAAAGTACTGTACTTAAAGGGGACCTATCATGCAAAATGCACTTTTGTACGTCTTGTATACATGAATATGTGTCCCCGGTGTTCCAGGGAACTCACCAAGTGTCAGAAAACACAACCCTCTCTATTTTCCTCCATACCCAAATCTCTAAAAAAGGGGCTGCAACGGATCTGATAAAAACTGATCCAGATTTGAACACTGTCCTGACGTCAGGACGGTGGCGCTACGGCTATTGGGCCAACTCCACCAATCAGGAGGAGACAGCCACGGCCATTGCCGTTCGAAAGCGCTGGAGACGCTGTAGTACATATGCCAGGCCTGTAGATGGTGCTGTTCTCACTGAATCTGCCCTTGCAAAAACAGGGCTAAAAAAAGTGCAAATTGAGCGAAATGAGGCATGGCTAAAATGCATGATCTGTTTGGTATTTTGAAAAAAGAAAAGTATAAATATGCCTTATATAGGTATGGTCCTACACTATATTATTATAATATAGCATGATAGGTCCACTTTAAGTAAATTATTTAGCTAGTAGTTCTTTGCTTGTGTACTTCTATGTTATGCTACTTTATTCTTCAACTTCACTACATACAGAGAAATAATGTATTTTGACTCCACTATTATCTGACAGCTTTAGTTACATTACAGATGAATAATGGTTTGAGGTTAAAGGAGGCAAAACCTATCCAATATATAACAAAAAGATAAGAAAGAAATTCCTTGAACACTTTGTGTATCAAAACACATAAACTGTTTGTTTATAACAGTACAATGCTACTTGGTGCAACAGTATTATCAATCTTATATAGTCATACCATATATAATCAGATGAAGCAAACAGAGGTCATTTTCCTGCAGAATGGGTTCTTTTACCTTCAATATTTTAGTGAGATTTTGAATGCAAATCCTTTAATCACATTAATGTAGTTGTACTTTTACTTAAAGGTAGGGTAGGTAAGTTTGAGAAACCGGCTCGAGATCGCTAGAATTTGAAAATACACAACCGGAGAAAATCTGCCACTTCCTTACAGAGCCCCTCCTCCAACACACACGAACGCGCACATGACCAATGAGGGCACGAGATAAGTTTGTGCACAGATGGAAGGCTGACAGGCAGGTAGGCCATCCAGTTATTCTAAAATGATTGGTCGTACTTTTTACAGTATTACGGCTTCCACAGATGACATTTTTTTATGGATTTTTTGTCAAAGCACTTAAGATATTCATTGCTATCGGGATGTTAAGAGCATTCCATGGAATATAACAAAAAGTGTATCTCGAGCCGGTTTCTCAAACTTACCTACCCCACCTTTAAGTAACCAATCTGAATACTTCAATCACCACTTTTTAATGAGCACCTCAGCTGCAGTGAGTGCTTCTCTTGAAATCCCTTGAAAAAGTGTTTGCCAGTGAACTCAGATGCCCCTCTCTCACCCCTTCCTCCTGTTTGTGTCTGTGTTTCCTTCTCGCCCCCTGTCAGACCTGCACTTGGCAGCCGAGCTCGGTAAAACCCTCCTGGAACGCAACAAGGAGCTGGAGGACGCCCTGCAGCAGATGTACATCAACAACGATGATCAAGTGCAGGAGATAGAGGTGAGTGTGTCCTACATATTGTTACTCTGGGAGTGTGTTGCAGATAATTAGTGTGAAGCAGGGATAACTTGAAAGAAAAAAGATAAATCAAGGAGCACCAGGAGTGTTTGTTCTGTGGACATGAAAGATTAATGGCTGATTCTGTCGTCTCATCAAAGACTCGACTCATTATTAGTCAGAAGCCTGGCTGAGGATGAGTGTACTCATGTAGACACAGTACATAACTGTGGAAGCTGAAGAATGTAATTTATGTCCCTAAAAATAAAAAATGTCATAGTATGTATAGTATGTCGTAGTAAATGTCATGATTATGTCATAGTACAGTGCATCTGGAAAGTATTCATACCCCTTCACTTTGTTCACATTTTGTTATGTTACAGCCTTATTTCAAAATGGATTGAATTCATTTTGTTTCTCAATATTCCACACATAATACCCCATAATGACAAAGTGAAAACGTTTTTAAAGATTTTTTTGCAAACGTGTTAAAAATAATCAAATGAAATATCACATGTAAATATTCACACCCTTTGCTTTGACACTGGAAATTGAGCTCAAGTGCATCCCGTTTCCACTGATCATCCTTGAAATGTTTCTATAACTTGATTGGAGTCCACCTGTGGTAAATTAAATAGATTGGACATGACTTGGAAAATAACACACCTGTCTATATGAGGTCCCACAGTTGACAGTGCACATCAGAGCACAAACCAAGTCATGAGGTCCAAGGAATTGTCTGTAGACCTCAGAGACGGGATTGTATCAAGGCACAGATCTGGGGAAGGGTACAGAAAAATGTCTGCAGCATTGAAGGTCCCAACGAGCACAGTGGTCTCCATCATTTGCAAATGGAAGATGTTTGAAACCACCACGGCTCTTCCTAAAGCTGGCCGCCCAAACCAAACTGAACATCGGGGGAGAAGGACCTTAGTCAGAGAGGTGACCAAGAACCCGATGGTCACTCTGACAGAGCTCCAGTGTTCCTCTGTGGAGATGGGAGAACCTTCCAGAAGGACAACCATCTCTGCAGCACTCCACCAATCAGGCTTTTATGGCCAGAAGGAAGCCACTCCTCAGTAAAAGGCACATGAAAGCCCCCATGGAGCACCTAGAGTACTCTCAGACCATGAGAAACCAAATTGTCTGGTCTGATGAAACCAAAATGGATCTCTTTGGCCTGAATGCCAAGCATCATGTCTGGAGGAAACCAGACCTGGCCAATACCATCCCTACAGTGAAGCATGGTGGTGGCAGCATCATGCTGTGGGGATGTTTTTCAGCGGCAGGAACTGGGAGACTAGTCAGGATCAAGGGAAAGATGAATGCAGCAATGTACAGGGAGATCCTTGATGAAAACCTGCTCCAGAGTGCTCTGGACCTCAGACTGGGGAGAAGGTTCACCTTTCAACAGGACAACGACCCTAAGCACACAGCCACGATAACAAAGGAGTGGTTTCGGGACAAGTCTGTGGATGTCCTTGAGTGGCCCAGTCAGAGCCCAGACTCGAACCCGATTGAATATCTCTGGAGAGATCTGAAAATGGCTGTGCACCGACGCTCCCCATCCAACCTGATGGAGCTTGAGACAATCTGCAAAGAACAATGGGAGAAACTACCCAAAGATAGGTGTGCCAAGCTTGTAGCATCATACTCAAGAAGACTTGAGGCTGTAATTGCTGCCAAAGGTGCTTCAACAACGTATTGAGTTAAGGGTGTGAATACTTTTGCACATTTGATATTTGAGTTTTTTATTTTTTATCAATTTGCAAAAGTTATTTTAAAACTTTTTTCACTTTGTCATTATGGGGTATTGTGTCTAGAATGTTGAGAAAGCAAATGAATTTAATCAATTTTGAAATATGGCTGTAACATAAGTTGCTGTGGAAAAAGTGAAAGGGTATGAATACTTTCCGGATGCACTGTATATTGTGAGGCAATCATAAAAAACCATAGTATAGTATGACATAATAAATTGAATAAAACGTCATAGTATAGTATTTCACAATAAATATCATTAAAAAGTCATGCCAGAACAAATATAAAAAAGTAGTAGTATAGAATATCACAATAAATGTCATAAAATATTCTTAACATTTAAACTTCACTGGTCACTAGTTTTTATGCATTTTTGGTCACATATTGGTCATGTGTTACAGCTGACTCAAGATGTAGACATATTTTATAGTTCAAATTTGAGTTGATTTTTTATTTACATGTGTGTTGAACTACTAAAGATGAATTTAGTAATGAATCTGTTACTTTTGACCTTGCCTCCTTGCAGTACCTGTCGAAGCAGCTGGAAACGCTACGGGAGATGAACGAGCAGCACGCCAAGGTGTACGAACAGCTGGATGTGACGGCCAGAGAGCTGGAGATCACCAACGAGAAGCTGGTGCTGGAGAGCAAGACCTCGCATCAGAAAATAGACAGGTGAGAACACACAGTATACAAAAACATAGGGCTGTGCAATTAATCGTATTTTAATTGCAATTACGATTTTGGCCTGCCACAATTACGAAAACAACATAATCGAAAAAAACAATTATTTTACTTTGCTAGGTTGTGACAGTGCACTGCAACATATTTGATCTCATTAATTTTGGTCTCATTTATTTGTATTTATATATGTTTAGTAGCTTGGGGAAGTGCGCTCCAAAATATTTGTTGATCTTGTTTATTGGTATTTATTATTTTGATATTATTTATTTAAATGTATCATTTATTTTATTTATTTTTGTATTGGTTTTTCAGTTGAATTATACGTTCAGGGTAATCAACAGTTAAAAAGATACTGTTCAAATTATTATTTGTATTTGTTTTAAAGTTCAATAAATTGATTTTTTCAAAGTCAATGAATAATTGTATTTAATAATCGTGATATCAATTATTGACCCAAATAATCGTGATTATGATTTTTGCCATAATCGCACAGCCCTACAAAAACATGTTCGGAACAAGAGCCATGTCACATATCACCCTCGTCATCATCACATAACGGGCTTTTAAAGGGACGTTTTGAAGCCAAACAAGCATTAACCAACTGAAGGCTTGGACATTAATATTAAAGCTGGGCAATATGGATTATAACAAATATCTCAATGTGTTTTACCAAATACCTCAATATCGATAGTGCCAAGATATTGTAGGGCTCATTATGGGTGCTTTCATAAAATATGTCCACAATGAGATTTTTGATAATCACCAGTAGTTTGGAGAAAATTACTGAATTACAAAAATTAATTATATGTCATCACTTCACTGTAATGCATCCTATAAACCAGGAAAAGGAAATGTAGGAACATATTTGGTCTCATATCAGGATATCATTATAACATTGATATATTGCTAATTGAAAATACATCATAAAACGTTGTAGTAAACACTGCTCCATGTTTGCTGAAGGAACACCAAGTGTGTGTTTACAGGCCTCCTCTACTAGAGCAACTAAAGAGGATTTACATTTTTGCTATCCTTAGCAATTTCATAATCATAATCTGGGATGGAAGTTCTTTACAAATCACATTAGTGGTCTCAATGCTAAAGACTTCAATGGCTGCCTCTGTTCTCTCTGAACAAGCTCCTTCACATTCTCTATGTGGTAACAAGTCACTGCAGCTTTAGGAGAACGCTATGCTCAGAGAGAGAGACATTATTAAGTCACCTTGATTATGATAACAAGCACTAAACAAACATGTGTGTGTTTGCAGGTTGACGGGCACCATGGAGATGCTGCACGGTCAGGTGGAGAGCCTGACCACTCGGGTGGAGGAGCTGCGGACCCTGGAAGAGCTGAGGGTCCGCAGAGAGAAGAAGGAGCGCCGCAAGACTGTGCACTCCTTCCCCTGCCTCAAGGAGCTCTGCACTGCGCCAAGGTCACTCACTGCACTGGGTTTCTTTTCTATTGGACAGTATGCATCAACGAAAAGGCCCTACACTTTATTCAAACAGATACATGTTACAAGTATGCTGCAAATACTTGCTGCATGAAACACAGATATAAAAGTTAATTCTGCAGGAAACCCGGTGGTTTGAGCAAAGTCATTCTCCAGTAATTATCAGACTGATGATGGGATGATTTACTCACAAGACTATTACAGTTTATTATACAGTCATGTGACACAATCGTAACATATTTACTTGAAATGTGACTCTCCATCAAATAAAAAAGTAACATTATATTAATTTTCAGTAACTGACTGCAGAGTGGCAGTAACAGTTGTCTCTGAAGTTTCTGACTTGTGGAATCGAGATGATTTGATGCACTTAAAGGTCTCCTATCATGCTAAACTTTTTGATGTCTTTTATACATAAATGTGTCCCCGGTGTGTCAGGGAACTTACAAAGTGTCAGAAAACAAAACCCTCTCTCTTTTCCTCCGTACCCACGTCTCTAAAAACGGGGGCACAACGGAGCTGATCCAGATTTGCTACCGATATGTCATATTGGAAATGTGGGCTGGCTTTACACCCACATCAGAAACAATGCCCGACGTGTTTTGGACGTAATATGGTCTGTGTTTACATTAGCAGGCATCGCTAACACTCAGAGCTAACCTGTACTGGAGAGAGTATGTGTAAAAAAGCAGGAAATAAAAAAAGGAACTCACCTTGTGGTAAACCCGCAAGAGAAAAAGCATTTGAGCTCCATACTGTTTCAGAAGAAGAAACAGGACACATTTTCTTTTAAAAGTTATGCGAACACCCATTAGTATGTGATTGTTTAATTTGGGTTTATGTGGTCTTTAAATAATTCTTAACAACTAGAACAAATGTATGATTGTGCACTTGTGGAGTATTATTGTAAAAACGTCAACACTTCTTCTCAGGTATGAGGATGGTTTCCTGCTGGCCAACCCGGGCAGTGTGGACCTGGCGGAGAGCCGGCCGCTGGACGAGGAGAACGAGAGACTCAGAGACATCGTGTCCTCCCTACGCTCAGCTGTCTCTGCAGAGCGGTCCCAGCGGGAGGGCACGGAGCGGGAGTGTGCCTCCGTGCTGCAGGAGTTCGAGCGTCTGGAGCAGCGGCTCCTGGGAGCGGAGGGCTGCCAGCTGAGGATCCAGGAGCTGGAGGCGGAGCTGCAGGAGATGCAGCAGCTCCGGAAGTCCAGGGTGTGTCTGATTGGAGGGATGGAGGACAGCCTGGAGACGCTGCTCAGCAACGGCCCCGAGACAGACACCCCGGACGAGGGCGTGGGGCAGGAGGAGGGGGGCGGGGGAGAGGCAGGGGGCTCGGGGCAGCAGGGGGGCCCGGTGAGGAAGAGCTGCAGCGACACGGCTCTGAACGCCATCTCCGCCCGGGACGCTTCGGGCAGGAGGCAGGGCAGCTACGCCACACATGCTAACGGCGTGCGGAAACGCGGCATGTCCATCCTGCGCGAGGTGGACGAGCAGTACCACGCGCTGCTGGAGAAGTACGAGGAGCTGCTGGGGAAGTGCCGGCGCCATGAGGAGAGCCTGTGCCACGCGGGGGTGCAGACCTCCAGGCCCGTGTCCAGAGACCCCTCCATGAAGGACTACAGCATGGTGAGCGCCGGGCCGTCCACATCAGGGGCTGTCGCCGCCATGCTCACGCCGCCTCAAACCCCCTCCACCCCGGAGGCCCTGGAGGGGATCAGCCGGCAGGTGGAGCAGGTGGACAAACGCCTCAGCCAGAACACCCCCGAGTACAAGGCGCTGTTCAAAGAGATCTTCAACCGCCTGCAGAAGACCAAGAGCGACGTGAACTCCAAGTGCAAAAAGGGTCACAAATGAGATTTGAGAGGACTTTTTGTCTTACGTTTGACCACCAGTGACTTAAAGGGTGAATACCTGCAGTCATTGGTTGGGTGATTAATAATGCTTATTGTTAGGGTGAATGGCTGATTTAACTGAAAATGCCTTTTTCTCAGTGACCTTAACTGAAGAATAATCAGGAGGAGATTAGGACAGATTAGTGAGTGATGTAGTTTGTGATTGAGATGTGTTGATGCAGGAATTATTTAACTTCTATTTTTTATTTATGGAAACCAATTAAGCCAAATAATATAAAAAGAGAAACAAGCCGGCTTTGAAACTACTTACAGCATTTAAAGCATGCACCTGTCTAATAAACACTAAGTGCTTAATAAGTCTTTTAAAGCAGGAAGAAACAAACCACACGCTACTGATCAGCTTCAGGTCGCATAAAAGGCGCAACAGTGTGATACTTTAGTGTGTTTGAATTTGTTGGTTCAAATCCTTCAGCTGCCAAAGTGTACTGTGCATACGTGTTACATTTGTTTACTTTCATGGTTTAGTTCAACTTATCTGGTGAATGAGATGAGATGCCTCTGGTGTTTTTACAGCATGCATTACAAGCAGCAGGGATTCGTTTGACATGACAACATTATCAGTTCTACGCCATACTACTACATTGCCATTTAAAATGTTTTCTGTTGATTAAAATAACAAACGTATAATCCATTGTCTTTTTTCTGTTAAAAGAGAATCTATTTTGTTTGTGTTTTTGCCTTTCCTGTAGTGTGTTATAGGTTTGTGCGCATGTAAATGCTCTGCAAAAGCTAAAATCCCAAAGTTCCCTCAAGAGGGAGTTTCTCTCCCACACCGCCCCCCCCCCCTGCCTGAAACGCCTCCATTGGACTCTTGTTTACTTCTGTAATATAGTGACATCACTATGTAACACTATTGGCTAGCGCTCCAACACATTGGGTGTTTCTCAATCGCGAGTAAAGCTGCTTCAGAGCCACTATTTCAAGCATACTACGTCATCGAGTGCCGCCGAAGTACTGTTCCAATCTCCAGCATACTTGGAAATCTACCGAGCCCGGCGTACTCCGTTTGGAGAAATATCGAGGCTGCACATGAGTAGACTCCGCGGTCTTAAAATCCCCACAATGCTTTGCGCACGGACCAATTTCCCCAAATCTGTGGCGGAAGATGTAAGGCG
The DNA here is from genome assembly GCF_902827165.1 of Trematomus bernacchii. Classification (NCBI taxonomy): domain Eukaryota; kingdom Metazoa; phylum Chordata; class Actinopteri; order Perciformes; family Nototheniidae; genus Trematomus; species Trematomus bernacchii. Next base: position 24,647,548 of record NW_022987720.1, read on the forward strand.
GGGCCTCTCATATGACGCACACCTGCACACTTGCTAGCGTGTTCCACACTTCGTTTTCCGAATGCCAGGAAGTATTCTTGACTCGCTTCTGAAGCAAGACGCTCGGCAGACATGTGCTACCAAGCAAGCGTACTCGCGATTGAGAAACACCCACTGTATATGATAAGACATGTCCCGCCCCTTGGCCTAAGTGGTTGACCAATCACAACAGAGCTTTTTTTAACATTAAAGCATGCACACAATACAAATATGAACCTGAAATGAGCATAAAAAGGCCCCTTTAAGTCCTAGTGCAGGTTGAATAAAACAACAGGACACATGCAGGCCCAGTCTGAACACTTTAATGTGAACACAGGATATCAGTAAACTGTAGGTAATACAAGAATCACACATTGAGTAAAACCCAACCTACAGAGACAAACATCAGTCTGTGACACAAGCGCCTAATGAAGCAGTGGATACAGACTTCATTTCCATACTTCTGGAGTGTATAAAAAAAAGAATAACAATTTATATACGTCTGGTTGGGGACTGATGTCTCTACACTGGTTCAGAAGTCAATTACAGACAACGTTTCACCTCCTTGATGTCGAGCACAGAGTGCCGTCGTCAGCAGGAGCAGCATGTGGTTGTAAGAGAGGCACAGTCAGCGGTGGTCATTTTAAACTCGAGTAATACAGGATGAGTGGTTTTACAGTCCTTGGACACGTTGGAAGAATATGGCCAACGGGACTAGAAAAGGACACTGGGTGGTAAAAAGCCATTAGTACAACCTGGACTCATCCTTACAGCTGTTGTCAATGATCGAAAAAAAAAAGTTAATTCAACACTGTCAAGAAAAGGATGTTTGTAAATCAAGCTAACATGATGGACGCTAACACAATGGCTTTTTACAAATCGTCATACCTGAATTAAAAGATGTTAAATTCCCTGTCCATGTGGTGTTAGGATGTATCACATTATGTATATATCAGAAGGCAAATGGCTCATTTAGGTAGTCTATTTCTTCCAATGGGTTATGTTAAGGCCACATGGCTGCTAAAAAGAACTGACAATATACCCTGATCAGGAGAGGAAGACCTACAGCGAGGGGTCACAGCGGGTCAGGGGTCAATTAGTTTCAGACTAAATCATTTGAAAAAGAGGTGGCCTGAATCCCAAATAATTTTGCGGGACCCTGATACGAATAATCTGCTCAGAGGCTTTCGGAGGTCCAAGAGTGGTTTCCAGCTATGATTTCTCAAATACAGCTTGATCTTCCTGTACGATGCTATTCAAGGCAGATCACGGTATTCATAGAAAAAAAACAATCCGGCAGTAGATAAGAATGAAAGAGAGGGTACAGGGGGGGGGGGATCACTTTCAGCAGTTAACAAGACTATATTTTTTTACTTATTTTTTTCTTTTATAAACAAACTGAGAAATCTGGATGGTGCACATCGTTTGCTTTCTCCTTTTGTATAGTTTAGCAGAAAGGTGCAAATGAATGAAAGCGCTAGGATGGAAGGAGCTGATTGGAATTTAGAAAAACTGTAAAGAGCGGGGGGGGGGGGGGGGGGGGGGGGGGTTGTCGATGGACGGAGAGCATCTCAAATCAACACGTAAATCCAGACAGATAAAATGGAATGACAGCAAGAAAGGAAAGAGGGACCAAGCGGAGGAAGACGTGGAGGGCGAGTCATTCGGTCCAGTCTTTCTTGATCGCGATGCACCACTCCCAGGAGAGGTGGTCGTGCTTGTCGTCGTCGGTGAACTTGGACTTGATGGTGTAGGTGCCGCGGGCGATCATCCCTTTGGGGGCGTCCTCCATGGGGGTGACGTACGTGTACTCCTCAGAGGGTCTCGGGCCATAGCTGCCCACCATGTAGTCAGACTTCTCAACTGCACATTGGAGAGAGTGAGAAAAAAGGGTTTCAACACATTTCTTAAAACAAAGCCTTAGTTTTTAGACCATTAAACAGAACGTGTATATTGATTTTACACCGGAAGGAATGCCAAAAAATGTGCCACAACTTGCTTTACAGAGAATAAGTAAAGCAAACAATCACCACTACAGCTGTAATGATTAGTAGACTTATCCATAAACAGAAAAACTCTGCTAATATCTGGAAATTGATTGATTTTTAAAGTAACACTTTTTTTTGCCTCTCAAATATGGAGACTTACTAATTTTCTCTGTAGTAAACTCAAAACATATCTGGGTTTTGAATCGACAAGTCACACATTTCACCTTCTGTAGGGGGGCATTTTTTAGACCAAAAGGTTAATTTCTTGATTTAGAAAAATAATCTGCAGATGAATCAACAAGAGAAATGTTACTTGAAGCCTTCATCTCCACAAACTAAACACATACAGTTATTCCAACAAGAAAGCCAGTTCCTTTTGAAGATTTTTAACCTCGGGTTGTACAAATGAAATCTGTAATTGTGGTAAAATACGCTTGAAGCTAAACTAACCGACTGCTGGGTTAAGCTTTATATTTAATCTGCTGCCTTCAATGATGAATGACCCCGATCTCTTCATTAAAGTCTTAAAAAGAAAGCAAATAGCATTTCCTTAAAATGTTGAATTGATCCTTTAAGTCTTGGTGCTGTTTTAGATAAGATTTTAATTTGCAATATACTTGAGGATTTGCAGCTGTTAAATAAAATGAGGTGTTCTTACCCTTAATTCCTCCCCGGAATGACTGCTGAGTGTACTTCATGCCGGACACAATATCCTTGTTGACCTGCAAAGGGAGACATCGTCACATCCTGCTCGAACGCTTCATAACAAAGATGGCTTCATAACACCAATACTGCTACGTTACTGCAACAGTTTGACTCAACAAACAGAGAGGAATCCAGAGCCCCTCACCTTGAAGTTGATCTGTATTCTATATTCCACCCCTTCCTTGAGAACAAATGGGCTCTTCTTGAATTTAGTCAGGTCTCCTAAAAGGGAAAACAACACAAACAGAAAGGTCAAAAGGTGGAACGAAGCTGTTGCTCAAAGCGGTGAAGCGCTCATCCACCACTTGGACTCTGCAAGTCCCTGCCTGCAATCAACATGTCGTTATGTCCTTGGGCAAGATGCTTAACCCCAGGTTGTGTGTGTGTGTGTGTGTGTGTGTGTGTGTGTGTGTGTGTCTTTCCCCAAGCACTTGGTATGGCAGCCTCTGCCTCTGTATGAATGTTTTGGTATCAGAATACCTTTATCCGTCCCACAGAGGGGAAATTGTTACTCAAGAAGCATTCATAAGAAAAAGTATTTAAGATAAAAACTAGAAATTACATAATTTACAAGATACACAGTACCAGTTTAGCGACATAGCAGCCAGGCATCAGTGAATGCTGACTTGTATGCAAGTGCTTTGAGTGGTCGCAAAGACTGGAAAGGCGCTATTTAAAAAAAGTATACATTTCAGTGCCGAGATATATAACTAAGGATCAGTTTGGCACAACATGCTTTTACACAGTCTAAAACATACAAAAAGGTTACAAAAAGAGGGGGTTTTATGATTAGGATTGAACTCACAAAGATATAAAATAACTATTTAAGGGTGTGCTGAAGACTTTCCTAAAGCCTATAGTTAGAGCTGGTTGTTCTATTGTTTTTTTATCCAATTGTATTTTTATTTTACATTCTATGTTGTCCTTTTATTATATTCTCTTTTTAGCACTGTCATTCATGTTTGTTTATCTGTACTGAGACAAATGTGTTTTGTGATATTGGGCTACATAAATAACATTGGATTGTTATGATTTTTTTTTTTTTAACCTATAGAAAAGGGAATTTAATTCTCAAAAGCAAAGTGGAGTTGTATTGTGATTTTCAGCCCTCTGCAGTAACACCAGTGACCAGCAGGGGGCGCAGTGACCCTGGCTCTGCTGTGGTTCATTGTGAGGACTGGCAGGAGCACCAGGACATGGCTCATTAACCCACTTCCCAAGGAATCATATCATTACTAATTAGTGGAGTAATGACCCAGCAGGTCATTTGGTCTATATCTGCACACAAAGGTGGGAGTGATTACTCTCCATAATTAATGTTACTATGAGATACTACTCTCCCAGGAAAGAGAGTTGCTGTCCATTCAGAAAACAGACAACAATAATCACTCTGCTGTTGGGATTTGTCTGGATCTCAAACTGCCGTGTCTGCTGTACTCACCCGTCAGGTCGAGCACCAGAGGGTGAGGGGCCGTTTCACACTTCAGAGTCATCCCTATCACCTGCACGTTGGGGGCCGTGGGGTCTGAGAGAGAGAAAAGTATCCAACATTATGATCAGACAGAGACATTCACATTGTTTTCAAATAGAAGTATCTTGCTTACTTCACCCTTCTTTGAGTTGTTTTGCTTTCAAACATTGAATAGGTAATGCCAGTTTCATAAATATAGTAAATAACGCGCAAGGGAGAATTTAGAATAGTTTTTAAATATGTGAACACATTATAATCTGTACATTCGCTTCTAGCAACAAAACACTTAAGTGCTTTCCTCCTCTCGGCCTTGTCCTTACTCTCCCACTGCTACAATCATAGTAACAGTTGAACAGTGGAGGTGAAAAGACATTCCTGTAACTAAATACACTTTTTGCAACTCCGAAACATTCTGAAAACGGACAATCTAGAAAACCGCGTTGATTTTCAAATTCACTCATTTTATAGTGTTTCTTTTCTTATTAAAAGGATAATCTACTCATCCCAAAATCAAATTTAGCGACATACTGATACTGAGTAACTGATCCACAACCACACCGAACATCATGTTGTATGAAGAAAGTAAGACTAATTTGGAGTGGATTTTGTTTTGGTTTAACAACAGCCACAGTACTCAAATGAATGAACCTTGACCAAATGTCTGTCTGAATAAAAGTACTCTAATATATAATAGCACAGGTATGAATCCGTTCCATTATTTGGTCCATTTTCAAAGAGATAGTCTGGATTGTTTAAAGTGTGGTTGTATGGTGCTTATCTAGAAATCAGTGTGTTTACCTACAGTAGATTTCGGTTTGGAGAAGCAGCCAGAAGTTAAGTCAACGATTAGTTTTGATCCACCTTCTTTAAGTGACACAATACCACAAACAAACTAACCACGGGAGGCAGCGGTAAACCAGCAACCCACGTGTTGTAGTAATACACCGACTATGGATAAGTTCTTCATAAATCCCCACTTCAAACTATCTAAACTATCCCTTCTACAGTTTCCAATCCTCAGGTTAGCAGGATTGTTGTCACAACAAATAATGGAGGTTGGATTCCCCGCTCTATTGGTACTGCAAACACTCAGAAGCAGCTGCTGTGGTCATGTATGGATACACTTAACAGTGCTTTGAAGACAAATGCTACCATAAAAGTACATTTTCAGGTTTGCCTCAGATGGCTGTATCGGGGAAACAACTGAAAGATCTGAATTGTGCATATTGATAAGTAACATTTGCAAATAAGAATAAAAAATACATTATATTTGGATGCGCCAAATACAATAAAAACTGCCAAATGTGATGAAAAGACAAGCAGGGCAAACATCAAATATTTAGACCTACTCAGGGGTTTGTCTAGAAACATTTAGTATGAGGTCAATAACGGTCAAAATTACGACCCCGGCACTTTCCAGCGGAAATAATGCATTAGAGCGAAGGGGAAAACAATAGTTTCTTCATGCCTGCTGCTGAATTAATACTTAATAAATGTTGACAAGTAATACACTTTTGTTTGATCTATCATTTTTTTTATATTAGATATTACACCTACTCTCATGTAACAATTGTTTTATTTATTGTATTGCTTGCATGAGCAACACACACCAACTGGAAAAACTAGATAGAATATACTTGTCTTCTCTATAGTACTTACCACCTCTTGCTCTTGCCCTGCTCTTGTATGTGCCAGTTGAGCTGGTTCTTCCACCAGCTCAACTCTCTGTCCCTCATGATGAACGCAGGCTGGCTGTATATCTGAACTCAGACTCGCGCCCTCATCATTCTCTTCATCATCTTGCACTTCTAAGCTGCTGATAGTGCTAGTAGCAAAAAGGTCTGTCCATTTGCGACATTTAGATGCTTCACCTGCTAGTGACTTCACCTTTTTTTCCTCTAGCCTTATCGGCTCCACCCTTTTCTTTTCCTTTTCTTTGATTTGTATCCATGTTTTTTCATTCTACCTGTCTGCCGTCTAATCCCTTCTCTTCGTATGATACACCAATGTATTCAGCTCTCTGACCGGTCTTTTTTCTTCTTCGTGTGTGATTATTTGACAGATAAGAACCACACAACTGCATTAGCGGCCGCTGTCGCCCTCTGTCGGCCGTCAGCGCAACTTAAATGATGACGTTAAACTATTTGTTTTTTTAAAAAGGGCCGTGCCGGCCGTCAACGACCCGTTCTGTGGTTCTCCAGATTCTACAGATGGCCAGTCCGCCCCTGCGCAGCACCCATTACCTGGTTTAGACAAAACCCTGCTACTTATGTTTAGGAAGGATAGATCTGTTGTCAGTCCATATATTTATTTATATATTATGAAAATACGCAGTTCTTTTTTTCACTGTACAGTAATACATTTTACCTTCTGTTTTTATCTTACTCCAATTAAAATGTATACAGTTGACTTATTTCTGCATCTTACTTGTCCATTCTCTTACACAATCTTATTTCCATTTCTTCTTATTCTTGAGTATTAAGTGTATTGTCGTGTAGGAGGAGCCTGGGTCTTAAGATGTTCATTGCCAAAACTACACGGTAGCTTTTGTGCATATGACAATCGAGCGTTTGAATTTGATTTGGACATCAATCACTAACCTGCCACACAGGCCACGTTGCCCAGCAGGGTCTCCTTGTACTTGCGCAGGCTCTCGTCATCCTGGTCCAGCTCCTGGATCTCCTGTAGGCTCTTCGCGGCGGGGGGTTTGTAGTTGAGAGGGTTCTCCGGCTCGTCATTGGCTGCTGCAAGCGCCTCCAGCTGCTCGGGTGTGGGTTCCTGCTCTGCCATGGTGTGCTAGAGTTAGAAAAAAGTGACACAAAAAGGTTAGAGGACAAGAAACAAACAGCTCTGTCGACACAGTGCGACGCATTTAAAGATGACATTCCCCAGACCTTGCAGTGAATAGCTCCGAGCACAGATAACGGGCTCACTTGAGGACAGGGACAGTAAAACACTCTCTCTGTGGGGATCATTCAATTCTTGGCAAAAGACGAGGAATTTTAGAAGTTAGGGTTAGGTTTTTTTTTTTTGTGTATTCTTAGACTATCAAACACTGGAAGAGACAAGAGTCAGGACATCTGGCTGTGGAGCAGTTTTCTCTGGGGCCACGGCGGCGACACAGAGCAGAGGTCAGGGGTCAACAAGAAGCTGATGATTATCGGAGAGAAACAGCAGTGCCTTAAACACCCAGCTGCACTGACACACAGTCACTGCTGATTAGAAGTGAGGACGCTGATCCTGAGCAGGGAACGGCACGATGACACAGTGAGATCATCTTCATTCCTCAGAGAACATACAAGGGCCGTAGTTGCTCATAAAATGCAATGCGAGGAGAACAAAGTAGTCATTTATGAATTACATCTGGTGCACACATGCTGATCAACACCTGGTGCTTTTCATAGAGCTTGTTCCGTGTGGTCTGTTCTTCCTAAACAACTGACGTCACACACACACACAAATACACACATCAGCCGAATGCTGTTTGAGAGGTTTTCATAGCAGCTTGTTAAATGCAAAGTATGTGCTGATTTCCTGATTTACACAATAAATGTGTTTTTAGGAGAACTGATACTACTCAGTAATACCAAACATAGCACAGCTAACTGTTTGTTCAGTCATAGTTCAATCATTTAAAGCTGCCATTTTGTGTTGTTTATTATTTGTATTTCCCTCAGCCAACCTGAAACTACGCCCTCATATTTCTCGTTCTAGATGTTTTCGGCATTTGCACGTTGAAAGAACTGCACTTCCTGTATTTGAGTGATTTCAACCGCGCAGGAACCAAAGCTGTCAAACTGTTGAAGAGGATTTATCGCTTTGATAAAGTAAAACTGCGCCCTTAAGCTGTGTTAAAAGAGCTAAATCAGACCCAAAGAGATTATGCTTTAATTTCAAGGATCAGAACAAATCTGTGTAGAGAAAAAAACAACTACGAGAACATTTAACAGGAAGACCTGAGGCAATAAACAAACTGCTTCTCCATTTAAGCCTGATCAAATTCCTTCTTTGTGTAGATAATCCCTTAATGCGTGTTGGCTCCGTTTCATTTACTGTTAGCAAATCAGTGCTAACCTGCGAGTTTAAAAGGTCATCATGAATCAACACAGGCGAGCTAACAAATCAAACCAAGTCAAACACAAGCGTCACAGGCTGGATCCTCTGAGTAAAAGCTCACCATTTACAACCCAAGGAAATACAACAATCACACAATGGCAGACACTCCGCACAAAAACTGGTTTGTCGCTCTGCCTGTTTATCCAACACTCTGCTATATGCCAAGCAGGAAGTGAGAACGCGGCACCGTTTTTTCCAAATGGGGCCTCAGTGCTCCCATAAAAAACCACTCATTCCTTCCCTGCCAATAGCTGCTCAGCTGTGTGAGTGTTTCTGCTCAGAGGCTCCTTGTTGCACAGAGTGAGAAAGACAGGAAAATAAGAGCAGATACCACAGCGATGATGTTAGATCCCTCTTCGACGAGCAGGTTGTTTGTCTCACTTCCTGTACTCTCCTACAGTATGTTGCACTCAGACTGAGGTCTACCAAGCTGTCAGCGGAGGAAGTGATGGGTCATTCTAGTTGTATAAGAAAAAGGGCTGCACTATAGGAGGCTTCTGCAGAGGATACATTAAATAACCAATTAATCATTTATGAAAATAGTTTTTAGTTTTGGCTGGTTCATAGTCCTATGTCTTTTTTATACTTTTTAAAATGTCAAAGTGGAACAGCTCTTAATGTTAACAACATTTCAAAAGGTTTTTCAAAAAAGACATGTTATTTCTGAAGCAAAATGTAAAATACTAGTACAGTTCCAGTATCATTTTTAGATTTCAATGATTGTCTTGTTACTATTATATAAAAAAATCGAGGCAAGATCGGGTTGCAGTGACAAAGCGGTTTTAAGATCCCAAAAAATATGAATGAAGCTAGTGGAGCACGCTAACCAACGGGGGGAGTGAGGGCGCTAGTGGAGCCTCGCAGCAGAGTTACTGCGGAGCGCGATAGCAGAGCGAACAGGTACAGGGGGGTTAGTTAATCGATCGCAGATGGCGTCGTGCTCCCGGACGGATAAATAAAGATGAAACCTAAAATGGGTCGCGAAATATACTTTGGCGGCCGTTAATATACCTGGGCGGCCCGTCCAAGTAAAGTCTATGTGTGGGAAACCCTGCCCTATACATTGCAGATCTACATTTTATGAAATTATTTCGGATTACTATCATTTTGTTAATTCAAGCTGCATGATGGTCCTTTTTACACTGTTGACACAGAGTTACCAAAAAACCACAAAGACATTATCAGTGAATTGAGTCATGTTTGCCCACAGACACATTGCTCAAAGATGCTATCTTAATAGAGCATGACATTTTTCCTTAAAATGATTGCCCATGCACCGAGTAAAATGGATTAGGTTCAAACATGGCTGACCCTGTGTCTAACAGGCTACTTAAGAGAGGCACTGTCATGCTTCAGCCTGCTGTGAGACACACAGGTCAAGAGATCACGTACACTCAGTGCACCTCAGAGTCCTAACCTACACACACAGGCCTGCATGCCGTGAAGGAGGATAATCTGTTACTTCGTCAAAGCTAAGCAGCACCGTTTGACAAACACACTGGGTTTGGCAGCAATTGAAGACTTCAGATTAGGTCTGTTCCTTAGCAACACCGCAGAGCAGTGCGATTAAGTGGGATTACAGCTAACGAGGCATTCAGGGACAGGAGATGAAAGTGTTCGGAGGTGCCACTGGTGAAACATCAAGAGGATGCTCTTTGACAGGAGAGCCATTAGTGTCCAATGCTACTGAAGATAGTAGATAAACAAGCTCAGTGGAAACCAGGAAATCCCACCGGGATCATACGGTGTGTGTGTGTGTGTGTGTGTGTGTGTGTGTGTGCGTGTGTGTGCAGAGGCTTTACTGCCATGTAAAGACAGGTTTAAAAAGAGCCTTCATTAAGATTTTGGAATGGAAAGTAAAATCATCTTTAATAAATGGAATAACTAAAAATAATTAAAATATTATAATTTAAAAAAAGCTGCACGCCAAAGTTAATTTAGAATTTGATTATTTAGGTTGTGAACAACAAGTTATTCAGTACAACTCTTATATTACATTTGATTACATATTGCCTAACTTATGGTTCTTCACAGAGGAACACATGAGGAAGAGGAACAATGAGGGAAAGGTGATAACGCAGCAGGCATACAGCAACCAGACATTAGAAAAACATGAGCAGGAGCTTTGAAGTGTGGGCATGGTAGAGCCACCTTTACTGATCATGTGAAAGGTAGAAGTCTTACAGCTGAAAATGTATACTATGAAGTACTGTCCCTAAGAACACATCAGGAATTTATCTCAGAGACAACAAGATATGCATATTCACTTTATATCAAGTAACTCCGAATAACAACCTTTGTAAAAGTGACCTTTAGCTCTTGGCTTCCCTCCCTATTGAAGATGTCACCGACAGATCTATGGCTGCTTTGATCTCTGTTTGTCTCTTTCATGCAACACCCAGTCTGCAGGAGACCTTAGCATTCACCCCTTACCCACACTATTCCCCTTTAAAAAAAAGCTAACAAGTACAGACGAAACACTTCTTTCAAGTTTTAAGCTCAACTGCAAATTGAAATGTTGAAATGAGTACATCCTTCTGCAACGCGTTTCCTGTTCAAAAACATTTAGCATGCATACAATTGAATAGAATATAATGTATCAGCGTTCTCTTGTAATTAAACATATTTAAAGAGCGCGCTTGTAGACATGTCTTTAATGTATTGCCTGTCCATTAAGATTTCAAAGTTCATAAAATGGAGCTGTAATAGCACTATTTAAATGGAAATAATTCAATACATGTCTTCACCAATACAATATGAACCCTTATTACCAAAGTTGTTATTGTGGATACTGTTATGGCTTTACACTTAATGATATAGTGACAATTATTATCTGTAGCATATTATCTGCCTTGCATGTCAGACTGCCACTAGGCCTCTTTGTCTCTCAAGAAGCGACTGTTAACTTCCTTTTTCCGGGCGAGATGATTCATATCCTCTTGTGCGCTAAACCACACAGTGCAAATCTGAAGCACAGATCATCTTCTTATATTGAGCTTTCCCCAACTTAAGTTGTTGTTAAAATGGTGCAATGATAGATCATGCTGGGTCATACCAAATTGAGGACGTGGAGTCAGTCGAACTAAAGCTTTGAGGAAGTGTTGCACTAAGAGCTGTCAGAGCTGATGCAATGCAGAGGAAGCCAGAAACAACATAAATAGGTGGGGTAAGAGTAAAACAGCTAAACATTAGATAAGCTACAGAATAGCCAACTTGTAACAAGCTTATGATACAAAAAAAGGTTAGCCAAAGAGTCATTTAAAAAAAGATAACAGTGAAGTGGGTGTCCATAGCAGAAATTCAGTAAAGAGGACTAATCTGATTACAAAGGAATTAGCCACAGAGAGAAGCGGCTGAAAGAAACAAAACATTACTCCATCCCAGGAAGAACAAGAACAAATAGGAAGCTTTAAAAATAGCCGGTGAGAAATCCCTGCCGGCACTAGCAGGAAGCTGCCAGTGAATGGGATAGCCAAGGTGCCAGCGGAAAGGTCAGGGCTTATTCCCAGATTCGGGTCTGCCTCCCAGGGCAACCGCCTCAGAGGGGGTGACGTACCCTCCACAATGAAGAAATACAGCTGTATAATGGCTCCCTTCAAGGATGGCAACAACCTGATACAGGTGGTTTTAAAGCATCCTAATTCAACCATTTGAGTGCTTGAAAGGCAGGTGAAAAATAAAAGATGCATGTACTTCAACATTTCCCGGAATTGAAGCCCCTTGTTTCTGGGAAGATCTGCTACTGAAGGCCGCTGTTTAGGTAAGGGAGGTCATGTCCTGGCTGAGGAGGACCACACAATGCGAGAAAGAAGTGGTCTGTGTAGAGGAGGGGGGCCGGCTAGCATCCCTGCACATATTCCCCTGTGACATTGAGCTAAAACAGAAGAGGCCACTGACCAGATCTCCATGGTCGGCTTAGAAAGGTCCCTATATTTCACAAGGCGTGGGAAAAAATGCATTTAGAAAATAATTAACTGTGTTTTGGTCCCCACAATACTACATTAATGAATACAACAAATAAATGGTATACTTAGAACCAATATCCAGGTCAGTATTTGTCACTTAAGCACGAAAAACAGGGTGCGCATAGCTTCCCTATCTAAATGTGAGCGAATAGTGATTTATTATGCAACATTTTAAAGTTCAGGCCTGTGGTTTTTGACCCTTGCACTCATTACTGTGAGCTGCTTGGACAAGTATGAAGCATATTTCCCATTACATAAAAAAATCAGGGAAGTATCTTCAAAGAAAAAGCTACGTGATTAATGTTTAGAAGTTCCCATCAGCAAAAACACGTCGGTTTGCTACCCTGGCTCCAAAATGGTGGAATGAGCTCCCCATTGATCAGGACGGCAGAAAGCTTACACATCTTCCGGCGCAGACTAAACACTCATCTCTTTCGACTCCACTTCGAGCAATACAATTACTAACAAAGCACTTATATACTAATAAAGGACTGGCTTATCTAAAGCCAGTTGAGTAACACTTGAAATGTTTTGGCTCTATGAAACCTGATGTACTTATATGATTCTGTTTTCTTTAAGTTTGTATCTTCTTGGTCGAATGCACTTATTGTAAGTCGCTTTGGATAAAAGCGTCAGCTAAATGCAATGTAATGTAATGTAAAAGTTATTTTAAAGCTACCTAAGTTGGGCCCACTCAGGATGAACCAGGCTAAACCAGGCTAAACCATCAACATATAAACTGCAATATTAGAACCTGTCCTCTCTGCAAGGCTTCAAATTCTCAAGTTGAGACAAAGCAACCGAACAAGCAGGACAGGGTATAAGTGTTACCTAAATTCCATAAAAGGAGAGAACATATAGCCTCCAGGCCATTATCCCCCACCCCACACAGGAAGGAAAAGGAGTGTGATCTATTTGAGAAATCACTTATCAGCCATTCAGCTGAGCACACAGCTTTACTATCACACAACAGTACATAAAGGGGACAGACATTTAAAGTGTATTTGATTTCATCTGATGTTATCTAAGTGCACTTAACTATGAAAGCCTTTAAAAAGTCAAAATGGTGGCTGGTTCAAGGTGTGTTAGCCCTTCAAGTCAATTCAAATTAGGAGAGTTTAGTAGCAGGAAGTGGCAGAAAAAGTTCCTCATGAGCCACATGACAGTCGAGTCACTCACGTATTTTAAAGGAGACTAAATTACCCCTTCTGAATAGACTTTTTATTCACTGTTCATTGCACCCCCTCATTAACGGAGTTATTGTGCACAATTAAATCCGATGGATGGTCGTTACCGAACGGCCAACTCAGATCAGGTTCAACACCCGGAAACGAACAACTACCGCCGAATAACTCATGCCTTAACAAATAATTAAATGCCTAGAGTTTGACACACTAATAATACCACTGAAATAAAATACATGTAGATTAAAAAGCCCCGATTGCAGGAAGAAGTTATTTGATAAATTCCTCCTTCATTGGGGTAACGTTAAGTGGCTACTTCCTTAGTAAGTGCCGCAAAACTTGGAAAGTAGTCCAAAGCCCCTCGGAAAAACATGCTTAACGTCCAGAGAGTTATTAAGTCACCCAAAATTAGATTTTTGTAAAGAGTTAAGAAAGTGTTTGGTCCACTCTTACCGTTATACCGCCGGTAGGTCTGTCTCCTGAATGCTGCTGAGAGGGAGCGGAGTGAAGCCGCGGAGAAAACCTGCGCCAAAGGCCGCTGACAGGAGACACTACAACCGGTTTACTGCCTTCAAAATAAAAGCTATTTCACAATCTCTTTTAAGGCAGTGTCAGTATAAAATAATTCAAATGCTTTGTTGTCATATGCACAGTAGCTACAAACAGTGGCAATGAATGAAAAACTCAAGTCCCGAGCTCCTCCAACAATGCAACATAAAATAATAAAACAAAATAAATTATGCAAGAAGAAACAAAGTAGAATAGATTAGATTAAAATGATTATGTTGCGAGACCAATGTGCAAGTAACGCAGATTAAGTTAACTATATAAATATCAGAACAATTAATAAATACAATGAGCTAAATAATGCAGAGAATGTTGTAAGTGACCAACTAATGTAGATGTTTCCAAATGTTTGCATCTTTTGCATTATTTAATGAACATGTTCTTTTCAATAAATCAATCAATGTTTATTTATATAGCCCAATATCACAAATGTTACATTTATTTCAGTGGAATTTACAGTTTGTACAATCTTTTCGGATTTTTGCTTATGCAACAAGCATATTTAAGATAAACAAATTGATTGTTTTATCAGAATTGTTTTAGTTATCAAGCCAAAGACCCCTTTTGACTCTTACAAAGATGTTGAACCGTACACATATTTGATGTACAAGCCAATACACTGGGCATATTTTGCTGTAACATTTTTGTGAATATAATTACAATTATATGTATTTGTAAAATGAAAACTACTTATGTTTTGTTTTCCAGGAACAAAAAAGACAAGATTAGCCACTGGCTTTAATGGTGAAAACCAAACCGGAAACAGTATTTGTTAAATTGAGACTTCAGTTTTTCAAAACGCTTCCGGGAAATATTGTCCCGACGACACGCGTGGGCATGCAGCGCTGTGCTGCATTCACAGATGTTACACTTTGTTCACTCCCAGTTTATGCCTCCCTGCTTAAGCGGCATCCCCTCGTAGCCTCCCTTCAAGCCAATGAAACAGTTATTCATCCAGGAGGCAGTAATCGCATTGATTTCGTATTAAGGAAACTTCAAAAACCTGTAGGCTCCATAACTTTGACTCAACTGTAGACAGCATTTGGATACAGAGCGACATCTAGTGGCTGTTTTGTGGAAATATTTTGCAGCAGTGAGTATTGTTGTGATAAATGCTTAGGCTGCCCAGCTATAAGACAGTTCCCCTTCTGGTCAATGTACGAATGTCACCTCTGGAATTTTTCCATCTTTTCCATTGGTCTAGCAACTAAAATGTGTCTTCAAAGAGCTTTTCTGAAGTGGTTTCTATGATTGCCATAGCTTTGTGGATGAATTACGTGGGTTATTTCCGAATTTCAGTCATTCTATTTCTTCAAGAAAAAGCTGCAAGTGTATTGATTTGAGTAAAATGTCAAGTCATTAGTGTGCTGCAAATGCAAATGTCCAAAACGGAATTGCAGCATACACACTAAATTGGCTTATTCCATATATATTGGAATAAGCCAATCAAATTGAGAGACTGGCTAAGAGAATCCAAAGCTTGAAATTATGCATTATAATTGGAAATCACTTGATTTATACTAATTCAGGATTCATACTGTTGAAATACAAGGTACTAGAGTACATGGACAAATGGCCACAAGAACATTGAAACAGAGACAGTATTTGGTTAATATGCACTGTAGGTTTTATTACAAGTGTCATTAACTACAGGGTAGAGAAAAAAAACTGGGAGAACCCAATCCACATGAACCTACAGACAGAACCATTTTTCATCAGAAAAAAGAAAAGAAATACTGGTAAAAAACACGGAGCATTTAAAAGAGGAGGTTGGAACAATAATTTCAATCACACCAGAAACAACCATGTGTAAAATAATCTGCACATTTGTAACAACCACCCTTCTGTGCAGAGGGGAAGGGATAACAATCCATAGGAGCCATATTGCTTAGCTGGTGTCCATCTGAGAAAACAAAAAAAGGAGGATAATTAGACAGCTGCAAGACGCAATTTGTCAATTGTTGGCAGGTATATTGTTTGACAGCTGAACGTACCCTGGCATTGTAGGCGTCTAACTGGGCGTCAAGCTCCTCTGCTGACAGCTGCTGCTTGGCAGTACCTCCGCGCCCCCCCCGACCTCTTCCTCCACCGCCAGCACCACGTCCGCCTCGGCCTCTCTGCACACCTCTGAAGCCAGCTCCACGATTTCTGTTCATGCCACCTCCACCACCTCTGTTCAGACTGAAAACGAGAGAGCCCATTAAACATCCTGTCCACAATGTTTGAGTGTTGCTTGCAAAAACCTGGCTACACTTACCCCTGCATAGGTCGTCTCTGTTGGTCAATCTGTGATGTGACGAGCTGTATGTTCATAGGCCGTCCTAGAGAGCCAAAGAAGACATGAAGGTCAAAATGTAGGCAGGGAAGTAGTATTGAATTATTCACGTAATCTGCCAGCCAGATAATGTTCTTCAATATATTTTGTAGGCATAATTCAATACAAGGTGAAACAAGATTTGAGGCATACCGTCAAGTGGGATGCCGTTGTACTGTTTCATGGCCTTCAGGGCATCTGCTCTCCTTTCAAAGTGGACATCTGCGGTTCCCAGGCTTCTTCCCGATCGGTCGTAATGAACTGCCGCCTTTTTTAGGGTCCCAAATTCAGCAAAGAGTTCCTGAAACAAATAAAGTCATTGATTAGCAATTCCTTTACCCCACTTTGTAATGAATTCCAAACATGCTTTCATTAAAGTACCTGAATGTCTGCATCCGACACTCCAAAGTCGAGATTGGAGACTAGGAGCTTCCCCCCGGTTTCAACGCCGCCTCCTCCGCCACCTCCAGCGGGGCCGCTGAAGCCAGTGAAGCCGTTGTCAAACATGTCGTGCTGCCACTTATCCGGAAGCTGTTTTGGCTGCAACAGATGAAAGAGAACGAACCTGCTGACTTCAGGATCCCCTTGCCTCTGTCAATCACAGAGTCCACACGGCTGGGTGTTGGGGCAAGCATGGGCTCCACTTCCAACATGGCCAGGGTGCTCAGTTCCCCCAAGAGGATCCCCAAAATGTTCCCTGCCCACCCCATCACAACAAGCAAGTGCATCCAGTATTGACAGGAAGACATATATAGGACAAACAACTTATATGATAGTACAGGTATACAATTTAAACAGTTTTAGTGATGTTTGAGAAAAAACAAAATTTACTCAATGACTACGCCAAAATTGAGCAATACTTATCATCCCAAACACTATACTAACAGTATCTTGCCCACCCCGGCTATCTACCAACATTGCCCATTGTTCTTGCCATCTGTGCCTCCACCAAATGCTCTCCAGACAAGATCCTCGGGTACAAAGGGGGTTGCCATCTGAAGCAGTGTTGCCTCCAGCGCTGAACCGTGTTTCCTGGATCGCCCAAAAGTTCTCTACCAAGCCACGAAAAGGGCTTTCATGAAGGGTAATTGTCCATAAGATGAGTGGATGAGGAAAAACAACTAAATACGGGCCAGCTATGTGAGCGTGGATTATCTGAGCGTCCATTTTGAGACCACGCCATTTTGATTGGGGCTTTGCTAGGCATGTCTAAACACTCATTCACACTTAAGGAGTGAACGTTTGCCTAATGTGAACACTAACAGGGAGGGGTTGAAGTCCACTGATCCATCCACAACAGCAGCCACCCTGGTTGAAAGCCACCAAACAGGCCTTGTTGTGAAAGCAGCCGCTCCCGAACAAAAGGCCGCCTGTCGCTGCACTGGGAAAAGACAAAAACTATGCTCCCAAAGTGGTGGAAAAATCATGTGGGTGGATTTTCTCGATGAAGTAGTTTCCTTTTAGCATCATTGTGACACTTGGTGTGGAAAGCCGTTATTGACAGTTGACTATCTTTAATTAAGGTGCCGGATTCAAAATGGCGTTGTCGAGGCCTTCACGATCCAACTTTAGCTAGTTAGCCGATAGCCGCTCTCTCCAATGGGACTTTTCTTGAAAAATGACGTAACACATATAAGTTGTGGGAGAAGGGACACACTATGTATACAACTTCCAATTAAGCTTAACCGCAAACAACTGAGCTCCGTCGAAGGGAGCTCGGCGGTTATGGCGAACATTGTGTTCGCTTGGCTAGCAAGCTGGCTATGGGGTTAGCTAGCAAGCCTATCGAAGGACAGAAGTTAACCAGGCATTTTCAGGATTGCCGAAGGTTTCTCCTTTTTTGCTCATTCCGCTAATTTTCTCATACCCTGTTGTAAGGCGTTGGTCTGCCTCTAGCACGACTCAGGTTCTGTCGACTCCTCGTGGGTCCGGGTCCGCCGCCTCGGCCTGCAAACGCTGCTCCTCCGCCGCCGCCGCCGCCTCCTCCTCCTCCAAGCCGCCCAGGGCCTGCTGCCCCTCGGCCGCCGCCTGAGCCTCCGCGGCCTCGGCCTCTTCCACCCCGGCCTCCACCTCTCTGCTGCCTGTTCTGCTTGATAATGTCGTCTAATGACATATCCATTTTATCAGCCATTATGCTGCCCCAATAAAGCTAAACTGTTAACGAAATATAAAAAATACGCCCTAGACTGGATTGGTAACTCTCCTTGTTCCTTCACAGCTCAACTGTCTCTGATAAGAAAACAAAGCACTGGCGTTGGTCTGTTTATAGAGGGGCTGGCGCAGTACGTCCTGCACGTAAAGACAACGTCATCACGTAAAACACGTGACCAAGACAGCCACATAACAGCTTTCTAAAAGGTACTGTTTAATTAGCATTAATCAACATGAATGACTGGAGATAGATTTCGTTTTTCTTTACAGATTCAAATCAGAGCTCAAACTATTTGTCGAGTAATTGATTAGTTGATAGACAGTTAATCAATTTACAACCACTTTGATCATCAATTTAAAAAAAAAAGACATTTTTAAAGGTAAAAATGCCAACATTTTTCTGACTCCGGCCTCTTAAATATGAATATGTTATGGTTTTATTAGCCTTATATAACTTAGACAACTAAGACATATTTGGTTCTAAGACATGGTTTACTATTTTCTATTACTAAATGATTGAACAAGAAAATAAGTGATAATGAAAATAATCATTGGCAGCCTTTGTAAACATCACTATATCCAGGATTTGGCACAATTGATTCTCCCAATCTACTGACATTATGATATTCCTCCCAGTATAAGATTCAGGGTAGGTTTTACTTAGTTTCCTTTTTTCATTGTAAATATTTATGTAACACAAGCAGGAGTACTGTAAAAGTCCTTTATTCAACATTTTGTTTCAAGGCTTAGGGGAGGGGGGTTCAACCAAGGGCAGCATACTTGGGGAGGTCTCTACTTAGTAAAGTCCATTTGGGGGAAATAACATTTATAATAAAAACGTTGGCCTTCTACATTGCATTTGGCTTCCAAAACTTGCCCATAAATGGTATATCCAATGTGACCATTTGACTACTTCTACAATTTACTGAACTATCTTCCAAAACGAACCAAAAAAAAGAAAAGAAGTCAGCCCTTTCGTATTTTTCCTCCAAAGTCGTATAAGTAGCAGTATTAAAGAAAACAAGGTTTGTATTTAAGACTGCAGTCATTTGTGTCCTGTGGAGAATGTCGACAGTTTGCACCTCAGCATCAGATGTCAGCAGATTTTGATAAAAGTTTGCATCAGTCCCATCCACATAAAGAATGTACATATCAAGATTTTGTCACTTGAAAAAAACACGAACCGAGGCGAAATAATTTGTGCTCCCTGGAAACCGGTTCTTTTCTTCGTGGTCAGGTGTAGCGGGCAAAGAAAAAGATGGGGGCTGCTGTGGTCCAGAGTTGAGAAATGAGATTGGCATTCTGTGCTAGACTGGCCAACAGGGCTGACTTTCTGGCTGATGGAGGAAAAGTTCTCGAGGAAAATGGGTGGAAAGAAGTGACTGGACCGCCATGGAAAAGACTAGGACTTCTTGGAGTCCTGTGTGTTACGTTTCTTAAGGTCGCTCAGGTCCACTGGCGTGAAAGCTGCAAGAGCAGACAGAAACAAATTGTTAACTGGCCTGTGCCTGAGTAATGTTATCCTTTATTAAAATACATTTCACGTCACTACTAAGTTACACTGTTACTGATGGGAAAATACTGAATGAGCTCATTCAAAAATACAGAAGTGCGCGTGTAAACTGAGGTCCAGGCATATGACAATGTATATGAACGGGTGTTAACCCTCAATGGAGATAAGCGTGATACGCTGTTACAGGCATGTGATAACTATGTGACAATGTTTAGCCTCTGGGGAGATAAGCATGAGACAAGCATGATCATCACTGACGTGGGCCTGAGCTATCTTGAACAAAGCATAGAAAACTGCTTTAAATCAGTATTCTTCAACCTTGTGTCTGTAAAATGCCCTCTCTTGTATAAGTGAGTGATAGAAGCTGTTCGAGGAACTAGTTGAACATATGTCTGTATGTAACTACTTTTTCCATTCTTGCAAGAAACAAAGTGTAACCTGATTATTGATTCACAAGCCGGTGCCTACTGAGATGTTTCTAACAGTTACTTACAATGTAGGTTAGGATTTGGGTTCTTTTCCACATACTCCTGTGGTCCACGGTCATTACGTTCGCTATTTTGTGTTGATCTGATGTCTCGGAGCACACACTGCCAGGCTGTGAAGGAGTAGAGACAACAATACATTTAGGAAATGTTATCCTACCCTGCAGACTTGTAAGTAATGACATGGTAAGAAAGACTGAAGGTTAATAAGATGTTGGACTTAATAAAAGATTACGTAATTATGTATTTATGTATGTGATTTGTTACTTGAAAACTCATTCTAAGAGTGCCTAAATGTCAGTTCTAAGAGTGGGCAAATCAAAATTGGCTGATCTAGTTCTACTTTTTATAATGATTGTTGAAGTGACCAGCAATTGAAAAGCAATCTGATGAATGGTCTCTGGGTATAAACACTACCCTGTCCAAGTACTTAGACCAACCTGTTTTCCTGTGAGTGCATCACTTTTTTATATCTTGGGCATGTGCATGAGGTCTGGTATGCAAGCGTGCACATACATACAACATCATTTTATAATATTCAACTAATCCACATGTTTATTTTCAATGGATTTCAAGGATATATACAATGAGATTTGACTGTTTCTTACCAAATGTAATTGGCGTGACACAATCAAATTAGTAATGAGATTTGGTAGAGAACACGAGAAAACTCCACAGGGAACCTTTGAAATCCACACATTAAAAAAGGTGTGGTTCTTTCTGCATCGCAAACAATTTAAATACATTAATCAAGGAGTATCAGTATCAGTGTTGAGGATGAGAGGGGGTTAGGGTTGTGGCCTCCTGCATTGATGAGGGAAAGCGGTGTTGTAATGCCATTGGTATTTATTGTGTCCGCTCGTTCCATTGGACACATAACCTGTTTTGAAAAATGCTGAGATGAACAAAATGATAAGGAGTGTGTAGACAACCTGAGTTGACCATCACTATACACAGAATCTAAACACACATTATAGTTAGATTGTTTCAATGGGCCTTTATTGAGCTCTTTACACATTGCATTAGTTTATATACTAGTTGTGATAGATCTAATATTCAGTTACTTATACAAATAAATTATTATATGTCAATGTAACAATGCATACTTACTATCATGTATAAAGCGCACATTTTCCTCATGTGCTGGGGTGAAAAGCTCCCCTGTGTTAGTAGGGGATCGGGGGCTCGAGGTCCGCTTGTAACTATTCACCATCCTGGGAGCAGATGAGCTTCACAAACATACAAAAAAATTAAAATATCAGCATTAATAAATCAAATGAGTCTTTAATTGTTTAACTCTGTGTTATTAAATTAAACGTCAGTATAATTTACTTCCGTATCTCAAATCTGAAGCACAAAATATACCCACATTTACATTTCAATACATTTAAATGACCACTATCAATACTGGTCTATTTGTATCTGAGCACTATAACACACCTGGTCATTCTGTTTGCAGTCTGTACTCGCTCCACGCTCCTCTATGGTGAGTGGATTTGAAGAATAAAAGATCAGAAGTCTGCAGCTGAGATCTAAAAACAGTGTCAAGTATTAAATCTCCACATGAGGGTCAGAAAATAACAAATACCTGCTTTATTGCATAGGAAACAAAGATGACATGATTACGGTCTATACGCTTGTTAACAGAATATATGATATCACAGCATTTTGGCCATGTAGGTATGATTGAACTCCTTATTTTTATTCCCACTCACACAGAAAAAAATCTTTACAATTTGTGCCGTAAAGCGTGAAACATGATTCCTCAGAATGTAGCTGGGGATCCTTCATTTACCTCCCCAACAAAGTATATTTTGCATGATTATACAGCTGACTCGTGATTATTACTGAAAATATATTGTGTTATAATTGTGTTGTATCGTTAAAAAGTCTGTGTGAAGGATTCATATCATTTACCACAATGTATAAACACAGGTCTGCATTTAAATAAACACCTAAAAAGTATTATTAACAGTACATTAGTGACACTGCTGGTTAGTCAACAGATGCATCTTCAAGCTACCTACTAGTCACAACCAATAAATATAATCTAAAGAGATCTGATAAGTAATATTAGTAACCATGTGAATTGTGTCAAAGTTTTTAACGTGAACTCATGTTTATATAGACATGGTTTGCTGTGTGTCGGTAAATGAACAAATATGGACGTTAGCAAAGCAAGCGGCTTTTGTTTACGTTTTCACTTATGTTGTGTTAGCATCAGGATAAAAAGCAAAACCCAACACATTAACCACTGCTCCAATTATTGTGATCAAGAATGTTTTACGTCGGTTATAATAATTGGGATTCGTGTTCCCTTATAGCTTTGCCCTTAACAGCTTACTATAGAATTGCTGACACAATACTGTCGGCTAACATTAGCAAGCTAGTTAGCTAGCTAGCCGGACAATTTACATTGTCTTGTCGTAACGTTAGCTTCGATCAGCTAATATTTTCCTGTACCGAAATATGTATGAGAAAAACACGTTGCGTAGATATAACAACCCCCAATATGTAGATTAAAGGACACACTGTTAATATGTTCAACAAACCTTTTTTATAACCCTTGCTTTCGTTTTCTTTATTCAGAGAGTGTGTACGCCGTTAGACCTGGCTAAAACGTTGCCAATGCCAACCAATCATTTCCGGGAAAAGACCAAGGAACACGGAAGTGAAAGCGTTCTCACAATTACAATAAAGTAATGCATAATATACAATTAATGTTTGACAGTCCCTCTCTTTCGGTTGAGGTATTTCTTCGAAAAAGGCTTGTGCACACTAGCCATTTTTCTTTAAAAAAAATCAACTACTACATTAATTTCAGGATGTCAGGAATATCATGATATGAATTTGTTATTATTTAAGTGTTTAGGCAACAGCAGCAGCAGCAGCAGCACTGATTGGTTTGTTGTCAACATTTGTATTAACACTTTTAATGCTTTTATTGCCTCTGTTGATTTTGTGAAATGTTTTAAGGATAGGTATAGATTGTGAGGATACGGAATAGGATTAGGGCCTCATGAGAAAAAACATTTGGGATGTGAACAAAATAAAAAATGATGTTGAGTTCTGACTTTAATCTCAGAACTCACATTTATTTTTTAAACTTTTGGTCAAAAAAATCCAGTGTGGCCCTTATTCTCTTCCGTTTGAGGAAAATAAATATTATAGGAATGGCTTTTTAAAGTTTTTTTTTATTGTATGATGTTCTTGTTGCTATTGTTTTTAGGAATTCTGTGACTAATAATGTTTCACACACAAATAGGAGGGCTGAAAATACATGGTGGTTGCAATCCTGGTGTGTGCTCTCATAAATGACACAACAGTCACATTTATAAAATATTTCTTTATTTATGAAAATGTACAAAAATAATAAGACTTTCATTGCTGACATTCATATTTCTACTACAGAAAACAATAACAATGCATCAGGAAAAATACTGCAGCAGTAAAAGTGCTTATACAGCATAAACGTGATGTGTATGTATTTATTTATGACCATCAAGTATCAATTATCAATTTAGCTGATCCTCTCTCTGCCCAGCAGTGAGGATACATAACTCCATCGGCCCATCTTCTGTGTTTTCAAGTCAATATGCAATAAAATAATAGTTTGGAAACATACAGTCTTTGGAGTGCAACCAGCTACTTAAAGAGTAACACCTACACAATTGATAGAATACTAAAACTGATTAATGTAATTCAAGAAAGAATATTATATATGCTTGAGCTGAAAATGAAAACAGGCAATTATTGCAGATTAACATTTGCAGCACTGGCATTATAACAAATACACCCAAAACAAATACAAAAAGAAACCAGCATGAATAGAAGTGCAGCCCAATCAATTATTGCTTTAAGGCTGCAATTACAAACAAAAACAAAGCGGGATCACTTTCTTTCTTTTCAGGATCAGAAACTCTGGCTATGTTCTTCCACCCTGTTGTCAGTCTGTTTGGTATTGCACTTGGTTTTGAAGCTCTCTCTTGGGTCCATCATTTTGTACCAAATCACACACAGCCCGTCTCAAACAGTTTGACCAGCTCTTTGCAGTCTGGGTCAATGAGGTCCGCTGGCTTCTCTCCGTTTTCGTTCTCTGCCACTGTGCTGGCTCCCGTCGATAGCAGATATCTGAGGGGAGAATGAAGCAGCTCATTGTTACATTCAGATATTTATATAAAGACATGCAATAGTTTATTATACTGTACTACTGCAACAGATGTTCCTCAATGTGTGTGATTTTTCAGTGTTTCACTCTCTCGACTGTCAACTTTCAGTTTCAGTGTTCACTTATAAGTGAAGCTGTATGTATTGAAGATCAGTTACATAATTTACTCGTTTGAATATAATACAAAACAAAACATCTCCCTTATATTTGACATTTAAATTCTCCCTATTGAATGATTCTCCACTCCCTGGGTTATGTGGATTGTTAAGAATGATGTCACCAATTCATTTGTGTGTTATTATTGACAATGTTCAGAGTGAAACTAGTAGCTTAATGGTTATAACAACAGAAAGGTCATTGCAACCAGGTGACCTCATCTTATATTAATATCTTATATTTAATATCTTATATTTAATGTATGAGTATTTCATAGACAATGTGCAATATTCCCCTGTGGTATTTGTTCAATATTCAATTCAAAGACAAACGTTTTGCAGTCGTATTCAATAATCAAACTTCCCTTTGCTTTGCTCACACACTCTGACTAGCGCATAAGACAATAGTTGCATAAGCTACTTTAACTCATTTTCTACTATTTACTGACAATTGAAAAATCATGAACCATCCCTATATTTGAGAAATCAGCTGCAGATGATAACATTTTATATTTCTATTCTGTGCTATTATCAGTGTGCTGAAAAAAGGAGAGCATGATCGGTCAAGACTCAAAGGTTAAAAGGTCACCTGGCAATTTCCGGGTAGCCGTCACTGCAGGCCATGTGAAGTGGCGTCCAGCCGTCTTCGTCTCTCTGATGAACATCGGCGCCGTATTTCACCAACAGCTTTACCACCTCCAGGCTTCCAGTTAGCACGGCTTCGTGAATTGCTGCCATACCTGTACAACGAGCTAAGTTAGTCCTGTGCAGCAGTTCAAGTCAGTTATTAACATCTTAACAGTTTAAAAACCTCGATCCTGATTGGCTGGCACTAATTCCAATCTCAAATCAAAGTTCCAAATTGTGTGAAAATGTGATACAAATTAAAAGTTGTGGAGACTTACCGGAGTGGAAGATTGTATCCACACGGACCTTCCTGGCTCTCATGAACCGCCCAATTTGCTCCATATCTCCTCGCCTTACAATATCCTGGAAGATGATGTCATTGGGGAAGTGTACAGTTCTCTTTGCAGGTGCGACGGGTATCACAGGCGCAGGTTTTTCCTGCGCTTGTGTGCGCTGTGTTGAACTGTCCCGTGCCCCTTTGCTGTAGGAGGGGATGTACGTCGCTGCCGACTTGTAAGTGGACGTGTATAGTGACGGGGTGTATTTGGTGCTGCTGTACTGTGTTGGGGTGTACTTTGCCGTTGAGGTATATGCTGATGTGTAGTTGGGTGTAGTTGATGTGTAATGTGTGGGAGTGTGATAGGTAGGTGTGTATGACGGTGTGTACTGTGACGTCCGTGTGGACGACGGTACATGGTAGTTGTACTTCATCCCTGCGATGGTTGCGGCCTCCCCCTTTGCTGTGGGCCCAGGAGGAGGAAAGTGAGATATCCAAAGAGAACGTACCAATCCAATTAAAATCCTTTCGCTCTGTGTCCTTTTTGTCCTTTCCTCACTTGTATCTGTTATCCCTTTAGTTCCCAGCTGGAGTATCTCCTGCTGCAGAATACACGCTTCACAAATCCTTTGCTTCACTATGATCCAATCTTTTAGCTCGTTTGGTCCTCGTTTTCTTGCCCTCTGTGAATTTCTCCCATCTGTATACGAATATGTTTTGCACAGTGTGTTTGCTCTTGCACAGAACCTTTGTCTGATGGGGAACGTGGGAGAGGGTCCCTATATACCCTCTGTAGGGCTATTTTAGGACCTAATATCCAGTGACTTCAGCTTACAAATGAGTGGCCCTTGTCCGGCTCCTCCCTCTGACACTGCGCTCCCACCCCTCATAAAAAATGTTGACAACCCAAATGTTCCCTACTTGAGAACTTCCCACAAAAACATCCCAAAAACTTTGATTGATATCAGAGCTAAATATCTACAGTAAAGGAAAACTATTCCTCACATGCACAGCAGGCTTTTTTATTTTGGGTTATTAGATATTGTTATGCGCCAATTTTCTGTGAATCACGTTGTTTTTGCTTCTATTAATGACAGAGGTATTACAGTACAAATAAACAACAGCACATGATTACATGTTGCCATGTTGTTGATCTGCTTACTGCATAGTTGATGGTGCAATATAACCTCAGTTAGCCCCGAGACATTCAGGATTGATTAGAAAACATATACATTCGTACACCTACTTACAACATAGAGATCATTAGGTAGTGTTTCTAAACGGTTCTCCTCATGTGTCCCATTGACCCGTAGGTTCGTCATGTGAGACTTCGTGCTTGCCCTTTACATCATAACCAGATACACCAATACAACTCACTATGAGAGTGTAGTCATACCCAACTCAGGCCCTAAATGTAACCTCTCCTTTTAAATGCTGCTGAAAAGTCACATGGTTGCAAGAAACATAGCTATTTACAACACTAAACTTTCGCTTTCCTAAATGGGTCTGACGCTTATACTGCAAAATTGTTAATTTATTATAAACAGAATGCTATAATCTCCACTTTCATTACATTTGGTACATTTTATTATTCAAATTGTATGTGTGAATGGTGCTGTAAAACTGTGTGCAGCAGCTGCCCCCACACAGACTTCCATGATGGGAACAGCTGGTTATAACTGGTTCACTAAACCTTTGGAAGAAGACGTGGGCATTTCACAGATGCTGCCAATGTTACAGAGGAAATAGCGTGGCTGCCAATCCAAGGTTTTGGTTTCTCACCGTAGCTCCAACCACTTAAAATATGACTGTGCTCTAGAACTTGATCTCCCCTGTTGAACTGTTTGGTTTTATTCCATTGTAATTCGTATTGTTAAAGCATCTGTTCACCCATATTTGTAGAAGTAGGCCTTAATGTTGATTTGATCAACAGTTGGAAAGTTTATATTGTAAGCCTTATGGTCGATGTAATTATTTGTTCGAAAAGTTCTGTTCCAAGCTCTTCTCTCTTTCGGCTAAGAGTGTGTTTCCTGCTGAAGGATTCATAAAGATGGCAAGTAAGAATTGATGGTCTTAATGTCCTGCGCCAGATCATCTTGTAGACATGTTAACTGTGTCGGAAAGGGAGTACATTCTCTGTCTTTAGACACATCCTCTTTGCTTACTTTACACAAGTATACTGCCTCTTAAAGAGTTTTACAACATTATAACCTTTAACTTCAATGTCATGAGTGTTCAGGTATTTCGATTCAATACATTTTCATATTTTTACAGTTGCCCCATTATGCTCATTTTCCATGCTTCAATGTTCAATAAGTGGTTTATTGTTCTCATATTGCCTCCTACTGTATAATGCCTACCTCTTTTCACCCGGTCTGAGCCCTCCGCAGAGAAACTCCCTCTGGATGGATCTTTGTGATTTTAGACTTAGCAGACAATTTACATGCACAAAAACCTATATAACACACTACAGGAAAGGGACAACCTAGAAAGCACAATAGCACCTCTTTGACAACGCTGCTGTACAGCAATTGTACGTTGTTTTTAAGTTGAGAACACAAGTCATTTACTGCACATGCCCGTTAAGACAGTTTTGTAGCATATTTTCAGGTCGTGTGACTCAGACGATCCCAGCTGGAGCTATGGCAAGAGTGGATCCCGCCTCTAAATACCAACACAAATGAATTATTCATCACCTCCACACACTACTGGTTTCTAAACAGGGGGTACAGGGGACTGAGGCTCACAGCTAATGTCTAGACAAATTGAAGTGTGGGTATTTGAAGGTTCACAGCTCGAGGAAGAGACTTTTAGAAGCAGCTATCAGGTGTCAAAGTCTCTTATATGGTATTGCGGGGGTGCAGGGGCGTCCCTGAGCCCTGGTGGTGCTCCCTTCATGTCTCTCCACGGAGACTCCTCACCAGAAGCAACGAGAACCTCAGCATGTGGAAAATGTTTGTTTGTATCGGCACGCTGTTAGGCCTGCTCTTGGGCAAATACCAGAGCGGGGTCTCAGAGGTTACAGCTTCTTGCTATACATAGTTCCAGGCTGTTATGATCTGTCACATTACCAATAAGTCAGAGTTGAAAACACTCAGGTGTATGGAACATGGCCAAAGACAATGTTAGCAACAACAATCTTTGACAGTAAACGGAGAAAGTCACATGTCTGCGTGGTGTCAACAGCTCCTTCAATGTGACCTTTGGTTGGTCAATATGGTCCCACGTCAGCTGTATATCTGCACAAAGATATACATCTATCATCAATACCAACATAACCTTTTAAAGCAAACAGAGACATATATTACCAAATAAAAGAGACAGGCAAGTATTTACATGTGTATGTCGTTATGTTATTTAAGTATCCAGATTTTTGTTAATTTGAGTTATTTGATAGTTTAATGAAGCTTATTTCACATCTTTTAAGTGTCTTTCTCTCTGTTTTAATGTTTAATTTACTCATAAGTCTGTTAGGATTTCATTTCATTATTGCATCTGTTTAGCTTGCCAATTATTTGTATATCTTTATTTAATTGTTTATCTGTATTGTCTTTCTATGTTTTGGACCCTGGGTAAACTAGAGGCATATCCATGCACGTTTTAAGGGGGTCACTAAATACAAATTAACAATATAGAATATGAGCTGCATGTAATGCTTTAAAAGGACCGTGTGTCTGTGGTCACAAGCTCAGGGAGGCAACAATCCCCTTCCCATCTATTGGCTGTTCAGGGCTGTAGCGAGTGTGGCAAGAGGGTTAGACCGTATATACAAACAAGTCCAAGTGTGTATTTCTCAGTTTATAAAATGTATATCACATTTAATCAGGTTATCAATTTACCAATGTATTTCAATTGTGTTGCACAGTTTTCTTCAAACAGCAAGGACTTAAAATCCTCTGCTATTTCTGTTTGCCTAAAATTACAATTAAGACTAAAACTAATAATCAAAGATTAACAATACAATACAACACATATTTCAAGAAAAAAAAATACTAAATATTTATCTTTGTGCTCTGCTCTAACATGAAGATTAAAGTAATAACCTTGAAGATTGTTATTTTAAGTCAATGTCGGTTGAGTCACTATCTATTGCCAAATGTAAGTGATTAGGCCTATAGCCCTTGATAAAAAAAACTAACATTGCATTTGCATTATAACAAACTGTGTCTGTGGCGATATTACCTCGAAAAAGTCAGACCTAAAAACACCACATGGATGCCCCCCCCCCAATTTTTTTTATTGAAAACCATCGTCCTGTCTTTGTGTCTCTGCAGTGCAAGTTTAGCTGCTGATAGCAGGGTTTTCATTCACATGCATATTCACAGGCAGATTATGTCTCAAATCAAATCAAATCAAGTTTTATTTATATAGCACATTTTTAAACGATTTTTGGTCGAGCCAAAGTGCTGTACATATAATAATGACCTTACAGTAATGTAATGCATTCACTTCATAAATGATGAAACATGACACGCCCCGTAGCCACTATTCATAACAAAAAGTTTCACTCTCAAGATCTGTGATTCTGGCCGTGATATTATTTTAATTAAGTAGCATTGCGCTAGATTCTTGATGTTTTGGATCAACGTTTGTCAATCAGATTTTTTTGTTACAGTTTATCCAATAGGGATACCAACAATTCTTTTTGAACGAGTATGTGATTTGGTAATTTCTAGCCTGTAGCCTATACCAATAA
The DNA here is from genome assembly GCF_902827165.1 of Trematomus bernacchii. Taxonomy (NCBI): domain Eukaryota; kingdom Metazoa; phylum Chordata; class Actinopteri; order Perciformes; family Nototheniidae; genus Trematomus; species Trematomus bernacchii. The sequence goes on from NW_022987720.1 coordinate 24,677,948, forward strand.
CACATTTACCCAAAAACCAATATAGGAATAGTTTTAAAAAGTTTGTGGTAAGTGTAAAAAATAGGCCGGTATTTGACCGAAATACTTTGGTTAATAATAAACCTTTTTAATTGTGTTGCTGCTTTGTTGCATTTTTTCACACTATGCTATATCAAGTTTCCTTTCTGTTATTCTCTCACATGCTTGATGCAGAAATATGTGACAGCAGTCAGTTCTTATGTCACATATAGGTCTCTACAGTCATGTGAAAGAGGTCAGCTAAATGTGGCTAGCAAGTATATAAAAATAGTTTAAGAAAATATTTTGGGAGGGATGCAGCCACCCATGTTTTCTTTTACTATTCATAAGGAATCGACACCTTATGAGTAGTTTGTGAGCATAGACTTCCTGCAGAATGGCTCAAGCCATGACTATGATTCACAGAAAGTGCTTTGCTTCTTTGAATCCTTTAGGTTCAAAGATAACTATGAACTCAAATGCTGACACGTTCACCTTATTATCAACAAAATCCAGTCATTAAGCTGTACATTGGTGCCACCAGTGATGCATTTGCTTCACTTACGACGGTAACACAGCCCCATAGGGCCAGGTATTCAGGGACACACAGTTCAGGACATAGCCGAAGATAAAAGAATGACAACTTTAATAACGACCTGTCACAGAGACTTAACACTGGGCTATACATGTTACAAAAAAGCCAGCTATGCATTCCTCAACACCCAACCGTCTCACGTGATGCAGGTAGGAGGCAGGTTGGTGACTCCATCTCCTAAAAATAAGAGCCGTGAAGCATCCTGTCTGTGTGTAGCACGTCATGAATGCAGGCTGCAGTCCTCATAAACACTGTTGTCTAAAAAGGTCAGTGTAACCCAAGTCATATGTTTGATTAATCAATTTTTCCATGCATACATTTTAATGTATTTTCCCAGCTTTGTGGGGACACTAAGCAGGCATTTTAAATAGAAGTAAGGCGCATGGTGGACAGAAAATGCAAACCTCATGCCAGGTTGCTCGAAGTTTATTTTTATCAAAAACACCGCCCGTCATCTTTTCTCAGAAATCACCCCGCTGTCCCTGGCACACGCCCATGTCCCATGGCTGACAACATGAGCGGGGGTACGTGTCTTACTGGGCAGTGTGTGAACACAGCTGGATCACTGTGTGGTAAACAGAGTATTGATCGTCTGGGCCCTCAATGCCCAGGGAGAGATACTCATTTGGGATTTAAAATAAATATGATTACGGCATGAGCAGTGCCATGAGGAAATTAGTGAGCATCTAAATCCAGACTGGCGATAAAGAGTGACCTGCAGCTGAAGCTGGTTCCAGTCTGATGAAATTGAAACCCTGTTATTTAGTTTCAACATTTAACCTAGAATAGTCATTGACTGTTATTATATTAAAGGAGAAGAGTTGGGAGTGCATCACATCCCAAATGGCCTTCCCTTTCTGTCTATGACCAATACAGAGCTGTATTAGAACCTGGGAATGAGTCAGCATTTTGCACTTCTGGATGACTCCTCACAAAGTAAAACATTTTTTAAATTGGCTTTAGTTAGATGCTTGAAATTACTTCTGAGGTTAACAAGCTTTAGAGATTTTTAAGGTTTGTACTATGAATAAATACACAAGTAGATACCCCACTTGTCTAACATTTCTTAAATGAGACTAAAAAACGTCCTCACAGCAAGGACTAGTCTGGCATTACCTTAGCGGTTATTGCCAATCATCAGCTGTTTTACCTGTGCAGAAAAAAGAGTATGTAAATATCAGAAAATAAATCTATGCCAGAGAGTTTATTTTGTGCAACCATCCAAAATTCAATGGAAAAATCCCATTGTTTCCCCCCCCCCGAAGGAACCAGTGCCATGCTAACTTCCAAATCTTCCAGATTTGAGAAAAGCACATCAATAAAAATAACTTCTGTCACATTTGCTTTCAATGAAACAGCAGCTGGGTCATTGCTTGTATGTGGAATACAAGATTAGTGTGCATGATGAATTTACAAAAGGGTGAGTCCCCACACACAGCCAAGGCAGCACATGGGCGAGCCGTCCAAAAGTAAATTGAGCCATTTGCTGTTTAAAAAGAGCCCAACTGCCATCTGCTCCTAAAATACACGGCGTGGCCCTCGTGGCTTCCACAACTCTGGACTCTTAAGTTGCTGCACCCTCCAGTCATGAGCGCATAGTTTCCATGGGAATCGGTTCATATTCATTACCTTTAGGTTTTTTAACAACGCCAGTGCTGGAGGCTGTTTCACTTCACCAAAGTTAAAAACCACATTACCCTAACTTACAGTAATAGAGCAATGCTGGAATGGTATTCACTCCCAGTCAGAATACAAAACAATACTTTGAGAAACTTTGTTAATAAGTATTCCTTAAAGTGTAAATGATTTATGGTCATTCCTTGTTGAAAGATGATATTTATCTGATAAATCATAAATGATTCTGTTGAAGCCGGTCTGCTTCATTTGTCTTAGTGTTTGTGAAGCTGACCGTTGAGAGGCCCGACCAAGCAAGGAGGCAGAGGCAGAACGTCCAAAATACAACCCGGTGTGGGCATTTATTACTCACGGGTGACACAGCCTCAATCTGCTGTTCACGTGAGCACAGTCACCAGCCACAAGGATCTCACACACAAAACAGGACACACAGAGCCTAAATACCCACATGTGCAATCAAGCCAACAAGACACAGGTGAGGGGGGAGGAGACAACACAGGGCACCAGGTGAACATAATCAGGAGCAACAGACAAAACGGGAGGGGGAACACTTTCCAAACACAAACATATAACTGAACAGAATAACACACATACAAACCCAACTGAACACAGTCAGCACTTGTACAATTAATGCCACTTAACGTTATGATTTATACACACCCCCAACATATTATTTGCACCCTGATCATTCTTAACCGCTGTCATTCTACACCAGCAAACACTTTCGGCACTCTCGGTCACTCCCCTATCTTTTCAAGGCGGAGCCGAGGACCCGACCAGCATCTGCCAGACGACATTTCAATTAATACGGTTTAATCCTTTAATAAATCTCAATAATTAGTATAAATTATATAAAATGTGCAAATCTACAATGCCAAACGGTACTGTGCAATCACGCTAATAAAGTGCAAAACTGTTCACTACTAAAGTGCTGGGTGACATTTCTGTGCAAAGGGAAGTTGTTTCATAAAGTGCAATAATACAAGGCCCGAAGCCGTCAGTCCACAGGGACGAAGTTACCTTCGTCACAGTGTTATATAAATGTAGCAGATAATATTTAATTTATAGTCATTTTGCATCACAATGTGTTATATCATTATATTTTGATCAGAAGGGTGAATGTTGATGGTGGAAATATTTTCTTAGGCCCATAACTTTGACCCAGTTTATCAGTTTTTGCTGCCCTCGCCTTCGACCTTGGGCTGCTGTGCTCTCAGTGTTTTGTCTCCTTACCCCTGCCTGTTGGCGTCAGCTGATAGAGGTGTTATAGTGCTTTGATTGTTCTATCTTGTTATGCAGAATGTTGATTATTTTCTTAGAACCAGTTAATACATTGGCCTGGGTTAGGCAAACGCTGTGTCCCCTTGTGGCTGCAGCAAATGTCTTTGTCTATTCTCTGGCCGTAACTTCAAATAAATCTTCAGTGTTAGCCACCAAGTTCCAGCTCTCCCGTGTCTCATTGTGTTTCAACTCTGTGCTCCAGAAGTTTCCATTACAGTCACCATGTAACTTGTGTGGACCCTAGGAAGAAAAGCTGCTGCGATGCAAAGGCTAACAAGGATCTAAACAGACCACCATATCTCAAAATGAATTTATATGTCTTTTTAACACAATTCTATAAAAATTCTAGGCATCTTTGGACACATTTTGCATTACCCCCGCCCCCAGATTTAGATTTAGTGTAAGTGTTAAGCCTTAAGAGTTCCATTAGAGCTTAAAGTAAGTTATTTTATACCAAACATTTTTACAGACGTATTTCTGATCCCATGGACTTATGGTCACAGAAGGCTGTAGTGACCTTAAACATCAGATGTGTATTCTGTTCTGCAGAATAATGAAACATTCATCTGGTTTTCAGGTCGTATGAACTGTAGTTACCAACATATTTCTAAATGATTTAATAGCAGGTGCAGACTGGTGTGTCTGAGTGAACTATGCAGGCTTCACACTGGGAGTGTAAATGTGCTTTTTGTTCCAAGAGGAGTATAATTGCTCAGGCCGTGTCTAAATGTTGGCATAACAAAGGTCAGAGCTTTTGAACCAATGCACTGCTGGACCGCACATATCTCCTCATAAACACATTACAGTCTAATATTTCCCAGTGACCCAGAATCAAAAGGCTTCCAGTATAGCTTTGAATAAACCGTCTCGGGAGAAGGTTACAATCATTTATAGACTGTTTATAATAGTTATTTGCAGTCCATCCATTGGACCAGGGGGGGAAAAAAGATTCCCCATTGAGAGGCACTTGTGCTGATATAACCATGCCTGAGGGCCGCTGCCCGGCAGAGAGGTGAAGGCCGTAAACAGGCGCAGCAGCTGTCCAGGACTCAGCGAGAGTAGCGGGGCTCGGACTTAGCACTGAGGGGAGAGGGAGTTGCACCAAGGCTGTCTGAGTGTTTGTGTGAGGATAGGGTTACCTCAGCCGGAGATTACACTCATGGAAAAGGAGCTCAGAGGTTAAAAGTTGTGCATACGTGGGCCTAATGTGTTGATTGCACAGGCCGTGTGTTTCGGCCATGAAGGAGAGGACGTGAACCTTCCCTGCCCCGGTGTGTGTGCTGGGAGCAGGTTGTGCAAGGTTGCGATGAATTAATGTCCCGGATCTGTGCGAGCTTAAGCAATTAAGGACGGAGGACATGGAGCAGGTGGACTTACTTATAATCTAACCTTTACGCAGCACATGAAGGACAATGGAGTATCACACTTTCACACAATGGCATTCAGCTCAGTGACATGTGGCATGCCTGTCAATGACAAGAGTCAAAAGCATACTGTTAAATATAATAGCTTAAGCTTTACTCACTTGATCTTTACTTCCACCAGGGAACTGCTGTGACAGATGCAGGATTATTCTAACACCTATGTTATTTAACTTGCATAAATAATTACCTTTCGCAAATAATATCAGTGCACAATCTGCAGGCACTCATCCCCTTTGTCCCAGCACATACCCCTAAAACTTGTATGGAAAATACAAATGCCTGTACTAAAACATGAATTGAACATTTCTCAACTAATTAGTCCTTGACATTTGTTATTTTTCTGCCTTGAAACTTAATAAGAAATATACTTAAGCTGATCAATTATGATTTTCTTTGTAGGTAATAAAGCTTCACAACAAGTAGATAGCCCCGCTTTACCACCTGCAACATTACAAAGATATAATATTGATGCATCAACATGGGATTCTGGTATGGACCATTCTGCAGGATGAGGTCATTGTCTTAGGTATTTATATTTTGATGAAATTACTTTACTGGTTATTTGTAACAGTGATTTCACTCCAATGACTTAGCTCTAAATCTATGATCTGCCTTTACAAACTGTCCTGTAACGGATTGAAGTGAAATCCAAGATACATTTAGGATAACTAGAGGGTGGCTGCGATCCCTCATGCTCATCTGCAGGAGCGAGACAGATAGACAATGACCTCATTGCTGCATCTGAAGACCACAAACAGCACTGGCCCCATAAGGCCAAGTCAAAGCGAGGTTATTCCCAGAATGCATTTCACTGGGGTCAATATGCTAATTTTAGCACAGCAGCCAATAGCAGTGGAGGAGTTGTGCTCCAGATATGGGAGGAGCTGGATCGGGTTTCGTGGCGGGGACACAAACCGCGTACGTGCCATAATAAAGAGCGAGGACTCTACTGGGCCTGTAAAACACATCCATCACTCTTACAGTATGTACAAAACCAAGCCACTTTAACCAGTTACCACACCACTGGTACCATGAGCAGAGCTGGACCTGCACGTTAAGATATAAACAGTTTCTTTGGACCTCCCTGGTCTTTTGAGGGCCTTACAAATATATTTTTTAATGATAAAAAAAAATGCAACTATAACTGAGATTTCATGCCGTTTTTGCCAACAAATAGTGACACAACAGTAGGCTCAGAGAGGGGAAAAGTAGACAATTACCCCATCTGGGCACTTCACAAGCTATTTTGTGAACATTTGAAAGTTGGTTTAAAAAAAAGTCTTCTCATATTGCATTAGCCAGGTGCTGTCCCTATGTGCCTGAATGATGGATGGTTTCAACCAGTTTGGAATTTACTGTGTCAGTGCAGCAGATTATACTCAGAGGTTCCTCATAAGAATAGCACAGATATACTTTTAACCCTTGAATATAAAAAGTCAGTGTAATAATAATAAATTAAAGAGAAAAACCTTTTTCACCAAGAAATGTTTAAGCTTGTTTTTATTTTCATTTAATATAAAACATATGAAAGTTAACAAACTAAGACAAAATTGGCTTCAAAAACCAGTGAGTAAGCACCAACGTATTTGAAAAGAATCACATTCAATAGAAAATATTGAGCTCACAGTTGTGGCATGGGCAATGACCATGTGACAGTACTACTCTGGGGGTGGGTGTACTTGTAACAGGAGCCCTAAAGGTCCGTCAGGGTACATGACCTCAGTGTGGCTCTGGGAACAGTAGTAAATCCTCCATTTTTTCCTTGACTGACACAGTTATGATCTGAAGGAAGAAAAGCACCATCCTTGGGCAAAGGGTACAATTTCTCAACCAGAATGCCCTCAAAGCACTTCTCCCCCAGCACATCTCACACTTAGTCTTTTAGCTGTAGCAAACACACTGATTAAAAAAGGCATACTATGCTCATTTCAGTTCATATTTGTATTTTGTGCCCCTACATGTTTCCAGGCATTAATGTTCAAAAAGTTCTTTTTTGTCTCACACTGCCTGTGCTGCAGCACCTCTTTTGGTCAAACCGCTTAGCGATGTCCCGCCCCTTGGCATTTCACCTACAATGTGTCTGAGTGTTAGCCAATGGAAGCGTGCGTGTTACATAGTGATGTCACTATGTTATGGAAGAAAACAAAGGAGTCCAATGGAGGTGTTTCAGACACTGAAGCAACATTTCGTAGTGGCCAAACGGTGGTAATACAACCACAAAAGAGACATCTGTAAATCAGCGGATAATCATTTTTACAGCAAAAAAGAATACCCAGTATGAACACTTTTATAGCCCTTATTTGAATCCTTAGGGTCTTAGAGTTATTTTTCTCTCTATGAGACCACGTACGGGTACTTCTGTTCTCGATAAACTAGCATGACGGGTAATTTGTGACGTTTTGCTCTCGAGAGCGTCAGGCTTTTTGTGCCACCTCGTTGCTTCCTATGAGAGTTGTTTAGGATACAGTGTCGCTGTTTAGACGCTGTATCCAGTTCTCTTATTACATCCATGGTTTCAGGCAAGGGGGGAGTGTAGAGAAACTCCCTCTGGCATGAATTTGAGCCTTTGAAAACCATTTACATGCACAAAAAACCTATATAACACACTAAAGGAAAGGGAAAACCCTGATATAATGATAGGCCCCCTTTAAACTGGTGTTAAATAAGTTGTAGTTTCTTCTTTTGGTCAAAGGCACAAAAAATAAAAACCAAAACAAGATCAGGCTGTTTTTCTCTGCCCACTGTGAAATCACACTCCAGCAGCCTATTTGTGTTTGAGTTGCTCATGCTGATGTTCATGTAACACTATCAGTGCCTGCCTGGTCTCTGGGGTTCAGAATACGATGTTCCCTCCTGTCAAGGCCGGACTCCCGGTTAAGTAACATGATTAATAAGCCATGAGTCGTGTACGATGTGGTCCTACCCTCAGAGCAGGGGTGAGTTTTCATTTTGGCACCTCAGGGCTGAAGCAGTATTCATTCATACTGTAGATGCCTGGCAGAGAAGCAAACCTTTCTCTCTGCATGTGAGAGCTTTCGGGGGGCCTGAGGGAAAGGGGAAAATCCTGAAAATATTGTATCACACATTCATGAAGCACGACTGCAGCGGTGAACAAAGCTCAGAGGTGGAGGAGGAACCATCAATCTGTTATGTCAACTGGCATCAAGCACACACCAGCAAATATACCCAGTGGTCAAATGTAGTGAAGTACATTCATTCAAGAACTGTACTTGAGCAACATTTGAAGGTACTTTTACAGAGTCTTTTCCATGTTTGCTTCTTTATAACCCTTCTCCAACTTATAAATACATATTTACATTTAATTATACATAAAATATAACTATGTAAAGTCATTAAAATTAGCTCTACCTTTACCAACTATGATAGACACATACATACTTTTACTTAGGTAATAAGTCTGAGTACCTATTCCACCACTGTATAGGGCAGGCAGGCAGATAATGAAGATGAACAGTGGTTGGTGCTAATAAAGGAGATGAAAGCGTGTGAGCCGTGGCAGGCTGTCGGAGTTAGCGGTGCTGGTGTCAGGTGTTTCAGATTCCCACATGGATCCGATCTGCTGTTCCTAAGAGCTTCCTGTCAAAACGCAGATCCTCATAATCCGCACTGTCGACAGCAGTTGCCGTGAACTGAGTGAACTCGATGTATGGATGCCCTCAAATTCACATCCAGAGCTCCACATTTGTAATTGCGTCCTCCTGCCCGAGCACACCTGCTGATGGCGGTCGCAAATAAGACACCTACAGGTCTTTTTATTTTATTTTATTCATTTTTTTCTTTATTAAGGAGTGCAGATTTAACAGACAATACAACCATTTTTCACATTTCCTGGTTTTGGTTTTCTTATTACAGGAAATTGCACTGCTACCCCTCACACCTACAGGTATTTGAAAGAGGTCAGACAATTTGTAAGGTCACGGCCATTTAAATAAAAAAAAGTACTTATTTAAATAATTTTAAATGAAGACATGGAGAAAGAACATTTGAATGCTTTGCACTCATTTAGAAATAACTGCCAGCGTTGCAAAGAAAGGGACTGATTTCAAAAGGTCGGCTCATACAAAATGTCATGTTCATGATAATCTAACACTAGAGCAGAAATAGCTAGTGATTCGATAGAAGAGTTGGGTAAAATTAGCATTTGGAATATTGGATTAACAAATCAAACTATTTGAAGAAGTAAACCTTAGTTCTGGGAAATTGTGACACACTTTATTTTTAACTGGTGACAGCTACAGGCCATGTGCTTTGTGAGGCTTGAGGGAGTCACAAGACTTCACAAAAGTGTAGTGTAGTCAAAATGAAGGCCAATTTTGGAAATGGCTGTGTGTGCAAGGGTTGCAGAAGTAGGGGACAAGAAGTAGGAAAGGCCATAAACCTTGCAATATGCAATATGCTCACCTTAACCTTTGTGTTGTTTTCCCGTCAACAATGCAACTTTTGTCCTATACCGATTTTACAAAGCATGTATATATAATGACCCAAACCTGTATAACACATTTTAAGCCATCGTATTCGGACTTGCTTCCGTCTTCTTTTTGAGATGTACGGTCAATAGAGCTCATTTACACAAAATGAAACCTCATCTATGAGTTAAAAAAGGCAAACATGTTGAATGATTTTACAATTGATCCTGGAAGACCACAGATGCTATACATTCAAAGGTGGGGTAGGTAATTTTGGAGAAACCGGCTCGAGTGCGCTATAATTTGAAAATACACAACCGGAAAAAATCTGCCACTTCCTTACAGAGCCCCTCCTCCAACACACACGAACGCACACATGACCAATGAGGGCACGAGATAAGTTGGTGCACAGATGGAAGGCTGACAGGCAGGTAGGCCATCCAGTTATTTTAGCCGGGCCGGCTAAAATGATTGGTCGTACTTTTTACAGTACTACGGCTTCCACAGATGACATTTTTTTTATGGATTTTTTGTCAAAGCACTTAAGATATTCATTGCTATCGGGATGTTAAGAGCATTCCATGGAATATAACAAAAAGTATCTCGAGCCGGTTTCTCAAACGTACCTACCCCACCTTTAAATAAAACCCAGAACTTAATGAAACTCACTAGGATTTCTTTCTTGTGTATCAAACGTGTTATACACCACACGTTATTTATCTGGCATTAACAAAAAACAACGAACTTATTCCGAAATAAAAACATTTGGAAATGGGACAAATTTGACCCAAGGATAACAGGAAGGTTAATCCCATACAATTGGGCTGTGTGACAATTCCAAGAAAGTGTTGCCAAAGCATCAACAAATTGTTTTTCAAAGTGTGTACACAATAACAGTAATATGAACATTACCAGAATAAAGGTATTGCTATACATTCATTAAACATATATTGTATGTATGTTTTACAGTTTATCCATTGCATGTTTCTGTTGTGCGTCTCACTTTGTGTCACTGAGTCTGTACTTGGTTTGAATCTGTCCCTGCTTCCCACCTCTGACGGTAGAGAAGTATTCTGCGAATTCATAGTCTCAGATAACTTTCTAATGCACTTCTTCTTTCCAATGTTCCTAGTAGGTTTCTCCACATTGCTTTATCATTTAGTTTCCTCTTATTGTTGTTGTTGTTGTGGGACTGATGTGTCTGAGAGGAGACAGCGAGCCTCAACACAAATTGACATAGTGTTCTGAACTAAAAGCTTCCTGGAAGTAAAGTGTCTCTTCAGTCTGACTGGATGTCCATTATTAATGTGCTTCATCGTCCTCTGCTGCTTTGACTTTAGCCAGAGATTCACCTTGGAAACATATCTGGTGTGTTTGCGACCTTGAATTAATTGATGTTATGTCATTCAATTAAAGCTCTGATTATGGTAAATGAAACTGATATCTGTGATGAAGCTGATGCTGTGGCAACATAGTGAAGAGTCCTACTTGCAGTGAGCCAGATCACAGCCAGATGGCGCCATGTTTCTACGCAGTGCTGCCTCTAGCAATCTAAACACAAAACAGTGAATCTCACACAGTTTATGAATGCACTTTCTCACTACTCCACTTGGCCACTTCAAAGACATCTCTCTGTATTCAGATTGTGTCAGCGCTGCCACCAGTGGAAGGATACAGACTTGATGGTCTTTTCCTTTGTGGACACAACACACTTCCGTTCTCTGTCTCGGGTTAGACAAAACTACCGGAGAATGAGAGACAAACACTTCACTTAACAAAAACTATTTATTTTGCTCATGAAAGACAAAGCAAGTGAATTTACAGCGTGGGATGTTCCTTGCAAAGCGTTACAATAAGTACATGAAGCACTGTTTGAGGTCTTTCAGAATAAAAGACTCCTAAGAAAAAGGGAATAAATATTCTTGCCGCTCAGTTAGCAGTCTGGCGTTGGGTCTGGGTTTCCTTCCCCGTGGTCAGGAATGGGGATTTGAACGTTGTCGTCAATCTCGTCTATGTAGTCTTCCTGGACAGTGTGGTGGTCACCATGGTTACCCTGGTCCTCACTGTGACTGTGATGTGTGTCGTGATTCAGCTCTGCATACTCCAACGACCCCTGAGAGGAGTGACAGAGAGCTGGATCACCAAACTGCTGCTGGCTGTGAGATGTCTGTGTTTAAGGTAAATCTTGTGTTTGTATGCGTACTAGTTTGTCTTAAACAGATTAACAAGTGAGAATATACAGATAAACAAAAACCCAATTTCAGGGCTTTAAGAAAATCAGCTTTGCACTCATATTTGATGGTGAGACAGAAACACATTTTTTTTTTTTAAAGTTTGAAATAATTAGAAAATAAGATAAGACAGGATAAACCCTTATTGATCCCCGTAGGGAAATTAAGGTGTTAAGCAGAAACAGGAAGAAGAAGAATACAATAAGAAATAAATAAGAAGATAAGAAATAAGATTTACCTGAGAAAATCATTTGAAAATAATAATGATTGAAATTGAAAATATAATACAAAAAATATTCAAAATAAATTATTAATACATAAATAATAATAAAGTATTTCACAAATTGTATAGTTATTTCCAGAACATTTGTGTCATTATAAAGGAATTATCAAAAAGGTACAAAGCAATAACATACATAATTAATTGTATTTGAATGTTCAGTTTCCTCTCTACACACAATAAAAACTGTGCACAACTAATTCATGAGTGTGCATCTGATTTTTTTTGTAGTGTGTGCATGCACTGTAGGTGTGTGTGACGTGTGTGTGTACTTACACCATCAGCCTGCTCTGGAGCACCTGCAGAAACAAAGGCAGAGGACGAGTTCAGGAAACAAAAGTAGTGTGGGGATTAAAGGCGGCTTGTATAGTCATTAACACTCCCATCACTCCCCTGAACAGCTCCAACATCCCAGGAAACCGTAAGCTTATCATGTGGCACACATTCACACTAACATGCACAGTCTTTATCGACAATTAAGTCCCATCTTTAAGCAGAAAACAGCCTATTATGTTGTTTCCCCTTCACTTGTGCTGCATCATTGTTTGCGTCCCTACAGCTGACATTTAAACCGTTAGGAGTTATTAGGAGCCAATGACTAAACAATGGACGAGAGTTTCCCCATGAGCGTGGAACAATGGAGCGTGTTGCTCCCTCCGTCTGAACGGATGTACACACTGTTTGGCTTTGATTGTTAGAACAGGAAGTTGTCTTTGACGAAAGCAGGAAGTGGACACCTGGAGACTGGGCCTTCTGTTTTAATGGGACATTCTTTCACTAACAATGCAGATGTTTACAGTTAGGGCTGATCCTGTTTCCTGGCGTTTTTTTTTTTTCTTCAAATGTTGGTGAGTGGCCTTGTTTCTCTCACAGCGTAACGTAAGTGGGATTTGAACGGAGAGCAGGATGTTGATCGTACCTTGTTTGGACTTCCTCACTTCGCTGTACACCGTCTCCGTGCCCTTTTTCACTGGAGCTGGCAACAACAAACACATTATTATTTTGGCATTGTTTTTTAATTATTCCACACATAATATTGAAATTCAGAGGGGGTCTCACCTCTGTTGGGGTCTGCCTGTATCGGCTGCACCTCAGTGTATCGAGGTTCTTGTGGCTTTTCTGGAGCGGTCACACTACTCTGGTCCTCGGACTCTGCAGTACAACACAGTATCAAGTTAAAAGTTACATATCATAGTATTTTAAATCAAATCAAATATTTTTGCATTCAAATTAGGTTATTTGGCAAGAAAAATGCTGTTAATATTGTATTATTTGAGTGTAGTGTTCAATTTATTTTTTCTTTGTGAAGCAACGCAAACAGAACCTTATATATTGTTTGACATTACAGGATCGAAGTAGCAGGGTAAAACGTGCATTGGGTATTTAATCACTAATACATTGTCTTGCATCTGTAAATACTCACTGGAGCACTGTATACATGTGCAGCTGAAAATATTCCCGACAAATACATTATTGACTCCCTTTTGAGTATCATTTGCTATGAAATGAATAAACATAAAAAAAAAAATGGAACAACGCACATGCTGAGTATCACATGCAGTGTAGAGAAGTCAGAAATGATTGAAAGACAGAGCAAACACTTCCTCTTTTTGTGGGATTTGTTGACATGTTGAAACATGTTTCAACACACTCACCTGAGCCTGATGCAGGTTCGCTCCAAACACTCTTTCCTATCATGCCTGGGGTGACTAACAGAGACAAAACACAACAGTCTCAATAGTTATTACGAATCTAGAGCAACTTCTTTCATTCTTTTAACAATAAAAAAACTACAAAAAACATTTTAAATTTGTTTTTCAAGTCCATCATTTGATCTTGAGTTTTGCAGCTCAGTATTTGTATCAGCAGACTTTACCATTAGCAGCGTCATTGGCCTCGGCCTGGGTGAGGCTCAGCCGCTCCGCCTTGGTGCTGGCTGACTTCCTGAGAAGAAGTGGACGCAAAACACAATCAGATTTTTATAACAGGAAACTGTACGGGTGTCACCTGACCACCTAGTCCTTGCTTTGGAAATGTCTTGCCCTTAAAAACACAGATTTTTGATAAGAACATGAGCAATGTTACTCACACTGACAGCTCGCCGGTTCTTCTCCTCTTGAACAGAAGCAGACGTCTTTTAAAGACCACGATGAGGATCAGCGCCAGTATGAGCAGGATGCAGATGATGACGACAGCGACGAGACCCTTCTTCCAGCCAGCCATCTTCACTGCAGAACACATTTGAATGGCAAGGATATTAATTGGATTTATATTTGATCATTAAACACTGCAAATAAATCTTTGTCACAGAACCTCAAACATTTCCTCTTAATATAGTTTACTTTTCAAGTCTGGCTATGTATGTTTAATCATTTCAATCCCTGATCATCCCTGAGATGAGAGTGAAGCAATCAACAATGTAAAATAATTCAAATTCCAGCACCTACTTTACATTGCCGAAGTAGTTATTATTTAGTTTAGTATTTTGTAAATAATATGTGATATTAACCCAAAAATATCCCTGTTATTAATCAAATAAGTCTGATAAAAAAACAAGGTTACTGAAATCCAACACCGTGAAGATGATTTGTAAAAAGTCTGACAACAAGCCAACAAAATGCATTTTCTGAATTGAAATAAAAATCAATCAGGGTCTAGCAAATAGTAGCTTCTTTGCCAATGCTCAAAATAACCTAATCTAAATTTGGCATAAAAATAGCAGCACCAACATTATTATTTATAGACATAGATATCGACATACTGTGTAACTTTAAAATGGCATAATTTCCTAAATAAGGCTTTTATTTCTGGCTTTGTGTTTGGTGTGATAAAACCATGACACTCTTAATCCCATTTTGGTTCAGAGACATAGACAAACATGAATCACACCCTTGACCATTATGTCTGCTAACATCTCTACTATCTCAAGTTAGAACACACCTGCGATGGTGACAGTGAGGCTCTGTTTGGTTTCGTTGGCCGGGTTGTTGCTCACACAGTAGTATCCCCCCCGCTGCTCTGCTCGGACATTGCCGATAGTGTGGGATCCTTCCAGGTTGTTGGAGGTTTGGGAGGCGAGCGCGCCCTCCGTCTCAGTGTGGTACCAGGTGTAGTTGACGGGGAGCGAGCCTCTCTGGACGGAGCAGAGGAGAGTCACGTCCTGTCCCTCGGAGATGTCCCCCGCGCCGGGCAGCGTGGTCAACACTGGTCTTGAGACAGGCTCTGCACGAGATTAAATGTAAAGTTAGTCCTACACAGAGGTGGAAGAACTACTCAGATCTTTTACTTGAGTAAAAGTAGAATTACTACAATGTAAAAGTCCTGCATTCTAAATTGTAATAAGATAAAAGTACAGTAAAAGTAATGTTTTTCCAGTATCACCCCTATCAGATTTCAAAATAATAAATGTTTGTGTTATCATTATTATTAATGCATTAATGTCAATGTTGCCCTTTGAAATGTTGGGATTATTTAAATGACTTGATATACTGCTGGGTAGTTTAACATCTAATAACACATAATGCTTTATCGTTTCATTTATATTCTGTATTATCAATCCATACCTGGAAAGTAGTTATTAACTGAATTTGTAAAAAAAAGTAAAGAATTGCCACCAAAATGTAGTAAAGCTAATGTATAAAGTAGCATAACATGAATATATATTCAAGTGAAGTACAAGTACCTAAACAAATGTACTTTTCTTTTCCACTACTGGTTCTACAGTCTCCAATGTTAACATCAACTTGTTTGAATAAGGCGTCACTCCACTCACCTATGATGTGTGAGCGGAGCAGCTGCTGCACTAACCCCACCTCTGGAGGTCTTTTTTGGCTGTTTTTTGCGTGGCAGATGAAGTCGTTGAGGACCGAAGTCTTGTAGATGGCTGAGGAGTTAAAGATGGCATGCTCCCCCGGCTTGTTCACCACGACGACCGTGGCCAGGCTCTCGGGGGTGAGCAGGGTGTAGGTGATGGGCAGGGTGCCGTTGTCGCTGTGGCAGAGCAGCTGGAAGCGCTTTCCCAATACCAGCGTCCCCCCCACCACACTCAGCATGGGCTTGGAAACAGGAACTGGGGACAAGATAATTAGCCAGTTAGTCAGAGCAACAGAAAGGAACACGACACAGATAAACAAGAGTTAGGAGCCGGGCCTGCAGCACTGTGAGGAGATACTTAGGAGCTATAAACGCTAATGTTAGCATAGAAAATAAGGTTGTATTGCTTCATATAAAACACAACGAAAGTTAACAGCAAATTGTAGTGTTGCTTCTTTTCCATGCAAAGACACATAATGTCAAAAGCACTAGAAGAATACTACTACTATACTACTACTTATATTACTACTACTCTACTACTACTACTACTACTACTACTACTACTACTACTACTATTATTACTACTACTACTACTACTACTACTACTACTACTACTACTACTACTACTACTACTACTACTACTACTACTACTACAGCTGCTGAAGCTACTAAAGCTACTACTACTACTTATATTACTACTGCTACTACCACTACTACAACTTCTACTGCTACTACCACTACTACTACTGCTACTACCACAACTACTTATATTACTACTGCAACATCTATCTATCTATCTATCTATCTATCTATCTATCTATCTATCTATCTATCTATCTATCTATCTATCTCCTTACTTAAATATCAATGATGATACATTTTTGTAGATGCTTCATCCAAAACTTAAACAAAGGCAAGAATCAAATAAAAATATTATCTGCACATTGTATTAAAATGTCCACTTGCTCTAAGTCCAAACCAGCAGTATGCTCAACTTCCTGCACGTGATGACTCACCTTTTGCTTTAACAACAACTGTCTGGCTTTCTTTTATAAAGCTGTGTGTGAGGGTAGCGGCTTGGGCTTTGCAGGTGTAGTTGCCGTTTTTAGAAGGCCGCGCCACAGTCGTGTAAGTGTCTGAAGAGATGATTTTTTTGTTATGTTTGTAGATGGAGAACTTGATGCTTTCGTTGCTGAACTTCTCGGGAACATAAATGGTGACAGAGCAGGTCAGCTGAAGGTGGTCTCCCTCAAAAATGTCGACGGGCTCCACTCTCAGCTGTGGCTTTGAAAACAGCTCTGTTGGAGAGGGAGAGTAAAAAAAAGCATTATACTTAAACGTGTTTAGGAGTTGATAGATTTAAATAACTTAATGTCATATAAGTTATCTCACAACTAACTGTTATGCAGTCCTTGCCTTTGACTTTGATGGTTTTATAGGTTTCTTTGTGCACATTGCCCCACTCCGCCTTGCACACAAGCTCCCCAGAGTCGCCTTCTTGTGCGGTGAATCGATGACTGAGGCTAACTGGGGCCTGCTTGAGGATCCTCCTGTCTCTTGTCAGGAAAACCTCAACGTTCTTGGGTGGATTCACCACTTGGCAGACCACCTCTATGATCTCACCCTCATAGACCTCAAGGGAGGGCAGCACGTTCATGATCGGGGAAATATAGAGTTCTGCAAGACACAACAACGCATGTAGGTCAATCACACACATTTCTTTTATCAATCAGATTTTCTTTGTGGAGACATAGCAGACAATCACCTCTGACTATCACTGGAATCTCATCGCTGCTGTTGGAGAGTCTGACCCCAGAAACTAAGTTGACCTCATAGTCACAGTACAGATGGCTGTCTCCAATCACCCTCAGGACCAGCGTGGTCACTGCTGAGTTCCCGGTGGGCGCTGGCTGCTTTATCTTTTGAATGTTTCCATTCCTTAATTTCTGGAAAAAACGGAAGATGAGGGATCCTTTTTCCTCCGGAGCGCTGCAGGAGGCGGTGAACTCCTCACTCCCATAGGGCGAAGTCTTATTCAAATACAGGATGGGGGTCTGCAGGCCTGAGGAGAGGAAAAAGTCAATAGCAGAGTTAAAGTAAAGTCAAACTGTTGGTTCAGATATAATAGTTTGAACTGCCTGGGAATGAGGTGTGTGATATTCTGTATTATCTGAACTTTCTCAAATTACCACCAACAATGAGGATCTGAAGTGTCATACGCATAATTGTGTGTTATAGCCCAATATCGAAATAATGTGAATAATTAAGTTCAACATTATCCTTTACATGGTTTGTTTTTCTAAGACAAAATACCTTTTTTAAAAAAACATGATTGTATGTTAAATGTCCAGTCTTATTTTCAGATGATTATACATTAATGAAGCATATTTCTGAGTATTATATTCCTTTTCTGATAATAGATACCCTTACAAATCAATTATACCGTCCAAGATTTGAATACCAACAGCTTGAATTATTTTTAACGCATTAAAAATAACTTCACATCTTCATTTCCGCAGCATATACAGTACAATGGTTGCTTATTTTCTTCCTATAGCTCCTACCAATTGTCCAACATTAGAGTTTACTAGAACAAAACTAAGAGCACATTTAAAGAATCATAGCGTTCTTCAAGGAATAACTTTACAAAATAATAACGCCGCAAGAAAGTTCACTGTGATAGATATTAACTAAACAATATGCTTGTATATGCTTCCTGCAGAAGGCAGGACATCTGAAGACTTCTGTCATGGCTGGCATTAGAATACATTATTCATCAATTGTGAACAAAGAAAACATTGGGTATGTATGCCTAACTTTTTTTAAACTCTCCATAAACGTGCTGATATATGGGTCAATTTCAGCTACATTATCACATTACCCAGACGCAAGCAATAACATAAAACAAATCCAACCAATTAAAGATAAATAAACCCTAGTTTGAGCTCTACCTATGACGTCGAGTTTTTGGCTATAGCTGGCTCTGCTCTTGTCCTTCACTGTGACGCGACACTCATAACTCCCAGAGTCAGCTGCCCGGGCCGGGTTCAGCTCATACACGAGTGAGTCCTCTGTGGTGGTGGAGGAGTTGATGGGGATGTCGTCTCGGCTGAGCTGGAAAGTGTGTCTCAGGTGAGGGATGTTGTCATGGCTGACTCTGACCTGGCAGTGCAGGGTCACCGGTGTCCCGCTCTGAACGGTGCTGCTGGGTAGGATTGTAAGGCCGACGGTGTCTATAGTGTATGCTGCGAGTACAAATACACACGTAAATAGAGACAGAAACATGCACAATAAATAATAATAAAGACTGCATGTCTCGTTTATTAAACCAACATCAGGGGCTGATAATAATACAATACAACAGTCTGGGTCTATTATTCTCTCCACAATAAAGGTGAAGGAAGGCGCTCCCCGGCCCCGTCTACTGCACAGTAAGCAGGAGCGGCTGAAGGAAGGAAAAAGCTTCAACAAACAGCGTCTGACCCTCTCATCACCCCTGGGAGAGCAGTGTTGATTTATCCCAGCTTTTGCTCTCCTTTAGCAATAACAGCGTACCCTGCCTCTACAGGAACCAAACAATCACTTAAAAGTCCACATCCTGAAAGTACTGTTGTTAGTTTGGGCTAACTGATGTAGAGTAGAGCAACTGAGGCAGTGAACGACTTTGTTTACTCCATCATTTCCAGTTTAATGAGTTAGATTAAATCTGGGGTTGCGTCTGGAAAATCTGGACAAGAGTGTTATTTCAAATCAAACAGTTTCATGCTTTCTGTAGAAATAGTACAAATGTAGAGAGACAGTTCCTTCCTTCAAAGCTGTGGAATAAAAGCTTTAGACCAGGGGTGTCAAACTCAATTTAATCGCAGGCCACATCAGCATTATGGCTGCACTCAAAGGGCCGGTTGTAACTTATATATAAATATATATATATAAAATAATGTATTATATTACATTATTGCCTCTGTATTGGATTATTATTGGATAGGGTAATAACTTCATAATTAACTACGTCTGAAAGCAGAAGTCTGGGGCAAATCATTTCATGTCTCTTCAGTGAGAATGTCACAAAATGATTTAAAAAGAAAAGCTGGAAAAAAAGTCAAAAAAAGGAAGTGACATTTAAAAAAAGGAAGTGACATTTAAAAAAAAGAGTCAAATTCTGAGAAAATGGCACATTCTAAGAAAAAAGGCATATTTAGAAGAAAAAAAGTCAAATTCTGAGAAAAAAGTCTAATTTGAGATGCATTGTGGGACATGTAGTTTATGGGCAACGTGCTTCTGTAAATCGGCATGTAACCGTATAATAAACATATAAAATTCTTTGCAAGCTCTTGTGGGGCCACAGAAAATGAAGTCACGGGCCGGATTTGGCCCCCGGGCCTTGAGTTTGACACCCCTGCTTTAGACTGTTAGATTATTAAAGGTGGGGTAGGTAAGTTTGAGAAACCGGCTCGAGATACACTTTTTGTTATATACCATGGAATGCTCTTAACATCCCGATAGCAATGAATATATTAAGTGCTTTGACAAAAAATCCATAAAAAAATGTCATCTGTGGAAGCTGTAGTACTGTAAAAAGTACGACCAATCATTTTAGCCGGCCCGGCTAAAATAACTGGATGGCCTACCTGCCTGTCAGCCTTCCATCTGTGCACAAACTTATCTCGTGCCCTCATTGGTCATGTGCGCGTTCATGTGTGTTGGAGGAGGGGCTCTGTAAGGAAGTGGCAGATTTGTTCCGGCTGTGTATTTTCAAATTCTAGCGATCTCGAGCCGGTTTCCCAAAAATTACCTACCCTACCTTTAATGTAAAAGACACATAAAGGTATTGCTCTTTTAAAGGAATAGTTATTTGTCCTCTTGCAGAGTTAGATCAGCAGCCAGTAACTTGTGAGCGTAGCTTAGCATAAAGAGTGGAAAGAGGGTGAAACAACTAGCTTAAAAACATTCTACCAGCACATTTAAGGCTCACCAACTATATGTAAGTCCTATTTTGTTCAATCTCTGCAATACACCTATAAGTATAACAATTACAATTTGCTATTTGAGCTTTAGAGGTGCTTTTCCCCTCTTTCCAGTTTTCATGCTAAGCTAAACTAACCAATTGCTGGCTGAAGTGTCACATTGAGCGGGCGCACATGAGTGGTTTCAATATGCTAATCTAACAAAGTGTTTTTCCCCAAAATGTCCAATTATTTCCTTATAAAAGTGACTGCCTTTATAGTCACCTAGGAGCTCCAGATAAACACTGACACAACAAAAAAACAAGAAGCATTGAGACAAATGCAGTTTGAAAGCTATTTAAAAATCGAGAGGTTCATTCAAACTCATGCTGATTTGAAAGATTACCCAGCTTCACCTCTAACTGCTAAAAATAGCTTCAATAGATCTTACAAAATACTTGAAAATATCAAGGAGGCCAGCAGTGCATGCTACAATGCCCACTTCCTGCAAAAAATAACTGTGCCAGGTAAAAATAACTTTCTCATTTAATACAGAAAGGACTGGATAACCTGAAACTGTCTCTTCAACCCCCTAGACCAATTATTAAACAATAGTTACAAATAATATACAGTCCAATGAAGTTCTACTTACACGACTGTCCTCTGGCACACTGCCCTGTGTGAGGAGAAAAAGACAGAAAATACAGAAGTGAGAATCACCAGATGAGGTTTAACTGAGGGGAACATCCTTTATCCTTTGCAGCACAGAAGTGGGTCCTTACAGGAGTGCAGGAGGCAGGTGAGAAGCAGCAGCAGCATCAGGTTGGGGGGTCTGGAGTCCATCCTGAGTGATGGTGCTGGGAGATTAAAACCCAGCCTCAGAGGGCCGCCGGACAGAGGCCAGGAGGGCAGGGACGGGGGACGAGGGAGTGCCGTAGGAAGGGAGAGGCGGAGGAACAACTCGTAGTGTTTCCGGCGGTGATGGTGGTGGGGGGGGGGTGTTCCTCGTCTTATCATACACACTGCTGCTTGACTGACCAGGAAATGAGCTACTTGCTCAGGAATCTAGCATTTGCTGCCTTTCTCAGTTTTTCCTCAACATGGATCAGTCAGGGTATTTCTTAAATAGATCCATAATTAAAAGGTGTTCTTTACCCCCAAGTTATCATTTGATAATCTCAATATCTCCTCCTGTGTTACTTTGAATGCATGAAGAAAACTTAGATATGCTTAATGCCTAAAAGTTATTTTTTTAAAGCGAATAAACAGAATTTAAGAGCACGATAGCTTGATCAAGATGCAATGTTTGTTTATGTTTTTAACCACAATACATGTGTTTGGGATGAAGTGAGCATACTGCAAAAGAATCAGACTTTGATAATACTGCATGAGTTGTGTGAGGGTAAATAAACAGATGTTTTCATTTAGTTTAACTGTTTATGACAATCCCCAAATGTACTTCCATTCATCAAGACTTTCCATTTTTGGATTACTTGTCCGTGTTTTCTTTAAGCAAATTATCATTTTGGGATTGAAGTATTCTTTTAATGAGGATAATAACCATTTTGAGCTAGGCCGGAAACATTTGGTAACATCAGAGACTGGATTGTTGCTCTCCAGGCTTTAAAACAACAAACATCAGGAATTATATAAAACCATAACGGCTCTGCTATGCCCACAATCTCTTAAAACCTCTTAAATTCTTAATGTCTGCTGATTTTTCCGCTGAACAGCAGCTAATACTACCGAGTCATGATCCAAATCTCTGATGAAAATATATCCAAACATTCAGCGTTTTGATATATACACCACCACATACTTAATCCTCTCCTCATCCAGTGCTCCTGTTAAAGCTGTGAGATGAAGCTGTGAGCCAATGAATCATTAATAGGATACAAACTCAGAGATGAGAGATGATTTAAACATGATCAAGTGTTTGGGCAATATGGGGAGAAATACACAACATAAGGGAATGTCAGATTAATTATAGCTTCATCTTGAGATATCAGTCATGCACTTAATCTACTATTCAGTCAATGAGAAAATTAGCCGTGAATAGGCAGGCATTATTGTAAAACAGGTGTAGATTAATCTTTTAACAGATATTGTAGTTGTCACGGATGTTTCCCCGTCAAATTAAAAGCCTTATGCTATTGGATTTCTCTAGGAAACTATTCTCAACAGAGTATATTTCCAATTATATCACATACTGGTAGGAATTAATACTTTTTTTGTCACAATCACATACATATTTTAATGCTGGGATTGTGGTTGCATTTGCTTTTAAACTCCAGATGTAAGGATGCAGTGCTGAGCAGCATCTTGCAGTCCTCAACTGTGACCACTAAGAGCTGCTGAAGTCTAACAGGAAGAAGGTCTGCTCTGCGGCTTTATCTGGAGAATACTCCCAGTCGCTTTCATTTGTGCCACATTTTATAAACAACAAATGTCTTCAGGCAGTACGCAAGAGCTTTTTATCTTCTACAGAGCTGCAGCAGAAGTGACCTTGATGGGAGACCGCCATGTTTTTCCAACAGAAACTGTACTATTTGACTAATGCTAATAACTATGAATGGTACCAGTCTGACACAGTAAAGAATCAGGCTGTTTCCTGAAGCGTGTGTTTCAAGAAGATCTAGGTAATCAAAGCAATCAAGCAGATGGTGCAATTGGCAAATACCGCCTCCAATAAACATTTAAAACACTAAAAGAGCATAAAGTAGGACGTTCAAATAATGTGTCAGCTTGCCATCTTTATCCAATTAGGTAAAGTTGTTTTCATTGAGACATTCATTATATATTCTTGAGTCCTCTCAAAGCTCATTTTCAAATCTAGGTCTGCATTAGTAATCATAACAGTACTTTGCCAAACATCTTCCACCATTTCAGTGTTCCTCTTAATATTATTCAGAAATCCAATACACAGTCTACTTTGAAAGTTGTGTTTACCTGGTCAGTAGTAGGGTGCTGACCATGCCAACAGGTCGCTGTCCTACACTAGCAGGACAGGGGTCGTTAGAAATGTGATTGTTTTTGATACAAATGGCCCATTGCAGCCCCTCATACAGCTCTGCTTGTACCCTAATCTGCTCACCTCTTCATTTCCACTGAATTTGCATTTTTGACTGATCCCTAGAGAGGGTGAGAGTTTAATTGTACATCAGTGGGATACACACTCAGCGGTGGAGCAGAGTTTTGCGGCTGGTTGTGTCTCTGTTAGGGCTGGATAATGGTAATGATGTGATAACTTGACATTATGACCTGCAATTATTTTGTCTTCCTGACACATCAGCTTGATTTCTCCTGCTTCAAAATACACCTCACTCATCCAACTGACTCATCAGGCTGGATGATATTACCTGCATGTGTTTACTGCATTTTCTAAGGGCGATCCAGAATATTTGACTTTTAAGACAATTTGATTCAAGGAGACTAATTTGACTCCCAACCTCGCAGTTTAATCATTGCAGCAGTGGGAAATTGGTTTTCTGAAACAAAGGATCATTCTGTTCGAGCTATATGGTGGCTGAATGTCTCACAATACATACAATGACTTGTTTTTTAACAATAAATCCCAGATCAAATGCACGCTAAAGGGACTTTGAGCATGTTTTCTCTCAGTGATTGTGATGTTATGTTAAATGTTTGTTTTTCATGTATTGTGTCTTGATATTTGTCTATGTTGATGTTACACATGGAGCTGCTATGATGTAAGTCAAATTTCAGACATGAGCTATCGTATAATACTACTTATACAAATTTCAAAAATAACTCATATGCTTTCCATCACACGCCTTATTAAGCATCATTAAATCACTATGTAAAATCATTAAAATATGCATATTTGCTGCATCTTTCGGAACAGCCTTTGGCTACTGTTTCAAACTCAAATAAGCACAATGTATAATTCATTTTGAATTTATGAATGTTTTTCTGTTAAGATTTGCAAGGGGAGTCGCATAGAAACACCTGTTAAGGGCTTGCAGATGTTTATCTATTGTTTGTAAAATGCTACAATGAGGGGAAGATTAAGTTTTACAACCACAAAAAGCAAGTAAGCTAGAAATCTGTTCTGTCAGTCTGTCTGTCTATGAGTCAATCCCCTCTGCCATATTTTAGTACTAGGCTATGGAAAGTGCCGCACCAACACCATTGATGTCCATTGTTCTGAAACAACAGCTTAGCAATAGCCACATGTATCAAGGCCAAAGATGTTGTTGTTTTAATATTTCTCTATAGATGCATCATTCTTAAAAAGATAAGGATCAATGAGCAAAACCCCAAGAAAACATGAATCAGCGATAGGCAGGACTTGAACAATCAGATTCGACTTTGTCAGTTTTTGTCGGGACAGCCCTTGTGTTTTCATGACTGTAAAGAGGGTGTTGCAGTGAAGGGAGTGATGGATGGTGGCCACGCTGGTTCCATTGACACCGTCAGTTCTCTTAGGGTCCAGAGCGGTGATTGATGTCTTCGCCCTGGGCGCCATCCTGCCAGCCCAACAGGTTCTGGCTCCGCTGCACACTGTAATATGGATCCCCGCGTGTTGAGAGTCAACCACTGCAATGATCCATATCAACACAAAACATCAGATGAAGCCAGAGACAACATGAGAAACAGCTTCCTGAATGTGTTGCGTATTAAATGAACGGTGCTGTTGTCTCTGTGAATTACACAAAGACATCCAACACATGTCGGAAGAGATAAGTATAAAACACATTTGGACTTCATTTAGGTCGATGGGAAATGGGGATGGATAATAAAAAACTTAATTGAACGACATGAGATGGGAAATATGATTCTGCTTCAAGGCAAAAAATCTTCAGGGCCTAATTACAAGCACTCAGCTCGGGCTTTGTAGAAGATGCAGCCTGTGCTGTTAGAGTTTTAGGGGACATATATTGGAACAAATTGTTTAATACGACAAGATAGGAATTGTATGTGGGAGAGGAGCGCAAATCACTCTTTATATAATTAATGGTAACACTTTCTATGAAAACGACATCTTAAGTGTTTAAAAGGGGCTTTCTTAGAGAATTATAATGTCTGTAATATGCCTCATGACTACACTCATTTACACACACTGTGCTTTCTGATGCACAACATCAAAAGTCATAAAGATGTGACATATTTTGAATGATTAGTGTCTTAGATAGAGATTGTCTGATGGGGCTTATAACGCATTATGACTGCCTATACTTACTCAATACTCAATAACTGTCATTATTGGTGGTAAGCAAAAGGAGGTTTCAGAGAACAATGTTGAAAACAGTACGACAAAAAGTGATCAACAACTGCTGCTTTAAGCTTGGTGAGTTCGCCATCATGGTGACAATAATAAACAAATATTTAAGGTCCCTCGCCTTAGGACGTTGGACATAAACGAATAGTTGTTTGCGGTACTGGCTGAAAGGAGAGTGTCCTAAAACTTTATTTGCGACTTTCCACAGCAATTTCAAAATGTGACTATGTGAAATAGTAAATGGCACTATATATATGTAAGACTTTAGAGTGTTTGCAGTCTGCAGATCTATTTGACTTACTAATGCTTACTTCACAAAGCCACTCTCCATCTTCTCCTCCCTGACATGGTGTGTTTTGACAGAGTGCAACCAGCTTCCTCCCCAGAGAGTCCCTGGGCCTCACATCGCGGCCGGTTGACCCAAGACTAGAAACACAGTGGATGAAGGACGACATGGAGGTGTTTCTGCCTCTGGCACAACCGCCTGCAGGAAGGATGGAGCGTGTTGCTACAAGTCAATGCTTTGAGGCTACGAGACCCAAAAAACCTCACGCCAACCTCAACTCCTCCTTTCTTCCACGAGCTGTCTGTCTGCTCAACTTTCATCACTGTTCTGTTTCACTAATCCAACCGACAGGACTTTAAATTCCCCCTCTTTCTCTTCCTCACTCTCGCTCCTTTCCCGAAATGTTTTCTCTCAACTCTTCTTCTGTATAAATAGGTCTTATGTCTGACTTTCTCCCGCTTTCTGTCTCCTCCTGTCCCCCCTCGCTCCAACCACCTCATTTCTGTTGAATCAATAATACATGATCTGAGAGGCTTGGCTGTGACAGGCTCTCTGCATCGACTCTCTCAGGGTTACTGAGGAGAATCAGACCACGCTCCAGGTCTCTGGCACAGCTTTACAGTAGGAATATGAAGCAGAGGGGACACAAAAGAAAAGTCATGCTCATTGTTCCGTACAGCAGGTCATTAACAGCGAGCTTTCACGGATGTGAGCATCACGGCATTCAAACCTCCTCGATGCCGCACATGTATCCATGGCGTGCAGAATGAGCTCCATCTATAACTCCACAGGGGGCTATTGCTCTGAGAAGCCCGCTGTGAGCTCACTCCCCACAGAAACCTGGATTCAAGGACGACTCTGTTCACACGCCGGTTCAGACATGAGCCTAATTCTTTCTCAATCTCAGCCCTTTTTTAAAACTGTCAGGCCCTTTACAAATCCACTCTGCTGAAGTGTCCTTTAGCAATTCACTCCAGGCTCCTCTGCGGCAGATCCTGGCGAGGCAAAGAGCCGATCACATTTGTTGGGACTCAAAATCTAAAAAAGAGCAAGTCTTTGAAGTTGCTGCACAAATGTAGCACACATTTTAACAACATTCCAGGAAATCTGCAAAAGAAAATGCTAATTACTGTGTGTTTTCATTCACTAGTGTAACACTGTGTTACACAAATATAAGGAGTTGGTCGGTTGATTTATGATGATAAATGTAGTGTTTTAGGGTCTTGTTATCAGTGCAAGCAAAACATAGACATATATAGCACAAAAAAGCCTTTTGGAGGCAAACCACAAACCCAACAGGAAGTCGGCCATTCAGATTTTTCTGTGCACTTTTGGCACTTTTACCGTGGCTCATTTGAACAAACTTCTACCACAGTTTTCATCCGATTTGGCCAGTGCCATCTTAAGAATTTAAAGATCAAAAGTGTTACTCTCCATCCAACGCCTTGTTGTGGCTTAACAGGAAGTTAAGATAACTTGACCATACAAACCCCAACATGCTCCAAGTGTCACATGGATGATAAGAGGCCTGAAGACATGTACACTAAAAGAGGTAGAACATCCTTAAAAAAGTAACGTACTTTACAAATACGCAGAAGTTTTCTTGTTAAAGTCAAGGCTATAGGTTTTATAAAAACAAGTCAATATTCACTCACATCCACATGCCCTTTTGTACTAAAAGTATCACAACAAAAAACAAAACTTCAACAGTGTTGTTTGACTCAAACATTGGGATATCCGTGAGGAATCCATAGGTAGAATCAGACAGGAGAACAGAGGCGAGGAGCCGCAGGTAGCACTGCTGTGAGAGTTGGTGGGGCAAACATCTCTAAATAGCCTCCACAGAACAAGAGGCTCCCCAGAGAGGAGAGTCTTTCTTTGGGTTCTCGTACATCATGGGATGGATGCTGGTTCTTCTTCAAAGTAAAGTGCTGACACAATAAAGTCAGGAGAAGATTCTGCACATCTATAAGGGGAGGCAGAGAGAGCATCATGATCTTTTATGCAGGCCTATTGTCTGAGCTCCATCAACGCTCCCTCCTCAGATACTCACAGAAGATCGTAGTTTTGCATCCTGTTTTCAAAAATATATGGATTGTATCTCCTTCTGTAAGTATTACAAAACATGGACATTATGCAGCATTAGCCAGGGAACTTCTCCCGAAAGAGCGCAGGTAGACCTCGGTTAATCTTGCTGCTTGTGATTAATGCATACATTTAACCTCAGTGTTTAGCTCAGTTTAAACCCAGAGGTCTCCTCACAGAGCAAGGACATCTGGCAGAACCCAGTCACAATCAATATGAGCATTATGTAAATGTAGCGGCTCTGCTCAGGACTCATTTAGAGTTATAGAAACAGTAAATGTGTGTGTGTGTGTGTGTGTGTGTGTGTGTGTGTGTGTGTGTGTGTATGTGTGTCACAACATGTGTCAGAGTGACAGAGGGTTTTCTAAAGTGTTACTGCCTGCCTGCCACTCGATGCACCAGGAATACTGCAATGTCTCAGAATGCAAACGTGTTTTTCTTTCCCAGTTAAACTATGAAAACACTCATATACATATATGCAAATACATATAGGAATACTTTTGGAAGCATAAGGCTTGACATTTTTGCTTATTTTCTTAAATGTCAATAACGGCCCATTTAATAAAAGGAAAATACCAGCACACAGGAGAGCAGCAGTTGGAGAGAAGTGCTTTAAAAGCAGAGGGGAATTTGGAGGGAAAGTCATTTATTACAGTGAGTTAGCGCCGAGCGTTGCATAACTCCCTGCGTTGGCCTAGCAGAACAATGTGTCTCATTTGGGGGGAACACTAATTAGCTGGAAAAGAAAAGAAACTGGGATGAAATTAAGTTAAAATGGATGTTCGAGGCTTGGATTCGCCCTCTGCCACCTCTTGGCAAACTCAATTACATCAGGGTTTTTAGGTGAATGCATTTATCTCAGTGGGGCATGCATTATAGAGCACTGAGTTTTTTAGTCTTATCAGAAAACAAGTCAATCAAGTATGGAGGAAAAGGCGAAAAACAAAGCCTTATTTCCTTATTTCCTGTCACATGGACCCAGGAGCGACTTCAGGAGGGCAATTAAATGCTCAATATCTGCAGCACCATGAATAATTAAGGTCTTGAGAGTAGATGTAAACATTCTAAGTGTAATGTCACTGTGTGCAAAGGAAAGGAAAAGTCTATATATAGTTCTTTTTAAACATCCTAGAGTCGATAGAGTTGTTTTTTATACCTGGAAATGATTAAAACGTTGTTGTTTGCGTTTTCCAAGGTTTAGAAAAGCATTTAAAGCTGCTAACGGATATTCTCAAAGTGATACAACACCTTAAACCCACAAACATTAAAGGGGACCTATCATGCAAAATGCACTTTTTGATATCTTTCATACATAAATATGTGTCCCCGGTGTGTCGGGGAACTCACGCAGCGTCAGAAAATAAAACCCTCTCTCTTTTCCTCCGTACCCACATCTCTAAAAACGGGGCTACAACGGAGCTGATCCAGATTTGCGTCCGATATGACGTAATATCGGAAATGTAGGCTGGCTTTACACCCACGGCGCTATCAGAAACGTTGCTATCAGAAACAATGCCCGACTGTTTTGGACGTAACATGGTCGGTGCATGTTTACATTAGCATCGCTAACACTCAGAGCTAACCTGTACTGCACAGAGCATGTGTGTGAAGAAGCAGGAAATAAAAAGGAACTCACCTTGTGGTATAACCGGCAAGAGAGAAAGCCTTTGAGCTCCATACTGTTTCAGAAGTAATCCTTGATAATCCATGATATGGCGTTTCATCACGGCAGTATCTGACGGTAGAATCTTCCGCATGAGCTCAGCCCCCTCCTTTTTTTTAAGCTTTATACCCCAAATCAGCACTTTTGAAACAGGAAGTGAAATAGAGGGATATGAGGCATGGCTAGAATGGGTGATCTGTTTGGTATTTTGAGCAAAACACTTCATAGACATGTTTTTTATATATTTTTATATATCTGAGACCTATGCTATTGCCTAAAAATATAGCATGATAGGTCCACTTGAAGTAAAATACCTAAATAGGCCTTAAAAGTGGTCATAAACTGTTTGTTATTGCTTTATATTTTACAAAACTTTTACCAGTAATCTGCTTTGTGCATAGGAAGTACAGCATTATCTTGAACATAAAGCTAGTGCACAGCAGTTGTTCCTACTTCCACTACTGATCTCTATCTCTTAAGTAGATTTTCTGATAACTTGATAAAGCCCTTTGCAGCAGCACCTTGCAAAGGGAAGCCCTGCAGATATTACATTTGATTTAACAGTCGGCTCTT
The DNA here is from genome assembly GCF_902827165.1 of Trematomus bernacchii. NCBI lineage: Eukaryota > Metazoa > Chordata > Actinopteri > Perciformes > Nototheniidae > Trematomus > Trematomus bernacchii. The sequence goes on from NW_022987720.1 coordinate 24,708,423, forward strand.
TCTCTGGATACCTGTGTTGAGAAATTTGTTTAATTTCATCATTTTTACTTCTTATTTCATCATCTGTATATAAAAGTGCATGTGCTCAAAATCCACATTCAGGATAAGGAACTAAAGCTCATCTGCATTCACCACACACACACTCAGAAAAAACATTTATCTTAATTCAGTAGATAACGAATATATACACAGTTAAACATTTCAATTCTGTGGCTGCAGAGTAGGGCTGCATTTGTTGGTAAAAATAGCTAATTGCGGATATTTTCACTGATATTGAGATATAATTGACGAGATTGGAAGGAATGATAAATTGATTATGGTCTGATTCTTTAAGATGATTTATACCAAACAAATACGTTTTATTAACTCTACAAATCGGAAGACTGGGATATCGCTGCATATCTCTGCATTTTTCTTTCAAAATGTAATTTTAACACATATTTAGCATTCAAAAACATTTGGTTTCCTGGGATTTGAATATTGTACTTGTCCGTATCCATTGATTATATTTTGATTACTTTGCAGCCCTACTGCAGAGCCTATAAATTAATCATCAATACTGAAAAGGCTGACTAATGTGATGAGTTTTTCAATTTTAACTGCATTGTAATATTATATTTTAACTGTACCTTGTATTATTGTATTGACCTACACTTAAATCATGTTTTATAATTGTTTGTGTGATAGAGATTATGCAATGTTTTTAGTGTTTGTTGATTGTTATGTACCTGCCTAAGGACTGCAGATGGAAATTAGCTATGAGCTATAATCTGGCATAATTAATCTCTTCTCTTTTCTGAGATTAATGTATTTGTATGCATGGTCCTTGTTGAAATAAATACATAATAGATAGGAGGAAGGAATACACGTATAGGGGTAAAAAAGAAAGCATAGTCAAGGTGACAGGCAACACATGAACTTCACTTGACTGCATGTTGATTCTGAGCAGAATGATTGCAACAGGGGGAGAAACTTGGAAAAGTGACACTACAAGGGAGGCAGACATGAGATCAGACCAGGGGTGTCCAAACTTTTTTCAACTAGGTGAGGTGAGGTTTATCGCCTCTAAGTTAAAGTGGACCTATCATGCTATATTTGAATAATATAGTGTAGGACCATACCTATATAAGGCATATTTATACTTTTTTTTTTTCAAAATACCAAACAGATCATGCATTTTAGCCATGCCTCATTTTGCTCAATTTGACAATTTCTAGCTCTGTTTTAGCAAGGGCTGATTCAGTGAGAACAGCACCATCTACTGGCCTGGCATATGTACTACAGCGTCTCCAGCGCTTTCGAACGGCAATGCCGTGGTTGTCTCCTCCTGATTGGTGGAGTTGGCCCAATAGCCGTAGCGCCACTGTCCTGACGTCAGGACAGTGTTCAAATCTGGATCAGTTTTGATCAGATCCGTTGCAGCCCCTTTTTTAGAGATTTGGGTATGGAGGAAAATAGAGAGGGTTGTGTTTTCTGACACTTGGTGAGTTCCCTGGAACACCGGGGACACATATTCATGTATAAAAGACGTACAAAAGTGCATTTTGCATGATAGGTCCCCTTTAAGTTATAAGTTAGCAAAATCAATCAAATGTGGGCTTGATACTTGAAAATGCTTTAAGAAAAAAAAGCCTACATTACAGCTCTCCAGAGGGTTATTTTGTTAGCAGCTCATTCCTTAAAACAGAAGCCTCAGATTGCTTATAATAAGAGGAAATATGAAGGGTCTATTTCAAGCTTGATATGTAAATAAGTTATTGGGCTTTTTTCTTATCAACTTAAATTTGTTAGAACATGTTTTCAACTTTAACAACTGTGCTTACTAACACATGAATACTGTGTAATATATTTGAGTGTATATATTTAAAAAGTACAATATAAGACAAGCACAAGTTTAATTTTTATTTGCTGAGGGCTGATTCAAAATGGCCCCCTGGCCGTAGTTTGGACACCCCTGGATTAGAAAAGCAGGGACATTTCTTTCAGACCTGACTCCTGACATAACAACTACATAAAAGAAACATCAACAATACCAACCTTCATAATGTCACCTATTGGTTTTTCAAACTTTTTTCCAGACTATTCTATTAATGTCCTTTCAGCAGGGATATTTACGGTAAAGAAAAAACAAACCCAAACAACGCAGTGACCTTGGTGCTTTATGTCGTATCTCGAGCACAGACTCTATTCTGTAGATTTTTTTGTTTAAGAACGATTAGAGAAACATTTGGACCGGAATGTAGTGAAACTGTAACCATAGCAACGAACGGCTCTGCTAATAACGAGGGAGCCGTCAGAAGGTCTACCTTTGTGTGTGAACAACAGCGGGATGAAAAGATGGGAATCCTTTGATTTCACCGGTTTAATGGGACCAACCGCTGAAAGAGGATGGAGCTTTGTTGTGTTACAGGTGCATTATGGGGCATCGCCTCCACAGAAACAGGCTCTGCCCCCTCTGGTTGAATCTATCTGCACAGATTCAGTTTCTGTTAAAGTGACAACTTTTAGTTTGAGGAAGTTTGCTCACAGTCAGTAAGTGCAGCGTCATGGTCAATAAGAATGTAATTATTTCCCTGTGTCCCATCAGTGTGGTCCCCTACAGTAGCATTCATGGTCAATATAAATATGGCTGGGCGATATGATAATATATATTCAAAATCATCAAAAAATGGTTTATTCTATATTATTTCTATTGGTATGTTGAGACACCACTCGCCAAACTGCGTTACAGCAATATTAACACCATAAAGTGGACTGCAACGGGCTTACTTCGTTAGGCTGAAATGTGTAAATAAAAAGTTTGGTTTGCCCTTGCTGATATAGGAACATTATCTCTGACAGATCAAATAAAAACCAGCCGTGCACACCTGCAGACAACACAGATAACAAATGACTGGTGCATTGCACTCAACAACGAAACAGTACATCCATTACTTGTACATTGCAACAGGATCAATTGTTAACAAAGCAGGTCTAAAACAGTCTCCCTTTAGAGCTAACCTGGGCTATTATAAACACTTATATAATAAGCAGAGAGGTTATGTTATAGCTGTATGAGTAAATTTAGACCAAGATGTGTATGGTCATATTATGATATATGTCTTAATGTCTGCCACCTTTCCTGTTAAATGCATTTACCAGCTGTTTTTGATTAATATTATATTTGCTTTGTGTAAATAAGACAAAGACTTCAAGTGTAAGAATATGACATTTTGAAATTCCCCAATTTGCAGATGTAAATATACTAATGAGCTATGTTAACTTAAAGGCCCTTTTGGTGTATTTTGAAGTACTTAGCCCTGGGGCACAATGAAAGCAGGAAGGGAAATGTAAGAAGAAATTTGGGTGAAATAAATGTTTCCTTCTCTGTGTGAAAACTCATGCTAACCTCCCTCAGGGGTCCAGGGAAAAGACTTCACTCAGGGTCTTTTAACTGCAGCAGCACAGAGCGGCCCGGTGACAGTGTGTGTGTGTGTGAGGGACACAGTGTGTGTGTGAGGCAGAACAAGGCAGGCTCGCTGCGTCAGGTTCCAATTAACTCCTGAACATCCCATTGCTTTATATCGCTGACACCACCCCCCATAACATCCCAAAACACCCCACACACACATTATTGTTTCATCTTAGTCTTTTTATATCAGATGTCTGAGGGTGTGTCTGAGTCACACTCTGATAGCCATACTTTAATACCCTCTCTACGCTCTGGTCGAGCACACAAATTGTCGTCTATAGTGCATTAGCTGCAGATCATTTAGGAAATGACCATTAAATCCAGGTTTGGTGAGGTTTACATGAGGTTTTAATAATCTTTCTGGTGCTAATTGTTTTGCTGAACAACTGAAATTGACCTTGGTAATACTTCAAAATGCGGTACACAGTAAATGAACGATTATTGATTATTAATCGTAATTAATCCAGAAATTCCCGAGTAACTCTGATTTAAATGTATAGCGGACAATGAGGTTCTAGGGAGCAGACTAGGAATATGAATGAATCTTCAGGTAATATTACCTCATAGGTATCAGAGAACAAGAATAGAAAACATTTTCCTCATGAGTTGTTCCTGGAAAAAAATACAAAAGTTAAAAGTATTAGCATTTAAAAGGTACAAATACTCTGAAGTAATTATGCAAAATGGCCCATCTCAGAATAATCTACAGTCTATTGTATTGTATTGGACTGTAATGATTGATTGCTGGAAGGTGAAACTCATTTAACTTTAAATGATGTTGGTAGCTTGATTTATAATAACACAACAAAGGTGATTTATAATTAATAATCTAGTAACCAAAGTTCTCAAATATATATGGTAGAGTAAAAACAAAACTTGTGTCTAAGATGTAGTGGAATAAACAAAAAGGAAACATATTTTTTGACAAATATTCACATGTTTCTAACAAAAGATACATGTCTTATTAACACAAGGTTACAAGATCTAAAAGTGTTTTTGTGATACAGAAAAGAGGAGGTCTCTGGATCTCAGTGTTTTGCAAACAGACTCGTGAGGCATCTGTAGTTCAGAGACGCTCTGGGCCAGGCAATGCAAATGTAAAAGTTCAACCTTAAAAGGCACCTTTAAAATACCTCACATCCATCACAGATAATAGGAGAGCTCCTAGTGTCCTAGTTTCACCTCTTTTTTTATAAAGGCATGTAAACAAACACTGCAGTAGCTGAGGTGAGAAGAAACCAAAGTGATTATCCTCTCTGAGCTGATCTAATTTTAGCTTTCAAAGAAAGACAAAAAGCATGACTTTCTTTTAGTATGTAAGCAACTATATTCCAGTGATGCAATGCAGCAGTCTTGTCGCTCATGCTTATCATCACCAGTGACTGAGACAGACTAAGTATTTGCAGTGAAGTGAAGACACACAGGAAGTCCTTGTAGTTCAAACCCAACTCATCCTGGACCACGGTGGTCCCCCCCCCGCGCTGCAACAGTAAACAAGCTCTCGAGACAAATACAATTGAGACTATAAACTAATTAGTTTAATGTTTTCTGTCACTGAGGTTATAAATTACATCAGTCATTTTACTCATAGACTTCTATACAATCAGACTTTTTCTTGCGACTCCCCCCCTGCTGTCCATTTGAAAGAATGCAGGTTCAAGGCACTTAAAGGTGGGGTAGGTAATTTTGGAGAAACCAGCTCGAGATCGCTAGAATTTGAAAATACACAGCCGGAACAAATCTGCCACTTCCTTACAGAGCCCCTCCTCCAACACACACGAACGCGCACATGACCAATGAGGGCACGAGATAAGTTTGTGCACAGATGGAAAGCTGACAGGCAGGTAGGCCATCCAGTTATTTTAGCCGAGCCGGCTAAAATGATTGGTCGTGCTTTTTACAGTACTACGGCTTCCACAGATGACATTGTTTTATGGATTTTTTGTCAAAGCACTTAAGATATTCATTGCTATCGGGATGTTAAGAGCATTCCACGGAATATAACAAAAAGTGTATCTCGAGCTGGTTTCTCAAACTTACCTACCCCACCTGCATTGCCTTCCCTTTTCCAAAATGGCAGTTGCTGCTAGGACTACACTCACTGCTTCTTATCAATATAGCGTAGGTGTGGTACACGTGTAGTGCACATATGCAAAGGAATAATGGCTCGAAGTTACACGCAATAAAGGAAGGTTGCCATTAAAGTGAGGAGGATGAGACATACGGGGCTAAAAGGCAGCTGCTTTCCATCAAATGACGTTTCTTAATGTGTTATGGTAAACAATCAGTATGCAGAGCTGAGAAACACACAACTTTTATTTACCTGCCCTCTGCCTGACCTGAGAGAAAACAATAAACAGCTGCATGTAGGCGTGTGTGTGTGTGATCAGAAAGCACACCTGCCACAGACAGAGCTGACAACAGCTTTGATGACTGGAGGCTGAAAAGGCTCTTTGGGTGTTGGGGTGAGAAAATGACCTCCTGACTGATGCATGACTGTAATAACTTTATAGGCTGTTTCCAGATTATTTGCGTTGCTTCATGGAGTAAAAAGTAGATGAAAAAACATAAAAAACACTGAAAGCTGAGAGAAGACATGCTGACATGGGAGTTTCTAAAATGTTAAAGGAGAACAAACCTCTGGCTGTGCATGCTGGTAATAACTGTTTGAGCTACAGTACGAGGCGTGCATGGACCAAACCCCCCACCCAGGCTGCAGCTGAGGGGCCGAGGACAAAGCAAGACTTTGGCATTTACCCACAGAGTAAATGACATTAGCACAGCTTTACACTCTGCATAATGAAAAGAGCACAACAGCAGTACTCATATGGGTGACGTATAGCAGCGCATGGTGATTAGAGCACAGAACAAAACATATAATCCCTCAGGTTTCAATTATGGGATTTAATTATAGCAGCAGCAAAGCACACTGTATTCATGTCTGCTGTAGTGGGGTATCAAGCCAAATACATGTATATAGAATGACTCAAGGGAAAATATATGCAAAGTAACAAAGAGGCCGGAACAATTGCTGTGTACTTTTATCATGTGCACATTTCCGTGTCCTTTGATGTGTGTCCTCTGCTTGAGGTTATCGTTGTATTATTACGGCAGGCTTTTATGGGTATTTCATAGGTCTTTTTTTTAAGGCTTTCCAAGTATTTCACAGCCTGAATTTCAGTGTGTTTTAATCACAGCAGATATCTGATTGTGCTTGTAGCTATTGAAAAATGACTCATGAAATACAAGAGAAAACACAATAGGCCCAACACATTATTTGCACATTTGGCTTTCTTTTAGGGATATATACACTTGCATTTACTCTTCTAAAATATAAGAACATGTAATGAGGAGACATCTGTTGGTTCTATAACAGTTTGACACAAAACAGACCTCACTCAGGACCAGATTCAAGAGTAAATTGTTGTTTGTGGCTCATTAGGCAGTCTACTGGTATGCACCTCCTGTTACTGAACCTGACACAATCTGCCAGTGAAAGAGAGTTCATAGGTGAGAACACTAAACATATAATAGGGGGATGTTGATTACTACCTACGAACTTTAGCAGACAACACTTGTGAAGGGAGAAAGAGAGAGAGATGGATGTAAATGCTGAAACAAATGCAGCCAATGCAATTTAAAATCATTCGTCACCGCCAATTTTTCATCCTGTGCCCCTATGTTTCTGTGTTAAACAGTTTTTGTTATCGGCTTTGGTTCATTAAAAGTTCACTTTTTGTTACCTGTCTCCCTCTCTATACTGCTTTTGGGTCCAACCTCTTGCCAAACCATGACACCTTTACTACATTATAATCCAATATTTCATTAATAAAGGGATTTACTTTTCTTTATAATAATCAGGTTTTAGTTAAATACAAACCTATTTTTAATGTGCTTCTTTTCCTGAGGTCTGTTTACAGAAACGCGTGCTTTCAGTAAATCCAGAATAATAATAATCAACCTCCCTCCTATTCGCGTGTTCTTACCTTAAATGCATAGCAATAGGAGAAAGGGTATTGCATACACTCAGCCTTATTAAATCTGGCCCCCAATTTTTCAATTCATTGGATGGATGGGAAAAGTAATTCAGGTTCACATACAGTGCAGAGGACTAAATTATGTTGAACAGAGGCGCACAGGAGTGGGCTTTAATGAAGTGACTGACACCTGCTAAAACTTTGCCTCCACTTCCTCACCCCCTAATAGAGTTCTCTGTCCCCGATTGGCTATTTGAGAAGAAGGATTGAAGTTTCAGGCAGTGGTTCACACTCTCTGAGAGGACAAAGCACTGCCTCTGATAATAAAGTGCCGCCTGTGCTGAATTATTAATATTAAGTGCTTTACTTCCAAAGAACAGGGATCTGTGCCCAGCAGGGGGTCCTCTGAGTTACTAGGGCCCTGAAAAACCCTAACTGCACTACTTTGTTCAACTGTAACTCTCATATCTCAGACCGGCTTTGTAATGCACCATTAGACTCAGTCAATGGGGAAATGGATCCCCTCTCATTGTGCTTAAAAATGTTCTTCCACATATTATGATGCTGTAAAGTAGTACTTTAAGGAAAGGCAGTATCCCTATTCCTGCTGCTGCTCTGCGGATTCAAGTGCATCGAAGAAGAGACATTGATTTGATTTATTTCAGGAGGAACAGGATCTGAGTTTGGGTGTGTCACTTCAACCCTATTGGGAAGAACATCAATATCAGAACATTTTAAAAATCATACGTTTATGATTATTTCTAACATGCATTTTCAACCTTTTCAATAACGTTTTTTACACTAAATATGCATGGCAACTATGGAGCGGTTAGGGAAACATTGTGGTTATGGCTACGACGGACAGCTTTTCAAGTTGACGCCATGTTTGGTGGTTAGGTTACCAAGCTTTAACCTTCCAACAATGTAAACAACAAATATGAAATACTTTTTTCACGCATCATCCTGCCATTATTTTCCAAATCTCTAAATAAAGATGACTAAGTTCCTGTAAAATATGGCAATAAATTCAGTTAAAACATTTCAAAGATATCTCTGTATTGTGTTGCAGATATCTCTACTGACATTAGCATGCTAACTGACTAGCCCCTGCCCATATTGGGTTGTAATAGCACATGGAGAGAAGAGGGATCGGCCGCCCCAGGAGACTGATCGACCTTCATTTGTTTACCTAGCTTGTATTCAGCCACAGCACCGAGGGTCTGCTCCCGGGGGGGCTGCAAACTTTCTCCTGCTGCTGTTACTCAATTACACCCTGCTTTTCTTTTAAACTGATGACGATTGTGTGGATCAAGTATAGAGGTAAAAAAACTCCCATTTCTTTAGAGCAGGTGGCTCTGTACTACAGATTGCTCCTTTATTTTTTAAAGATTTCTTCGAACCACCAGTGCCTTTATTGAAGTGACAGTGGGAGACAGAGCGGGTATGGTCCCAGGCCAGATACGATACCCCGGCATTGGGACTAAACCCCAGTACATGGGCTGAGTTATACGGTGGCCCAAAATCCACCTTTGATTTTAACATTGGACCTCCATCATGAGCTGCCGAATCGACCAATAAGGATCCAATTTCTGTGGATACTGGGCTTGTGATTTTGGAAACATTGAAGCTTGAGAAAAGTGATTTTGAAAACTGATCCAACTCCTAAAGGAACATTTGTCTGCATTGAGATTACTGTTTTCTTACAGAAGACAAAACATTTTCTATAGTTTTTGTGAGTAGCTTTCTGTTTTCTTTATAGAAACTGCCTTGAACTGGTCCCTTTTGACAAACAGGATAGAAAAACCGATGTGAGTTATAGTTTGCTGGAAACCTAAGCCAGAGCCGATATCAACATCAAAAAGTTCACATCAGTCGCACACAATCCCGAGATAAAGCAAGGCTTCAAAGCAGCATCTCCCTTTCACTTCTGTGTCAGCTTTGCTACGGTCCCCTGCTGATTTATCTCATATCTAGGTATCAAGTGTAATATACTGTGTGAAGTACAACCAAGCATTTTTTCTGCAGGTATTCATATAATCTTTGGACTTCTGTACCTTTCCAAGGAAATTATTGTTTTTCAACATGTGTGAATTTGTTACTTTCATACCAACAGGGAGTTGTGGGATGTTGAGAAGTCATAAAAGTGTAATAACTCTAATATTATTATCATCCCCTTGGAAAGCCTTCCAAACTCTGAAGCCCTTTGGTAGCTGCACTGACATTAACTCTCACTTTGCTCTCTTCTCCTAACAGAGTCAAGATGTATGTGCTGTCAGTGATAATTCCGCTTTACTTTGAAGAGGATTTACTTAAGTATGTGAGAGAATTCTGTAAACAGTCTCGTGTTTTTCCTCTCTCTGATCCCAAACTTAAAATGCACATGGTGAAGTCAGTCAATGTGAAACAAGAATAGAGGTGAATGTTTGTTCCCTTACTCCCATCACACCTCACCTGTGTGCCATGACTCCAGCCAGGAACTGAAATGAGGAGCGTGTTACTCCACCGGCAGCAGGCCAGCCCCCCACCGGCCCCCGGCTCAGATGTGATTTGAAAAGGAAACAGTCTGTTCTGGCACGTACTCGACAACTCTTTGAAAGGCACAGGACATCCTTTTGTCAGTCCAGTGCAAGCAGGCATGGAGCCAGAGTGGCAACCATCGCCCTGATGTGCACCTTCCTCTGGGACGCCCTGACAGGACTCCCATCAAACAAGACTTTCAACGTTGTGTTTACTTTCTTCTCTTTTGCCTAAAGTCAAGTCTCCTATTTGAAACAACACTTTTAGAAAAGAAGGAGAGCGTTTCCTCTTCCCTTGGTTGGAACAAAACGATCAGTAACTGGTGATACAAATAAAAGAGCTCTCTTTGAGGCACATCAGGACATATCAGCAGATACAATCGGCTTAATTCCCACAGGTCCTGCTGTCAACCTGCCAATGAGCCTGCTGGAACAACCAGCACAGCTAAAGGCGTGTCAGATTAGAGACCTCAACACTGGTGACATCCACCTGTTGCATCAAGCACACTACTTTGCTTTAGTGTCACATATAGAACGACAATGGATTGAAGTGCCATTGCAGCCATAGATCTACAGATCAACTGCTCTCTTCGCGCCATTTCAACTTGAAAGTGGCAGAGACGTCCCCATCACGATACAATATGGGACCTTTGTGCCGAGTCTCTCGAGTGCAAACCCTGGGGAGATATCCAATCCTGTCCTCCCGCTGCTCATCTCACACCCTCTCTGAAGTCATATGGGAGGTTAGGAGCAGGAGGAAGGTGCTTGGTAAAATGGCAGGCACTTGAAATATAAAATTCATGAAAGAGAAGCTGAGTGGGTACAGCCACTCAATAATAATTTGGTGAATGCTCAATGGGACGACAAACTCTCGCCGTAGGAGAAAGTAGTGCTTCTCTAAACAATCATTCTTCAATTTTGAAAGCTGTGAAGTGTGCCACGTTCTACTCAGTGTGACGCAGGAAAACAGGCATGATTTTGAAAGTCCATGCAGCTCTGTGCCTACGGATAGGTGTGTATGTGTATGTGTATGTGTATGTGTATGTGTATGTGTATGTGTATGTGTTTGTGTGTGTGTATGTGTGTGTGTTTGTGTGTGTTTGTGTGTTTGTGTGTATGTGTGCATGTGAACACATTCAGCTGCCAGCTCAGGAAACAGTCAGGACGTATCTGAGGTTACATAAGGTCAGGGGTTTGGTGTGAACTGAGGACAGGTGAGAAATACAAAGAGAGAGGAAACAAAAAAGTGAAACAATAAAATGCCGGGAGCTCAGATCTGTCAACCAAAGGATGTGCGAATACGACATATCATCGTTTGGTTTGTTTGGGAATTATTGCGGTATAACAGTAATACAAGCTTCTGTAAATATGAAGCTAGCCTTGCTAAGAACAAACATTGGAAACAGGGCAAATAGAAGAGTAGACTCATCTAAAGCCCCTTCCCCACTGCACCAACACCAACTAACATCTGGTTTTGTCTTAAAGGTCCCCTATTATACTCTTTTTCATCAATATATTATAGGTCTCAGATATATACAAAACATGTCTCTGAAGTGTTTGGCTCCAAATACCAAACAGATCATGCATTGTAGCATCCCATAACCCCCTCTGTTTCAGCCCTGTTTCAAAAGTGTTACTTTAGATGAAAATAAGGAGCCACTCCCAACGCCCCTCTGAGAGATATTTGGTTAAAAAGAACACAATGGTGCTCTAGGAGGAGATTTAGGTGATAAGGTGGGGGGGGGTTACCTTGGTTGGTGATTGGCTAATGGTTACACAAGCCAAAAAATCGTTATGACATCATAAAATGGCCAAAATCTGATCAGCTCATTTTCAGACAGGTTTTTATAAAAATGGATCAGGACCAAAAGTGAGAGAATCTTTTTTACTGAAACTTTCAGAATCTCTTTACACAGAGCGGACACATGTTGATGTAGAAAGGACATGAAAAAGTGGATTTTGTATACTCAGTGTTGTAGTCAAGTCACCAATTCACGAGTCCAAGTCACTCTCGAGTCACCACTCTTCGAGTCCGAGTCCAAGTCCGAGTCACCAAGGGAGAGTCGTAGTCGAGTCCGAGTCCAAGTCCGAGTCACCCAAGGAGTGTCCGAGTCGAGTCCGAGTCCGAGTCATCATTACCTGTGTTCGAGTCCGAGTCCAAGTCCGAGTCACCCAAGGAGTGTCCGAGTCGAGTCCGAGTCATCATTACCTGTGTTCGAGTCCGAGTCCAAGTCCGAGTCACCCAAGGAGTGTCCGAGTCGAGTCCGAGTCATCATTACCTGTGTTCGAGTCCGAGTCCAAGTCCGAGTCACCTAAGAAGAGTCCAAGTCAAGTCCGAGTCACAAGTCTTCATGTATTAATCTTCGTGGATATATGTGTTGAAATGTAGCTGCTCCTCTACATTGCTTTTATCCTGTCATGTTATACTAATCTGTCTATTGAACTGCTGTGAAGCGAGTTTGGCTACAATTCTTGTAATAGGTGCTATACAAATATAAAGCTTATTACTAATATTAATATTATTATTATTATATATAAATAAACTATGTTTAAAATGAGTTACCTTTTAGAGAAGTGATTATATTTGTATGCCAATATTTTCCTATGGTAAAGTTTTCGTTTTGCACTTTTATTTTGATAGTAATAAGATCGGGACTCTTATTTTGAAGGAACTTTTACCGGTTAAATCGGTTTACTGATAAAGATTTAGCCCCAGAAAGCACATGGCTACTTAGCATGCAAAATGACGTCATTCTGCATGTTAAGTAGCCATATGCTTTCGTGTTATCGGCTGAATCTTTATTTATTGATTAGATCACGTTACTCTGATGATAGTGTTCAAGACAGCCTATATGTCTGAACTCGATGTTTAGAGTAATGTGTTACGGAGCCTTCTCTTCAATATTGTTTCCACATAGAGCATTTTGCGCTGCTCTTTTCCAATGTGGAAGCAGAATGTGTGAAAGCATACAGCACGATGCGGGGTGTGTCTCTAGACATCTTTAGACTGGAATAGCGGGGCCCAGTACGTGAACTCGCCTAGCAGCCGGTGCACACGCCAGGATAGAGGACATCAGACTCCATAGAAAACTTGCTCCAGTCCGAGTCCGAGTCCAAGTCGGAGCGTCAATGTACAAGTCGAGTCCGAGCCATCGTGGGGGGAAAAATTCACGAGTCCGAGTCCGAGTCCAAGTCAGCGTACGCGATAATTCACGAGTCCGAGTCAGAGTCCAAGTCATCGTGTGCGAGAATTCACGAGTCCAAGTCCGAGTCGCGTCAATCAGTGCGGGAGTCCGAGTCTAGTCACGAGTCCCGAAAATCGGCACTCGAGTCCGACTCGAGTCAGAGTCCAGGACTCGAGTACTCCATCTCTGAGGTGACCTTTAAGTGAGAAAGGTTGTGCTACATTTGGTTGCAAAAAGGTATTTGTGTAAATGGAAAGCAAAAAAAGGGGAATTTAACAAAAAAGTTTAACTGTCATTTAAAAAAGGCAGAAGCAGCTGCATTATTAAAAGATTACACACAATCGCAGTATCACACTGTTCACAGCCAAACTGAGGCTGATTAACATAATGTGGTGACTCTAGCCAAAAACATAATGAGTCATGCCTTAAACCTGAAATATCAAGATCAGTGATAATGGTTTATGGATTGCTTAGTCTGATGTAACAAGGGATAAAACAGAATGAAGAAATGAGAGAAATGATCAGCGGATCATCAACATGTAACTCTGCTCCGCTCTGGCTGACAAGGACAGAAACATATGGCTCAAAGGCTACCGGTCTGTATGTGTTGAATATCTAAACACTTCACACTCCGGGGAGGGACTCGCTCCACCGCTGCGGCTCCATGCCATCCAGCACTGCAGGCATGGTTAAACAAGCCTGGGCTTTGAGGTTCAAGTGTCTGTAACTGTGGAAGTCGGCAGCTTTGAGACTCCTCAAGGATTTGTATTGGTTACATAACATCGAAGGTCGTGTTGCCTGCAGAGTCAGATACATGAAGGATCAATAACACATGAACCTCTTCAGATTTCTCTTTCCTGTAATCAAGGCCAAAAGATGCAAATAGATGGCTCTCATTACAGTTAACAACCAATCAAAACTACACAAACAGTTGATGCAGTACCTGAAAACAACAAGGCAAGCTCATAAAAGCAGTCTGGGTTCAGTGGCTGTGGGAGTTTTTGAACATGAACATGTCCTTGGGATAGGAGACGAGTCAGACTTCATGACTCTCCACATCCAATAATGTCTCTCCAGCAGAAACCTCTGCTCTCTTCTTCTACAACAAGATGCAACGGCTCAATAAGACCAATCAGGGAATTCGGTGTGAAGCTTTAGGGCTGAATCCCATAAGAGCAAAGTAAAAAGTGCATACAAGAACTATTCATCTCTTATTCAACATGAATATATTACAGTTAAATTGTGGTTAGAGGAAACAATATTGTATTTAAGATGAAAAGTGTTGTGGTTATATAATGCAGTCTAACATTTCTAAGATGCTTTTAGCACTAATTTCACTGTATAATAAATGTAGAATATTATCTTCAGGCATAATCATTACACCATTTTGGACTTGATCGAGCATGACATAATTGGGTTTTATATGGAGCAGCCTGCATGCCACAAAGCTTGCCTTACCAATGTCCATTTATTTATTGTTTAAAACCCATGAAAGACTTATGTGGGACAGAGGAAGACACATATTTTGTCCTCAGAGTTAAACAGTTTTATAACTCTGGGTGCTGCAGGCATTTCTCCAGAGTTTGCCATGCATGCTGGGTGAATGAAAGTGAGGCGCCTGAAGCTCAAAGCGGCACACCCAATGGTTCAAAAGATTCAAAACAATTACAGAAAGGTGCTTTAAACTGCAACAAATGTACCCTATTTCATATTTTTGTGAGACTCAGGAGTAACATCACTGGTAAATGGGCAAGCCAGAGGCCAAACACGATAGCACGGTTTAAAGGTGGGGTAGGTAACTTCGGAGAAACCAGCTCGAGATCGCTAGAATTTGAAAATACACAACCGGAGAAAATCTGCCACTTCCTTACAGAGCCCCTCCTCCAACACACACGAACGCGCACATAACCAATGAGGGCACGAGATAAGTTTGTGCACAGATGGAAGGCTGACAGGCAGGTAGGCCATCCAGTTATTTTAGCCGGGCCGGCTAAAATGATTGGTCGTGCTTTTTACAGTACTACGGCTTCCACAGATGACATTTTTTTATGGATTTTTTGTCAAAGCACTTAAGATATTCATTGCTATCGGGATGTTAAGAGCATTCCATGGAATATAACAAAAAGTGTATCTCGAGCCGGTTTCTCAAACGTACCTACCCCACCTTTAAAGTTGAAGTGCATGTTTCAGTCTTATAGTTTGTGAAAGTAGTTCAACTGAAATGTGCTTCTACATAATCAGTATCACACATTTCCAGTTAACCATCTCGATTAAGGGTGGTTACATGCTAGATTTGCTAATAAGCACTAAACATAAAAACACTGAGGCTAATGGGAGTGTTATTAGATTTGTAAGAATTTGGTCATATATAAACTTAGTGGACAAATTGAAATTGTTATCTGATTTTAAGGCCAGATAGAGTTAGAGGATAATGACATTCATCCTGAGGGGAATCAGAATATGTAGCTTTACCAGATTTCTTATTATCAATCCAATGGGTCTTGAGACATTTGACTCGAAACCACAAAGAGGAAAAGTCAAGGGATCATCCTCTGAGCAATGTGAATATCTGAGCAAAATGTACTGTTCTGCTGTCCATCACGAAGATGTAGCTATTTCACAGCCTACGTCAACAGTTTGACCTGCTGGTGACAGTAGAGGTACCAACACTAAAGTCTGTAGGGTTTATCCCCAAGGGAGAACATTTCTGTCATGGAAAACCATCCATTAGCTGTTGAGAAATTTCACAAGCATCATCCGTGACCCCTTATTTTTCCACATCGACATATCCTCCTATGACCTTCGCAAGAGCACGGATCTGCACCTTAATTTCTTCTTTAATTGCAACACACTCAAACACCCAGCACCATTAATAGTCTCAAACTATTCCAGAACCCATCTGCCAAACCTCTAAAGCACTCACACCAGATCAACTAAAAAAAGCCTTGTCTTCATCTACCAACAACCCCTTCAATTATACCCTGCAGACCTTTTCTTCCCCACCAACTCCTCCTCGGCTCCTCAAATCTCCCTTTAATTCATCCATTTATGTTCCTGGGCTGTGAGTTCTAGAAAACACCAAAATGGTGGAGTGTTCGACAGAAACAATCACCTTTAGAAACCGGAAATGCTAATAACTGTAGAAAATGGTGTCAAATATGAAACCATTTATTCTACTACGTAGTGTAGTGTGTACTAATTGTATAATACAGAACCCTTTACTCGCAGCTAAAGCAGGGTCTGCTACTACAACTATGGATGTGAGTTCCTGAGAAATTGCCCGGTGGCTTGAAAGAGTCATTAATGGTAACTGTGAGGAGAGGGCTGCAGGGAGTTATACTGGAAACACATCCTGAGATGTTAAAGCCACAGGCCTGAGTTATTGTGCGACGACGTGGTTAACTGGCTCACTGACTGAAGGGAAAAAACCTTCGGGCAATCCAGAGCAACTGCAAGCTCTTTAACAATCGAATACAGACTGCAGTAATATTCCCCGGCATGCATAATGCAATAGCTAAATGTAATAACAAGGGAAATAGAATGACAAGTAAAGACCCATTTTCATAACGCTAGCAAGAGAGGTTGCATGGGAATAATGGGGTCTCTGCACTGTAGTTAACACTTGACTCCGCCATCACCTTCCTCTAATACTCACATCAAAGTAACAAATCCTCAAAAAATACCTATTTCAACTAATCCAAAACCTAAAAGAACGTCTCACTCAGCTGTTTAAAAATGTAACATAACCTGAACAGAATCAATGTAGAAAATACAATTTTATTTTAAGTCTGCACGCCTGTGTTGGTTGGAATATTATCACATTTTTAAGCTTGATTTGTTTCAACACCAGTGAAGTGTGAAATTAACAAAATATTCAACACTTGGGTATTAAAAATGGCATTTTAGTCAAGCCCTCTGAGCTGTGAGCTGTCAATACTGGGAAAAGAGTTGGATGAGAAGATCAATAACACTCTTAGATCTATTATATGCGTTAAATGTAAAGATGCAGCAAGAGGAGAGTTAGCTTAGCTTAGCATAAACAACTGGAAAGAGAGAGGGAGAAGGCTCACCATTGTTTTGGAGACCACTCATCAAATTCTGCCGGAAGTTATATTTCTTGTTTGCAGGATTGTTAATTTCTTATTCTCCTATTCTTTTTTAAATTTTTTAAATTTTTTTATAAATGAATTTACATTTATACAGTCAATATTTTTCCCTTTCCCCCCCTCCCCTCCCGGTCCTAGCTAGTAAAGTAAATGAATAAATAAATAGACACATATATAGGTAAAAATAAAGTAATGTAAAAGATAATATTAAAAGAAAATTAATAGATAAGGAAATAAAGAATAATAACAATAATACATGTACCCATATATTCACATATGTATACCCACATATACACATACACATATATATATGTACATACCTACATACCTACACACATATACACATACACATACATACACGTACATACATACATGTATATAAAGACAAAAAAAACAAAAAAAAACATACATTCATAGTTCCCCCCTTTCTTCTTAATTTAGTGTCTTAAGTTCAGCTATGTAGGCTATCACAGAGCCCCAGACAGATTCAAATAGTTCTGAAGAGCCCCTCAGGTTATATTTAATCTTCTCCAAGTTCAGGTACATCATTAGATCTTTGAGCCATAGAGATGCTTTAGGTGGTATCGAAGATTTCCATTCTAGGACTATTCTTCTACGTGCTAAAATAGATGCAAAGGCTATACTGTCCTTAGTTTTCCTCCTCATCATTCGGTGGCCAGGTAGTACTCCAAAAATGGCAGTTTCTGCACATGGTGTCAGTACCACGTCCAAGGCCTCAGTGAGGTGTTTGAAAATGCTTGTCCAGTATCCTTGTAGGCGAGGACAAGACCAAAACATATGAGTCATGTTTGCTGGTGACGTGTGACATCTGTTACAGGTATCCGTGACATTAGGCTATATTTTGGAGAGTTTAGAGTTGGTGTAATAGATACGGTGGACAACTTTTAGTTGTATAAGATTGAGCCTGGAACAGGACGTACTATTGTTCACTCTCGCTAATGCGCCATCCCAGACCTCATCATCTATTGCTTGGACTAGTTCCTCTTCCCAATCTTGTTTGATTTGACCAAGAGATGTTTCTGTGAGACGGGAGATGGAATTGTAAATTCTTGAAATCAAACCTTTTTTGGTTGTTAAAGTGTCCAGAATTGAGTCAATTATAGAATCCGGAGGGATATTGGGGAAGGAAGGCTTATTCAGTTTAACCCAGTTTCGGACCTGGAAGTAGCGAAATAGATGAGTGCCTGGGAGGCAACATTTGTCAGAGAGTTGGCTAAAGCTACCGAAAACATTGTTGATGTAAAGGTCTCTTACTCTGATAAGACCTAATCTCTGCCACAAAGAGAAGGCCCCATCAGTGTGAGGGGGGAGAAAGAGATGGTTGTTGCGAATGGGACTATGAATAGAGGATCCACAAAGTCCACAAGCCTTTCTAAATTGGGACCATATTCTTAGGGTGGAAACAACAATCGGGTTATTCGAATATTGAGTCGGCTGGCTGGGTAGTGTAGATGTAAGCAAAGCCAAACGTTAGGTATTAGGACAGGATTTGGCTTCAAGCTCACCAACTCAATGTTGGTTCCTTAATCCATACAATTGTTTTGTGGATATTGGCTGCCCAATAGTAGTGTCTTATGTTTGGAAGCGCCAATCTTCCTGTAGATCTGTGCCTTTGTAAAAGCTCTTTCCTAATTCTAGGAGTCTTCCCTTGCCATAAAAAAGAGGAGATTAGTGTGTCTATTTTACGAAAAAGTGATTTGGGTAGGAAGACTGGCAGACATTGAAAGAGGTACAGGAAGCGAGGGAGAACGTTCATTTTGATACAGTTTACCCTCCCAGCGATAGTTAAATGTAAATTATTCCACCTTTCCAAATCAGATTTGAGTTTGTCAATTAGTGGTGGGACGTTGTTTTTGTAAAGGTCTGAGAGTTTTCCACTTATATTCACACCTAAGTACTTAAAATTACTCCTAGATATCTTAAAGGTGATGAGTCTATCGGGGATCTGAAGGGCCAGGTCATTTACAGGGAAGCACTCACTCTTGGAACAGTTTAGCTTGTACCCTGAAAAGGTTCCGAATCGAGTTAACAGATCTATTATCTGAGGAATGGTAGATATATATATATATATATTCTCCTATTCTTATATCCTCCACGACACAGCACCAAGCGCCTCGGACAATCCTTTGTGCCTGAAGCCATCAGGCTGCACAACAAGGGGGCAACAATGTGACACAATTACTCAACATAAAATACACACTGTTTTCACGCACGCACGCACGCACGCACACACGTAAATAATATGTACACATGACCAAATATGTATATATGTTCATTTTAATTCATTTCTTATTTGATTTGATCTTTAATTGTATTAATCTGTGTGAATCTGTGCTGTCCTGTTTTTCTATCTAACCCTGTTGCTGTTAAACTGCTACATTTCCCCACGGGGATTAATAAAGGTCCATCTTATCTTATCTTATTCACTTGACATTTATAAGAGGGATATCATCATATCCAACTGTTGTCACGCAATGTAAGAAGTGTATTTCTGAAAATATCAATGTTTTGCACAAACTTTAAGCATATATTTATATATATATGCTCCTGGCTGAGCAAAAACTTCCTCACCCTCAATGAGAGCAAGACCGAGGTCATCTTTTTTGGACCCCAACCTCCAGCCTCTCCAGTTGATATTCTGGGCTCTCAATTAAAACATCCTCCCCTCTGTCATGAACCTTGGAGTGACCTTCACTAGCACTTTTACATTTGATAAGCAGGTCAGCACCGTAGTCAAATCCTGCTTTTTTAAAATACGACTATTGGCCAAAACCAAGTCGTTTTTATCTTTTAAAGACCTAGAAAGGGTTATTAACGCCTTTGTTACCTCGAGGTTGGACTACTGCAACGCTCTGTATGTGGGTATGGACTAGGCGTCAATTAGACGCCTGCAGCTAGTGCAGAACGCAGCTGCACGTCTTCTCACTGGCCACAAAAAGCGTGACCACATCACCCCAATTCTGGCCTCACTGCACTGGCCTCCAGTTCGGTTCAGAATTGATTTTAAACTCCTTTTATTAGTTTTTAAAGCACTAAATGGGCTGTCTCCGGCCTATATAGCTGAACTCCTCCAGCGCTACACCCCAGCCAGAGCTTTAAGGTCTGCTGACCAGCTGCTGCTGGTAGTGCCCAAGACCAGGCTCAAAACCCGAGGGCACCGAGCCTTCGCAGCAGCGGGCCCTAGGCTCTGGAACACTCTGCCCCTCCATGTGAGGTCGGCCCAGACCCTAGGGGTTTTTAAATCCTCACTAAAAACACACTTCTTCTCCCTGGCCTTCTAGTCAGAGCGGAGCACGACTCCTGACTTTTCCCTGTGTTTTTGTAATGTGTTTTTATTACATGTGCAGCACTTTGGCTCGAACAAAAATCGCTTTTAAATGTGCTATATAAATAAAACTTGATTTGATTTGATTTGATATATTTATATGCAGTGATGTATTCTGCAGAATTCTAGTGCAAAATGAACATGAGTAGGCAAAACTGGGGATAGGTTATTGCTGCCTGTTAGAAGTGGTTAAATGGTGTGTAACGAGGGAACAGTCTCTAATAGGATGTTACATTTAATTCTGACGGATGGTAAGAGAAATCTATACGTGACAAAATACTCAATTGGCAGAACTGAGGAGACCAAAGAAAACTGAACTAAATGTAATCTAAATTGACCTCAAAGTTGTCTTCCACAAATTACGCCCTAAATCATCTCATTTGCTGACTGAGGCGATTACTGGATCCAATTTACACGCAAGAAAAAACAGGAAAGAAGAGACTCTCAGCATCCATAATGTCATTACACTGTATCCTCTGGGCATTGTGTTTGCATCCACCACGACATCACATCAAAACAACTTGTGTTATCATGGCCTTACATTAACAATACAAAATATGTATCACATACTCAATATGAATATGGCTGTACAACAGGGACGCAGATAGTGGGGGGGGGGGGGGGGGGGGGGATACGTCCCCCCCAATTTCATAGGGACACTGATCCGTCCCCACATTTAAAAAATAAATATATATACAGTATTTATATTAAAAGAATATATATTTAGATTTTTTTGTTATCATTTTCTTCAATATATATATTTGTTCACATGATCATTGTAATATGCACATATATGTGTAATAGATTACTTTTACTTATTGTTAATTGTTATTCCTCGAAATAGTTATTTCCTCAAACGCCTTAATAAATGATCCTTCTTGCACTTAAAGGTAAATTCCAATTCATTTGTTAATCCATATACTTACTTACTACATTGTATTATATTTGATCTTGAAAGAGTTCATATTTGAGCTTAATAATAATAATAATACATTTTATTTTTAGGCGCCTTTCATGACACCCAAGGACACCGTACAATTTGTTAAAAAATAAATATAACGCTAATAGGCAACAAAACATGATAAAAACACAAACAGGAAATCATGGAGGAGACAGTCAAGTGGACACAAATGAAACATATAATGGGGAGCACTACAGTGAGTAGGCAGATCTGAACAGGTGGGTTTTTAATCGGGATTTGAATATGGTGATTGTGTCTGACTGTCGGATGTGCGGGGGGAGGGAGTTCCAGAGTCTGGGAGCAGTGCAGCTAAAAGCCCGAGCACCCATGGTGACGAGGCGTGGGGTGGGGACGGTTAGCAGACCAGCAGAGGAGGAGCGGAGGGAGCGAGAGGGGGTGTACTCCTGAAGAAGGTCAGCCAGATAGGGGGGGGGGCCAGGTTATGTAGGGCTTTGTAAGTGAGCAGTAGGTTTTTGAAGTTGATGCGGGATTGAACAGGGAGCCAGTGGAGTTGGATGAGGATGGGGGTGATGTGTTCTGAGGCCTTGGTGCCGGTGATGATCCGGGCTGCAGAGTTCTGTATGATTTGTAGTTTGTTGATGAGCTTGGTGGGTATGCCTGAGAGGATGGCGTTACAGTAGTCGATGCGGGACGTGACAAATGCATTGACCAGGATTTCAGTGTTTGATTGAGAAAGGGATGGGCGGAGTCTGGAGATGTTGCGTATGTGGAAGAAGGCAGTCCGGGTGATGTAAGCCTCAGCTTACGGTTAATGTTACTTATGATTGTAAAACACAAAACAAATAGTAAGTAAATATCGGGAACATTATTTCTCTCAGTTTCTTCCCCCCCATTTAAAAAATCTCACCTGCTGTACAATATATAATGCATACTAATAAAATGCAGCCGATATTGTATGATTATTTTTATTGAGGCTAATTTGTTCCCTTTTGCCAAGTGGTATGATCCGAACACACAGCTTCACACCAACGCCTTATTATCAGCCTCCTGCAAGGTTGAAAACTGTGGCCGTGAAACTGTGGGGTGACCTTTTTGACGACCTACCGAGTGTCCTTTAAAGTAATAACACAACAAATTGAGGAGCTATAGAAAAGGTCAGGGAATCACCAAAGTCAGAAGAATTCATTCTGTTGGAAAGTAATAGCTGTACCAAATGTCATGGCAAATAGTAGTAAATAGGTGTTGACATGTTTAAGTGTGGAACAACCTACATAGTTCCTGGATATATAAACAGGTATAAAAAAGCAATAATACATACAAACACAGATTTCTTTTAACAGTTTTCAATAAAGTAAAAACTTCAACTGAACTAGAGAACTGTAGTCATGCAAAAGTTATGTAACTTGTTATGCTTCTAAAGATATGTGCTGTATTAGATGTAAACAGCCTCAGATCTCCACCAGCTTTGCTCACAATATTGTATAATATTCACACTCCCTAACCAAAGACCAACAACACTGTTTTTATTGCATTCCTTGACGCCTCAAGGTAGAAGAAGCATATAACGGTAATACAGCAGAGTCTAAATCAAATATCCAATTTTAATGTGACCCTATGTTAAACTTTGAAGGGAGCTGTAATTGCCCATAAACTGTTACTCAACTCTTTTCTCCTGCATCAGTAGAAGTCAAATCCATCCGGTACTTGACCCCCGAGGCGATTAAACAAACATGACCTCAATCTCTCTCCTGCTAGCTCCTTGACATCTGCTGGCAAGCCACCTGTTTAGCTTACTGCTAATTTGACACTCTCAGGGGAGATGATGGATGTGTGTTTGAAAGCTGGCTGACAAGAGACTCTTCAGAGTTCCACCGTGCGCTATTGCTATGCAAAACCCCCACATGGCCTTTGGCTATATTCAGAAATATATTCACACTGAGATGCATGTGAAGGCTTTTGAATACAGGGAGGAAACGGTGGGAGTCAGTGACGGTTTATTCTGTACCGGGGATACATACTGATATAATGCGATTTATATCATAACATGAGGGAAATAACAACCCGGCAACATCCTGGCATGTAACTGAATCTGATCAGATGCCTTTGTCCTGCAGCAGAGTTCCCTTTGATCTTCAGACCATGCCATCTCTTTCTCTCCACCTGTTAGCCTCGTCTTCCTCATACCATGGAAGG
This sequence comes from Trematomus bernacchii, assembly GCF_902827165.1. Lineage (NCBI taxonomy): Eukaryota > Metazoa > Chordata > Actinopteri > Perciformes > Nototheniidae > Trematomus > Trematomus bernacchii. The sequence continues at coordinate 24,732,119 of NW_022987720.1, forward strand.
TCAGGGTTACAGAGCCAATCTGATCACACTTTATATGTCAGGGAGCCTGCAAATTGTCATTATTCATGAATTCACAGCAGTGGGAAGCGGGCCTCTGGGCTCCTCGTGGACAGGATGAGGACGGAGAAGATCCCACAGGAGGCCAGATCAAAGCCACCAGGTGTCCACGCTGAGATATTTATGAACTGGTTCCAGGTTAATGCATGAAAGCAATGTTACTTTTCTAAAGATTATTGTTCTGGCATTTTCACCTTTTTTACCAAAGGACAGTGTAACAATGAGGTGGGGAGAGATATGATATGCAACAAAGGGCCCAAAAAACAGAATGGAACACGAACAGTTGCGGTTATATGACATTCGCTGTCAAGGTCACTCCAAAACGTTCAATAAGTGATCTGTACATTTGTTTTGATTAAAAGTCCTATTGTCCTGCGTTACCACTGCCACGTTTATGATGGTTCAAATGTCCTGGCTGCAAATCACCCGGGGGACATTGCAACCACAGAAACTAAAGCAACAGAAACAGAACAGGTGCTATCTTTACTGTATCCAAATTCTGTCAATGATACACCTCTGAAATGTGGGAGAACAGACCGATCAATGAATGTAAATAGTATCGGATCGACATAATCTCCGATGACCAATTCTGGGACGATAAACAAAGCTATTTCCCCAAACTTGCTCTATTAATCATGTCATATATTGTTTATCATTTCCTTTATCTCGAGCAAAAACCTGTTCAATTTGCTGCGTAGATATCAGCAGCCTGTGATGTAGAGACTGTAAGATCACAGAGTTGTCGTGTAGGGAAACTGGCGAAGACTCCAGGAAATCAATGCGTGTGATTTCTGAAAAGGTCGAACTATTCCCTTAAGGTTTATTCAGGTACTTGCTTCTGACAGACATAATTTGCTCAGCCACAGCTCCTTGTCAGGTAAAAATAGGGTGTTTTAAGGTGATACAGCATGAACATATACCATTACATATAGGTGCAGATAAGATGAGGCAGTATCTCTCAGAGCAAATCACTCTAAAAGCAACAAATGTTTGAGACATTGGCTGCAGATAAGAGGTAAAAATATAGACTTACAGTAAGTGATAGTGTTCTCTAATAGCTAATGTGGGGATGTACATTTCCAAACATTCATTGCCCCTTATGAGCAGTTCATTGTAAGAAAGTAGATTTGGGGCAGTCAAGTATTTTCCCTCTTTCATAGGTAATAGTTCTTCAGATGCAGAGGGGGTGAGTAGCAGGATTTAGTGCCATTACTAAGACTATACAGTAACTGCTTCTCGGACAATCATCCAGCAATTCAGATGATGGCCTTTTTGTCCAGCCTCTATGCAGGCCCTGATGTGATATATACTATCCCCCTTTAATTAGAGCCTCTGCAGGAAATAATGAGCTACTTGGTTGGGTGCCCTATCAGCACTTCTCTCAGGAGGTTTGACATTTACTGAACTTGCTCTATGTCGAGGTAAATGTGCACACTCTGTCTTCCTCTGTAGGCACGGCGGGTTCACTGCAAGGCTCCAGAGCATAAGGAGGGGGTAGCCGAGTCTGAAAGAAACCCCCACCTGTCCCGGGCTGTTCAAGCCAATAATAGGAGGGGTAAAAGTCAGAAAGAGACAGTGGAAATGAGTGGAGGGTGGAGCAGTAGTGGTTGAGATTACATATGACAGATGGTGATGAGCAGGGAGGAGATTAGAGTTTTAGGTTGAATGCACGCACATGAAAAAAAAAAAAAGAATTCAGGTTAATCCCTCTAGTAGCTCCATCACTATTTTTCAAGCCTACGCATATCATACATGTCTTCAGTTTTATTTTATTCTATTGAAAACACACCCTTGACTTTATGTTAAAACGCCACACATGTACTTGTAGCTAAAAATGTTACCTGATCCTTTCCAGAGGGAGGATGATGACATTCCCTGAAATGTTACTATTCATAAGTAAAAAGCCTCGAGACAGCTATAAGCTTCAATAATATTCGAGAGTGAGATTCACAGTTATGCGAAAGTCAGAGTACGTGATGTGTTTCTCAACTGCCCGCTTCTCATTTTGGCAGGGAACTTTTTGTATGCCGTTAGCAAGCGGCAGTCCCCACAGTCTCATGTTGGAGCCTCATGGTGAAGGTGCCTTAGGATGCAGTTCGTCCAACTAGAGGCTGCCCACAAAAAACTTGCCAGAAACTAATTTGATTAGAAAACCCTTCAATTTCTCAGTTGAAACGCAGTCAGTGTCTTTTTTTGGCCAATTATTAAAGAGATATTGATCTTTAGAGAGAATTTTATGGGGATTTGCTGGCAGTTAATGAAAGCCACAGCCGTGGTGGTCACTGCTTGTTTATTCCAACTATTCAGAGTATTGCCAACATTTGTAGTCTTGGCAACACTGAATTATACACTTTCTCAGCTTTAGACACCTGACAAGACTGCAAGCGGTGATCCGAACATATTTCAGAAACCAGTGTGAGAAATCCAGTGGCGAACCGTGTCTATCACAGCTGGACCTTCTGTAGACACACACAGTAGTAATGTCCGTCTTTTCACTGAATTGTCTCCTTGAAAAGGATACTGACAACAATTCCGCGACAACATGATCTTCACCTGTTGCCATTTCAACATTAAAAACGATAAAATGGCAAATTAATTGCTACGTGGCATTTATCTAGATCCTCCGTCTCGAGCCAGTGAACTACCGGGCTTTCTCGAGCACCCTGGAACCGAGGGAAACTCTGAAAGAATACGCCCATTGGCTACAAATCAATATATGATTGGTTGATCAAACTGTCAATCCAAACGTACGCTCTCATTCAGTGTAAGGGCCAGGGCATTCTATCAAGGATATAGAATACCTTGGTTGAAGGATATTCTACCCAGAGACCCAGAACAAGATCTGATTGGTTGCATTTTGGTTGCAACACAAAACCACTGAAATGCGTAGTGCATGGACCGAGAAAGACAAACAAATCAACGTAACACTGTAATATTACAGATCAACAACACAGATACGATTCTCATTTATTCATTTTATTTACATTTTATAAAATGTTATTTATATAATTAAATCGATTTTTTGTTTGTTTTATCTGAGTGTTCCAGGGTATTCTCTGAATACCTTGAAGGCCCTGACGGTTCGAGGAATCACAACTGCAACACATTTTGCCAAAGTTTGTTAACCTCCCTAGCTTTGTGCTCCGAAACAGCCGTTCAGTGTATTCAAAGCTAATTTTAATCATGTGTATAAACCAATAATGTGTGTATTATCATCTGTGGCTCCAATCTGTGCTCACAGCAGCAACAGCCACATTTCATGCTGATGTGTATCTACTGTAAACAGCGTTGTGCCATATGTTGCGGCTGATGGACGGTACTCTTGGCTACACTCGCTCCTCAGCTGCAGTAACTCACGCCGAACAGAGCCATGGGGGGAGAAGCCATGATTGCTTCGTCCACCTGCGTCTTCCTTCCTCCAGATGTCATGATGGAACGTCACAGCTGCATGACGCAAATGCTCCCCCTGATCCATCGACACTGTGATTTGTTCTTTTCAATCCCCTTCTCTTTTTCTCAATGGATTACGGATCGTCTACCTCCTGCTCACATGCCGCTCTTGCATGGTCTCAATCCCGCTGAGTTTAATTCACAGTTTTGCTGCAGAGGCTTTCTGAGTGGATTCATCGCCCTATCAGAGCTCATCTACTGGTAGTACATGCAAATCCCTGATGACTTAAATATTCATTACAAGACCCTGAAACATTAAGATTAAGTGATACAAAAAGTACTTTCACTGACTACTCCAGGATTCTCCTGTCATGCACTAAGGGACATATAAAACCATTCTAATACATATTAAATAAAAAAATAAGTAAGAAATAGGTTTAATATTTACATGAATTAGCTTTTCTTTTAAGAGAATTCTTCTGGAAATCATCATGGCCTATGAACTCAACACAACTAACTGACCTCAGAACTTTATCTATATTTATTAGAAACCACATTATATTATTATTTTCAGGAATCATCCGAGGAAAGAATTGGGAAATAACATATGTCATCTTTCAGTGAGTTTTCCAACCTCAATGTCAACTAGAAGGGACCTCCAACAAGACCTTTTCCAAGGTCGTTCCATAACTTAAAAATAATGAGTGTTACCGCCTCTTAATTCAGATGAGCTCAAACTTTTATTGGCCGCTTCGTTGGCCAATGCTACAACATTTCACACAGTTTCATGACAATCAGGTCAGTATTATTTTCCATAATCATGTTAACAAACAGACAGCGAAATAACCAAATATTGTAACCTATTATGTAAAATAAGTAGTAGACAAAGTGTTTAAAACCATTACATAACAACTAAACTGGACTTAAATTGAACATGATGTCACTGTAATTTCAATCAATGAACATGAATGAATCCTGCCAGAACTCATAGTTGAACTGAGGCAAAGGTCACACGTCATAACCCTGAACCAAATCTAATAAAGTGTGTTTGAATGAACTCTGCTCTGACACAGAGTGACAGAGAGGTAGACAGATGCACAGACACACACACACACACACACACACACACACACACACACACACACACACACACACACACACACACACACACACACACACACACACACACACACACACACACACACACACACACACACACACACACACACACACACACACACACCACTGGGATTATCATCTAGAATGATATTTGATGAGACCAACTGAAGCAGAAATCCATGCAGCACCTCTGCTCTGTGTGACAGGCGTCATGTGTGATTTATGACTTGGTTATAAGAACACAGTGGTCAGCTGGATAAAGGTTACCGCTCAAAATGAGATCTTCATGACACGGGAAGACAAGGGTTTAGATATTGCATTTGGTGACATCGACCCACATGTGAATGGAATTCATAAGAGGGGTGTTTTTGTTTTTTCTTCGCTCCCCTCTGTCAGAAATACACTCTGAAGTGTGTGTGGGTCTCATTGACATCAATTATTAAAACAAAAAAGAATTATATTACAGAATTTAAACACATTCTTTGTAAAAGCAGGATTATAATGTAACAAAAGAAGACATGATCACAATCTTCTTTCTGTTTGTACCTCTTTTAAACTAGCTTTAGAAAGAACTGCGGCACGGTAAAGTAAACTTTTACTTTTAGACTGGTGTGGACAGATAGGTGTATATTACCTCTCAAAAATAGGGGTGAAAGGCCAAAAAAACAAGCTTTAAATTTGTGTAAAAGCTGTATTATTTGTTTTTGGCCACTTCGGGGAAGTTGAAAAAGCTTTAAAGACAAGATATAATCATCTTTTATTACCATATCAAATATTTAGAATGTGTTGGCAATCAAATGCAAACACAAAGCTACATTAGCATTTATTTGGAGTCTGGCCATCTGAAGACTCTGAAGTTCTAACTTCACTTTCTTCTTTAAATCTCTGCTCTGGTCTAACCCCTGAGGGAAATATGTGGCAGTTAAGCTGCTAAATGCTCCTATCTTCACCAGCTAGCTGCTAACTCTGTTATGTGCCTTTTTTTGCTGAGCAGGTATGGGTACAGTTGGTTTATTGCAGCTCTTTGATATAAAACAGCTGTTTGATGCGGCTGGAAACAAGGCTGATGAGAGCAGGGAGAGTGATTTAAAACAGTAAAGTTTGACACCGTAACACCTAACTATTGGGAATGTCTACATCAGAGAAAAGAAAAGTGCCACTTGTTTTTTTTTGTGCTTTACTCCAACGTCCTGCCATTTTAAGTTTGCTCTTGTTGGATTTTGGTTCCTCTATAAACTTGATGACACTCTTTGACCACTCTCGGACCAAGTGGAGTGGAGGTTTCATACATTAAATAAATAAGCAGCATCCTATGCCCGCAAGAGTTTCTCCACAGATCACCATTTACTGCTCACACTCTGCATACAGTATGTTTGGCAAAATGAACGAGTTGCTTTGATGATTAGAAGAAGGACTCAGCATTGTAACAGGTGTTTTGCACAAAGCCATTACAAAGCAGTTTCGTTCGAATCAATGTCAATACAGTAACAGCTAATGCCCAAATTTCCTTCTTAACTGATAGTGATTTATTTCTTTGCATAAGTATGTGTAGCAAGTTGTAGCTCACAGGTTGAGGTGGTACATGATGACCGGAGGTGTGGCATCATTCAAAGTGACAGCAAAGATCCCGTTATCGTCCACTAATGCACCGTCGGCAGCGCAACAACTCAGCACTGGTAACTCTGGGCGATAAGGATGCCAATACATAATTAATCTCTCCTTAATGAAGCATATCAATAATGTAGAAGATTGCTAAGTAATTTAGACAATAATGTTTGGTCCTGTTTGCAGATCCTCACAATCCTGATTTAAGACCTCGTGGAACAAAGTCAGAAACGTTTGCTGCTGTAAAACCAGTCTTTACAACCTTTTCTAAACAGGCAATACCACCATTTGATCGATCTAATCAGAGGATGTCTGTGTACTTAAAAAAAATTGGGTTTCGAATTCCCCCGGGAAGGATTGATTAGGTACGTCACAAATTGCATAACCAAATGATGTATAGATTATATCACAAAGACAATGATGATGATGAAAATGGTGAGTGCGCACTTCATATTTCTAATGTCAGTCAAAAGCCCGGAGAGCTGCAGTGTCCTGATTTCTGCTGATCCCATAATCTCGCAAATATCAGTACGTCTGTTGGAACATGAGCTCGCAGCATTTTGGCACAGGAGCTGAAAAAAGCATCAGGTCGTGATAGGGGATAACACAGCTTTTACCGAAAATAATATATAAATAAACACCATAATTTAAGCTGCTGCTGCTGCTGCACTCAGTTATGCTGGAATTAGACCACGATCAGAGACACAATAATTCAGACTGCTCCGTATCTGGGTCACACTACCTGAATCACTGGCCAAGAGAAAAACCTCAACTTTGAAATTCAAGATAAACGGAATTCGAGAGACGAAATCATGAAACCCTCCGACTCACACTAACACACTGCATCTAATCACTGTTGAATCATCACTTTCCTCTTGATGCATGTATGTAATCAGGCCTCTCTTAAAGTAATGTGCCACACGTTTTGCTTGGCGACGGTGATCTGGTTAGTGAAGTGTCAGTGGATTCTGTAGTTCTCATGTTATCGCCTTGCCCACCTCATCATTCCTTCTCCATCGGGGGACAGATATTTCACGAGGCAAGAGCTTTGTGATCGTTCCGGTACCTTCACCACAGCCGGCAGTCTATAATTTACATCTAAGCCCCCCCACCCTTCCTGCAGCCTCGTACTGTATGTGAGAGCAGCACCCATAAAACACCAGTGAGCTGTGGTGCGGCTGAGGGGTGTGGCAGGCCATAAAAGTCTGGGGCCAGCTGATGATAATGTGCACACCAACGGGCAGGGGCCCTATCAGGTTTGTTTTATAACCCATCATGTGCAACACACACACACACACACACACACACACACACACACACACACACACACACACACACACACACACACACACACACACACACACACACACACACACACACACACACACACACACACACACACACACACACACACACACACACACACCACACACACACACACACACACACACACACACACACACACACACACACACACACACAGCTGGAGATATACAGTAGATGCTCACAGGTGCTATAGCATGCTGAGCTAAACAAATGTGCCTGTTTTGCACATTGCAAGTGGTAAATTGGTCACAATGGAAAAAAAATAGAAAAGCACGCTCACACTCACACACTTTTACTGCAGGGAATGTTATGGATCAATGGCTGTCGACAGGCCGTGCATCATGCAATTGCGCATACACACACAAACACCACCACAAGAAATGTACCCTCATCACACGCAGCACACACACACACTCGGCCACACTGTTAAGCCTTTGTGCCAATTATTTACAGCAGGTAAACATCCGATCATTTGTGTAAGCTCTCAAGAGGATGCAGGATCTATCATAAAATATTAACTGTTGTGCTAAAAGCAACAGTATCTTTTGGATTAGAGATGTCAGGATGGTCGCAGGTGTTAAAAGGAAAGAACTCAAAAGAAAAATGGAGGATAAGTGTGAGACTTACAAAAGGGTGACAAGCTCTAAATCATTCATTTGCCACTTTTCTGGAGAGAAATGACCAAGTTCCTCTTCTTAGTTATTTTTCACTAATGGATAGAATTCAAATCCTGATAAGTAATGACCAGATAAAGTGTTAAATTACATTAATAAGGCATACCTCACCACTCACTCGCAGTTAAAAAAAGCAACTGCATGTGAATGTATTAACACTCTCCCTGCTGTGGATGAGTCATTACAGTATCTTTACTGTATCACCTCATTATGCACTGTAGGGACGAGGCATTGACATGTTTGGCAGGTGATGCCGCATTTGCATGTGCGATATACATGTGCCTGGTTGATTGATCACCCTGACGGTGGAACCCGCCCGTAATTAGGACCCAAATGGCTTTACGGTGACTAATTATTGATGCAGCCAATATGTGACAGCTGCTAATAAATACTCACGCAGGCCGGACCATACAGAGCAGGACCGCATTAATGATCCACCGCAAGCACAAGGGGGAGGAGGAAAATTACATGTTAGCAGACAAAGTATGTCCCCATGTACAGAGTGGCGTCTTGTGGATGACAGTGATTGATTGTCTCAATAATACGGAAGCGTCTCAGGTAAAAGGTGCCGGGAGAAGAAAGATATTTATTTCAGTTGTCCTGGAAAAAAGTATCAGATTAAATTGTAACCATCGGCTGTTTAAAATGAAATTCTTACGGCTCTAAAAGCATTTTGGTCTCTAGTCTCCTGTTGTCTCCGTGATCTACAGCTCCATTGAGAGTCAACGGTAAAAGAAAAAGGGACTCGGCAGCAGTAAACAGGACGTTTTTTTATAAATGAAACAATAATGAAACTCTGCTGGGTGTAAAACTCTACAACAGAAGAATTAAGACTTTTATTTATTCTCTGTGACTAAAAGAAAACTATAAAGTGTCCACGTGTTTCGCCCAAATTGGCTTTTAAATTCCTTAAATTACGATGTACTTTTGTTTTTTTAATGTGAAACCATCAATCTGTAGTAAAAGAGTTACATATTTTTTCACAGCTTGAGGAGTTATATTAAATAGAGGTTTTTAAAAATAGTGTTATCACCTTAGAGGCAGTGTATGGGCTGGTACCTGTAGATTAAAGAGAAATCTAGTGCTTCGAAGCTTACGAACAGGGCATCATCTAATGTTTTTTTAAATGTAAAGCGGCGTACTCTTGACAGAAAGGCTGTTTTATTTATTACGCTTCACTAATGGCTGCACTCTGCGATATACTGTAGGAAGGAAGAGAGTGAAGCATCCTGGGATTGTGTTGCACCAGAAAACTGGATGTAATGAAGATGAATAATTAATAATGACGTGTCAGAGTGGCTTTACCGTAACCAAAGCTGCCTTGATGTATTAGCGTACAGCAAGTGTACAACTGTCTTCCTTTATATGGAGACACAGAGCTCAGTGCTTCCAGCTCACTTCTAATGGTCACTTTTAGTCTTCATTGTTTTTATCTCATTGGAATAACTTTATCAGCGCACATTTTCAGAATTATTATAGATCAACATAAAATGTAATGCCAGAAGCAATGAAACCAAAATTGCAGATAAAAAAAGTGCTGCGGTGGCTGTTTTTGTTAATTTCCCCAGCGGATGCCACATTCTAGTGTTTATGCATTATTACACCATATTAGCCTCTACTGTACTTCATCTGTACTCTTTGATACCGTCATGAGTTACATATTGTAAATGCAGCGCCTACAGGCAACCAATACCTGGAAATCAGCACAATGGTGTAATATCTGCTTGGGGTCATAAGGTGGGAACATAATGTATAACCCTTTATTGTTTTTCAGGAAGTCTTTGTACCCTAACATGCTCTTTCAAGAGAAGAGGGCAGATGCTTGTGTATACTGTATTTCCTAACCCTAACCCTAACCCTAACCCTAACCCTTGGGTCTTGCCAAAGATGACGAAAAATGCCTCTGGACCTTTTTACAGAAGAGGTTAGAGGCACACCAGGCCTTACATTATCGACCTCACACAATATCAGAAGAGATCAACAACTAAATATTTTGAAAACAAAAGAAACACATGCAGATAAACCAAATGTTCCTGTCTTTATGTGTGTAGTTTTAAAAAAGGCCTCAAAACCCATCTATTCAATAGAGCCTTTCCCTAGACCTTTTATTTATTACCACCCTTTTATTTTATTTTATTTGTATTCATTCTACCGTGTTGTGTACTGTTTTGATACTGTTTATGCTCACTGCTTGTAGCACTTTGGGATTTGAAGTCAAATATGAAGTGCTTTATAAATGAAACCCATTATTTATAAATGAAACCCATTATAGTTCACAACAAGTGTGTGTACAATATTATATTGAATTATTTGTTTTCCTTTTTTTCATAGGTGCCTATTTGTTCCCCATTTTCATTATTCTTTAACAAAATGGTAAACAACCACCGTACCAAAGCAGCACAACACTGCTCAGGAGGTAGCAATAACTTGTCAATCAATGAAATGAGTAGCTTCAGCGCACCGGAGCAGAATCAGTTGTTGAGTTCAAGACATTTTAATCAAAGCCCTCACCCGTAACATTTCCATCAACAGACAAGGTGAGGGACATTTGTCTGTCAACATGTCCCACCTTTTACTCTGTTTATATAGTGGAGAGCCCGGCAAATTACTTTAGCGAAACTACAAGCATATGGTACCACAAATGCATCATCAAAATGCACACCATCGAGTTGTTGAGCTCATGTCCTCGTTTGTACTCTGCCCCTGGCCATAAAAGTCTGGCTGTTACACTTAATGTCATCTAAAAAAGAGAAGGATAGACTGAGACTGATGATAATTTCTACCAACAGCCAGCATAAGGAGAAACTTTTCAACTGCATCTGATTTTTTCTCAGTTTAGTGAAAAGCAGTTCAAGTTAGCTTAGTCGTCAGTTGACTGGGGAGATACAAGATTCACCTCTAAAAGGATGATGAAGATGTACACATCGAAGGGATCATTTGTGACTTCTGTTGAAGCGTTACCAAAGGTGGCAAAAAAAAAAAAATCAAATTGAATTTCCTTTGATTTTCGTCTGTTGCTTTCAAGACAGCATCAACAAGACATCTGACAGAGTGAGAGATAAAGCATGGCAGTTTTTGAAATAATCACCTATTGGTCTGTTCATTCACAATTTACAAGTAGTTAACAGTGAGCAGTAACTTGACGTTAAGGGCAATGCATAAATCATCATTTTGAACCATCATTACTAGTTGAATATTCCCAAGACACAGTTTTGCTAACATTAGCTACCAATATTCACTTCACTTTAGCAAGTGCCCTGTAATATCATCAGCACAGTATCATTTGTGAATCAGACCTTGAGATGGGGTTAAAAGCAGTTGCAAGTAATGCACAACTCATGTTGGTATCATAACCATCTTGCCTACATCTTGAGTGTACTGAGCTGAGCAAATATGGGTTTTATTTCCTGTAAATATAACTTAACATTTGTTAGAGATTGCATTATTTCTTCTCTCAAAGTTACACAACAGTGCTCGAAGGCAAAGAGTGGATGCTCCTGTTATTTCAATATGTCCTATATTTCATCATACCCCTTATAGAGAGTTCATGTGACACGAGCACTTCAGGGAACAGGGTGGAGCGGGATATTCCGGTGTGTTTGAAGTCGTAGTCATGTCAGTGCATCTGCCAGCCGCCTACAGTAAAGGAATTTCCCACAAGGAGACGAGCAAGACTGTACAAAGCATGAAGTCTTTGACATGAGGAAACGTATACATCCCCAAGTTTCCAAACATGCAGTGAACATATCTTATAAAATGGAGGACTGAGACTGTAAATAGAGGTTATGTTGTGCTGTACATTACTCTTAATCCCTTTAAGCTCCTCGGATGCCATAAGGTGTTCCTCAGGGGTGGCAGAGTGCATTTATAACTCTGTACCAAGAAAATTCTCACTGCTCTCACAAGACTCCAGGATGAGCTTTCAAACGTCCCAGAAAACAATATATCCCTCAATAACGCTGTCAAGACTTATTCATCACTGCCAGCCCTGGTAGGCTACCATTCTCCGATCTTTACTTATAGATCCATTTGTTATTAAAGAAACACAACCGGCGTCGGAGAAACGGTCGCTCAGAGACATCCTGAAGTCTGAGAGGGAAAGCAATTAGCTGCGCCAAATTAGTTTGAGTTTCTAAAGGCTGAAAAATCAAATGAGAATCTTAATGACTTCGTGAGTGAATATATACGGGAAGCATTAAATATTTATTGGAGATGAATTGACATGGGCTTTGAAGGCTGATACACAAGTACAATTACAAGCATTCAGGTTTTGCCCCAGAACTATAATTTTGCGGTCCATTATGTACGTGACACTTAAGCTCTTCACTGACAATAATAAACAGTTTGAGGGTAAACAGCTCGTGGGGGGGAAGAATGAAGGAAAGACAAATTCAATAAGAGGAAAAAAAAGTTCTATCTCCCTCTCTCACTCAGACAAATAAAGCATATAATAATGGTGTACTTCAATAACAATTACAATATAAAAGCTTATTTCTGTCAGAAGACACTTGATAAACGCTAATGGATTTGGCTCTCAGTCTGCTTTAGTGAAGAGGTCAAGTATGGAGCAGATGGGCTGCAGGAAAATGAAATCACGTGGAGAAAAACTAACAGGATGTCGGCCGAGAACATGTCATTGCAGGGAACAAAACCATGTTAAGTGCAATATCATCTCTCAGATATGCATGAAAAACCCAGACAGCCGGAACATCTCCCAAATGGTTCCCGACCATGGCTGACACGTTAATGTGTTTTATGAGACAGGGTTTAATCTCTAAATAGGTTATCTGTGTTGTTGGAATGTGGTGTGACAGCGGTGTTCAGCAGACAGGAGCAGATTGGAAAGCCATCAGTCTCAGATGAGCCCAATGTGCAGGATCTTCACACAGAGCCTGTGATCTACAGCGAGTCTCCGTCAACTCCATGTCTACTGTAGAGATGATAAATAAAATACTGTGTGATCTAAATGTCAGGATTACATGAAGGATACATTAGGAAGCCTTAACGTGTTTTCTGTAATGCAGCAGGCTGGCATATTGTTGGGTGCCCAAATGATTTTTTTTTTTAAAGAGGAAATATTGAGCTAATTTTCAGATTGATATTTGTATTTAGTGCCTCTACTGTGACAGGTTTCCATGCTTTAATGTTCAAAAAGCTCTTTATTTTTCTCATACTGCCTCTTTTCACCCTCTGTCTGAAACCAGAGCCCAGTCTGCTCTGATTGGTTAGCTTGCCGGCTCTGTTGTGATTGGTCAACCGTAAACAAAGTAGTCTAATGGAGGCTTTTTTAGGAGGGGACTTTGGGATTTTAGACTTTGCAGAATATTTACAGTACATACACAAAAACCTACACAACACACTACAGGAGAGGGAAGACCACAAAAGGCACAATAGGGCCCCTTTAAATGGGATAATATATCATGAAAAACCCACCAGAAATACATGGAATTGATAGATTTCTTGGTCACTCTTTGCCTGCTTTAAACACACCCATGTTTGTGATGTTTTGGTGAAAATAATGGTTTGACATTTTGGAATTCTCTGCTTTGTCCAAGAGCCAGGCGATCAGGACAAAACCACACTTTTGTTTCTGCTAAATTTGCAGACGCGTACTTTAGCTTAGCATAAAAACAGAAACAGGGGGAATTAGGAGGTGTCACTATTTTCTGATGGAGACAAAACTGCTAACTTAGGGCAACTCCTCCGACGCTGATGCTGCACTCAGACCTCCATCAAATTTAAATTATTGTTTTCCATTGTGAGAGGATAATGGACTTTAGTGCACTACCATTACAGTCTTTTGCTGTACCCTATTTGAGTGTTGGCCCCGATAGTACTGCCATCATCACATTGTAAAAGTGAGAAGTCTGTACAGTAGCTGTACTTTAAACACACACACACACACACACACACACACACACACACACACACACACACACACACACACACACACACACACACACACACACACACACACACACACACACACACACACACACACACACACACACACACACACACACACACACACACACACACACACACCCACACACACACACACACACACACACACACACACACACACACACACACACACACACACACACACACACACACACACACACGGTCAATGTGTGTGAAGGTGTTGATACCGAAATGACTCTACTGTATGTCTACTCAAACACAATGACTACAACTTTTTAAAGTCAAATCAAATGTAATCATTTGTTTGCTTTAATGGTATTGATTTAGCTTTTTGAAAAACATTGAACACAATTTGGGGGGAAAGGTATTTTTTTAGGATTTTTTAAAGACATATTTCCATTTAATTTACTTTTTATGTAGAGGATTAATTTCTAAATGTAATCCCTGCCACCGTAAAACATAAACTGTGTTCTCTGTGACCTTGAATCAACTACAGATATGTCTTATAATACCTCTGAGAGTTTATTGTGTATTTTACCCCATTTGAGTCTCTCTCTGCAAACTGTATAATAATATTGTTTGCCTCGGGCAACATTATCATGGCCCAAACAGCCAGGAATCAAAGTGGTAATTAAACCAGAGCTGTCTCTATGATTACAATTATAACATAGCGGCCTGTTTTTTTATGTTCTGTAATTTACAAGCTTTTTTTGAAGAAAACTAATTATGCTTTGATAAAGAGGGTTCATGTGATTTATAACAGAGGGCTTCGTTGCCTGAGAGTCACTTGTTATCTTTGTTTTACACGATGTATCAACAAAGATAAAACTAAACAGGAGAATGGAAAGAAAAGTGTTGAGTAACATCCGTTGAATTTGAGGAAAAACACTTTAAAAAGTACTTAAATTCATCAATCATAACAAACTACGACGTTTCAGGTAGACATAAGCAATTTTATGACCCTTTGTTCATTATAGATTTCTAACAATACATTTCCATTAGTTGCAGGACTGTTTAAGATATAATGGTGCAAGGCAAGGGTCCACTCAGGGGCTTTTAAACATCGTCAAGTTTTTATAATCTAAGAAAAAAAGTTGAGCTAAAGAAACAGTGTAGTCGTACAATAACGGTTCATTTAAAGGCTTTATGTGCTGAACCAGGAATACATTGTTCTCATATCATTAGGGAGCATTCAATCCGTCCCCTATCTCACATCAATCAAAAGCAAAAAAAAGTGTTATTGCTTCTTTTACAAAGTTTGGACATCAGCCCAAGTGATGATGATAGTAAAAATGTACCTTAACCCTCATAAAAGTGTAGTAACGGACTCCTTGCAGACTCTCTTTGTGTTTGGATTACATTTTGTCAGCTACACATGCACTGAAAGGTGTGAAGAGAGCTCACTGCACTGCATCACTTTTATCAGCCTTGGTATGGGGATCAGATGGTCACAGGTTCAAACCCCGCTGCAGTCAGCATGTCGTTGTGTCCCTGGGCAAGACACTTCACCCCAAATTGCTCCTGTGGGGATTGCTCACAGTATTGAGTATGTAAGTCGCTTTGGATAAAAGCGTCTAACATGTAATGTAATAATGTAATAATATCACAGTTTGTGCAGCATGCAGCACACAAGGTCTTGCATGTCACCTTCAGACTTTACTCACATGCGGACGGCTGAAGCACGAGAAACATGAGGCTTTCATGGCAGCCCCCCCCCGCTGTGAGGCTACACAGAGCACAGATCTGTCATGCACTGATAAACATTACAACAAAACCTGAGAGGTGTGCATTGAAACTAACCTCACAGCACAGATAGATCCTCTCTCTGTCTTTTGAGGCTTCTGGGCATATGGGAAAGACTGGTCCTGATTGGCTGAGCACACACATGCAAATCTCATCATGCAGCTCTGCAGTGGAGAGTGTGTGAGAGAACAGGTGTTTCATGCTGACCTCACACACCATGGATATTATGTGTGTGAGTCAGTGAGTGTGTTTGAAAGCAGCATGACAATAGAACAAAACTAAAAGGCGGTACAGTTTATAGTCCTTGTTACGCTCTCTTCTGTGTTTAGTGTAGCCCTCTTTGTTTGACATACAAACTGAGTTAATCAGAGTGTCCCTCAGGCGGGGAGGAGATGGAGGAGGATGTAAAAATGAAAACATGGGTGCTGACTACACAAAAAGACCAACATCCCTGACCTTATGAGCCACCGGCAGCATTTAGAGGGCCGGGAGGAACGGGATCGGACCAGAGATAAAAACACGATAATAATAGAAAATAACAGGATAAATAACAAAGTTCACAGAGGGTGTAAGCAGATGCAGAGCAGAGGAGATGGTGGGTGGTAGAACCCCAGAGGTTGCAGTTTATTTATATTTCAATCTTTATGCCTACTTTCCATTTCTACAACCCCCCCCCCTCCTCCTCCTCTCTCTCGAAGAAATAAAACCCGAGGCTCTCATCTGCACCATCGGCAGCAGCAGGGTGAACAGAGGTGCTTTTTGTCACTTTGACAGGACTTATACACATACAGTAGGAATATAGGAGGGCTATTATTCTGAAACGCAACACACACAAACCTACTGTAGAAGCAATTTCATACATGAACATATACTGTAACCCAGGACCATTTATTTTCATAGACGAGGCGATAGAGGAATATCTCTCACACTCATCTGAGGGGAGATAAATAAGAAGAGGCTCAGTCGGCCCGCCTCTCTTAAGGAAACATGCCGTGAGCTGAGAAACACCTTCATGTGCGCACACTTTCTGATAATGCTATCACAGCAGGGGGGCTGTTTGGATGAAGAGCACCTTCTGTTACCCAGGTTGTTTTACTCATACTTATACACACTCTTTTCTTTATCTGTGTGGACAGGACATGCATCACATGCATAAAGAGGGCATGCAGCACAGGGATAAGTGATCACACACTCTAAAGTTGCTCACAGCACCCCCTCGAAACGCCCTCACTTCAGGAGGTTTCTGCAGGCAACTAATTGCTTTTTAACTTTCTGCTTTGTTTGTGATCTAGTGCTAGTGAACTGCTCTTTTAATGTCTGAGTTTACGTTGAGTTTTTTGCTTTTACATAGCACCGAAAAACTTCTAAAATATCAGCTATAAGGCTATTATTGAACAGGATTAGTTAGCTCATAGTGAAGTACACAACATAATCTTAATGGTACTGTAAGTTTCATGTGTACTTTTAAAGGCAGGATGTTCCTACAAAACACTATATAGCATTCAATAGGATGTCTTGAAACTGGAATACACAGCAATGAAAAAAAACAGCAATATATTGAGGCAAAAAATGTCAAATGACAAAGCTCTTTTCAACTTAATATGGTTTGGGGCTACATTTTTAAGTAATTATGACAAACCACACCTGTGAAATCCCACTATTTTTTCTTTGAGGTTCTCAAAGGACAATTTGAACATTTTGGTTAATACATATTTGCTTTCTTGCCCAAAGAAGTTGAGACGAATGATACAACTCTGATATTTGTTCTGGTAAGTTTGAATTTGCAGTAAGCAGCTAGCTTAGCTTAGCATAACAAGTGAAAAGACCATGTACTTTTAGCGAGTTGTTTATCCTTTTATACATTGTTTGTTTAATATGCATGCTAACCTGCCGCTAACTTTATATTGAACAGACAGACATTTTAAAGAAAGTTATAGAGAAGGAAATGGATTTCTCTTGACCATGAGATATACTCAAGTCATTTATTTTCTATCTCTTTTTAAAATGAGAATGGAAACTCCCAGCCAGGGCCATTCAAGTCAATGCCATTTTGTAATGAGTTGCTGCTTAGCAAAGTAGCACAATATGCTCTCTATTAGCAGGAACTTAAAAGGTATGCTGGATGTGCGGGGGATTGTAAGTGTTTTCAGAGATCTTTAAGAATGCTTTAACAAAATCCTGTCCTTGTCCACTCAAGGACAGGAGGTGTTTTCATTTATTTTTGCACAATAACGAGGTCGCTTTCTTTAGTAGCAAACTATGTGAAGAATTTTGCATTACAGCAGCTGAAAGACGGCGAGAGGAGAATATGTATTCTTCTTCTTAAAAGTTCTCCTTACAGTGCGTTCAACCTGTGAGATTTTAAAAGGTTTCACGAAGAAGACCTCGGTCAAATGTAGCTTTTTATAAGCAAAGTTTAGAACATTGTCAATAGACAAAAGTATTTTTTTGCCAAAGCAACAGCTTAATTCATAAACTTTGGTTTCACATTCACCAGAAAAATCATATTTTTTAGCAGAATAAATGTGCGTTCACGATTATATTTCCTGACTCTGGTGCGGTGTTTGGAAACATCAGACAAGAAAAGATGGATAACTCTTATTATTTCTGTGGCTCCTCACAGACTGAAAGATCATCTTTGGTGCTTTCAAACTTTCTTTTGAATTATTGAAGCAGTATGAAGCAGGGAAGGCGATTTTACACACAAAAATACACACAAGGGGGAGAGGGGGGCACCCAGAAGAAAACGGTGGTGTATGGAAGGAGATAGCAAACCAAACCTTGTGTTATTATTAATTTATCTGATTCTTACTGCCCAAAGATTTAAAACCAACGTGGAATGAAAATGGCTCAGGTCGTTTTTTTTCTTCCTTCAACCCAGTTCACTTATTTATTCATCCCTCGCTCTCGTCCTTTCTCCCACTTAATGATTCAAAGCACGTATCGACAGCCCGAAAACACAGCAACTCATGGATCTCCGCACAGTTCGACAAGGCACAGAGCAAGCTTTGATGTTTTAATATGTGTGGGCTTTACGTTTGTGAATAGACAGGAATCCTTGGGAAGTCCTCCAGGAATAAGAGAAAGAAACCAACTGTTATTTGAAAAGACCTCTCAGCTTAACCTCTGCTTTACAAGGACTGCAAATGTGTCATTCTTTTTCAACATTTCAGAGCATGTATATCGTGAAGGCACCCATACGAACAAGCCCTATATTAAAACTCACTTTGATCCTGTTTATAATAGCTTCTCGACGGTAGAGGAAATGCAAAAGATCATAAGAGCTGATTCATTTATGAAAACCAAGAAATGTGATTTTGTCGCAAGAAAATCATTACTGTAAATGAATAACTACTGTAATATGCATGATGACGTATACATGTTCACTTCACAGGATAGCACAATAAGATATGATATGATACGATAATCACAGCATCTCCATTTGCAACATTATTAAAGACAAGATATTTTAATACATTTAACATAACATCACTGAGGAGAAACATGCTCAAGACCCTCTCATGAACACAGTGTTGAGGTAATGGAAAAGAGGAATGATAAGATCACAAGAAAGCCACATTTAGCTGGAAAATCCTGTTATCCTATGTTTTTTTAATCATACTGTATCACCACTGCACAATATCCTCTTCTTCCTCTTCTTCTATTGTCTTCAATCTGTCCAAAGTGGCTGTGAGTAAGTTTCAGCCCACACAGATGACGCACATCCAGCAACTATATTTCCCCTTCAGATTCCCATCAACCTCTTTGACCATCAGCTATGAACCACCAATCACACTTTAGAAGATTATGCATTAGAGCAGAATTAAACCCAGGGATGAATATGAAACACTGCCCTACATTCAAAAGGGCGTGACCCGCTGATATTCAGGGTTTAACTGTGACTGCTGACCTATTTAGCTAAAATACTTAACTTAGCATCAGTTTACTATAGACTTAATTTGCTATTTTAATTTTAGCCAACTATATGTTTTTACAAAGGTTATAGGAGCTTTTCACAGCCAGGATAAAGAAACTGCAGAAAACTGAAGCTAACTCATTCGGTTTCTTCAAGAGAAGAAAGTGTCCTTTAATTTTAAGCGTAAAAGAGAGTTGTATAGAATACCACACATAACTGTCTAAATAACTATAAAGAAATGTGTGTTTTCTCCAGACTGTCCTTCAGCACCATTGTGTGCACAAGTTTGAATCAATGTCGCTGAAAGATAACAGAATAAGAGTATGTCTGGTAACACACGCTTGTATGGTATTTTAGAGAACTTAACCTCATAGGAAAATCCAAACGGGTTAAAGGAAAAAGACCTAGGTCACTTATGAGTTTTCTTAAGCGGAGTACAAAAAAAGTGGTGCACTGCTTTATGAGGTTAATTTAAATGTAGGGTCACAAATAGAACCACTGTCCCGTGATTGTTATTTTTTATAACAGTGCCCTCCCAAAACTAAACTCTAAGTGGCAAAAACAAACCATGACTATCATTTTCAAATATTATTCCTGTCAGGTCTTATGAGAGCCAAACATCTCCCTGTTATGGTTTTAATCAATGATGCCTTACAGGCTATTTGCAAAATGCCAATTCTAATAGTAAGCTTCTGTATAATTATAAGCTACGATGTTGTACATTTTCGGGGAAATTGACTGAGAAGCTGTTAAAATCACTTTATTTTTTCTGTCTATCCAAGCAAATTACACACCTTACATTTCAAGGTACTTTCCCAGTTAAGTAATTAAAATCATTAAAATCCAATACTACCTTAGAGCAGCTCTGCTTGTTCATTTGCAACAATTCCCACAGCGGGAAAAATCGTTCTGGCAAAGTCTCAGGTGGTTGACACATTTTGGCGCTTTTGGCAAACTTGCCAGAGGCAGAATCCTCGCCCGGAGCGAAAAGAAAGACTTACAATAAGTGTGTATACACGTTTGTGAGGTGGGCAATCTATACAGAAATCAATGATGTAAGTATTCATTAGTCGAGTTGACACCTAACATTTCTATGTTTCATTACAGCAAATGGTTGGGATTGAATCTCAAAACTCCTGTGAGAATAAAGAAATAAACTACCAGCGATTCCTGATGAGGCTCTCGCGCCCCGAGTGAGCTACTACATTATCGTAAAACACACTGAGCACACGGTATATTAAAACGTTCACTCTCTTGCATGCCTTCATGTGAATGGTTGTTAGATCGATACAATCACGGTAGAGCACACGCTACATGTCAGGGTTTTATGAGTGTCATCACTTGATGGATAATTTGCTTTAGCTGAGGAATCCCTCGTGGAAGATAAAAACGGTAGAAGACCTCGGAGATAAAGTATACAGTCAATAATACGATTTCAAGCATAGGGTCCGGGAAAATATCTACATTTAGAGCTGAGCTGTTTGATATACATAAACAGGAGCTTTACTGTTACACAAGTTCAAAATATTACATTTAAAGTGGACCTATGATGCTATATTTGAAACATATATTGTAGGGCCATACCTATACAAAACATGTCTGTGAAGTTTTTTTTTCAAAATACCAAACAGATCACCCATTGTAGCCATGCCTCATATTGCTCAAACCCCTCTTTTGAAGCCCTGTTATAGAAACGCGGATCTTGGGTCCTTAGCTTGAAAAAAAAGAAAAGAAGAGGAGGCGGAGCTAATGCCTGATCAGAATTCTACCGGAGATAAAGTTAAATTCTGCTGTGATAAAACGCCATCCTGTTTAAACCACATCAAGGATTATTTCTGAAATAGTATGGAGCTCAAATGCTTTTTCTCACAAGGTGAGTTCTTTTTTTATTTCCTGCTTTTTAAACACATGTGCTCTACACAGTACAGGTTAGCTCTGAGTGTTAGCGAGGCTTGCTAATGTAAACAAAGACGAGATTACGTCCAAAACACGTCAGGCATTGTTTCTGATAGCAACTTTCTGTGGGTCCGCTGCCGATTTGACGTCAGTTCGGATGGAATCTGTATCCGCTCGTTGTACACCCGTTTTTTAAAAGATTTGGGTACGGAGGAAAAGAGAGAGGGTTTTATTTTCTGACGCTGCGTGAGTTCCCCGACGCACCGGGAACACATATGTATGTATAAAAGACATCACAAAGTGCATTTTGCATGATAGGTCCCCTTTAAGGTCTTAGGGACCATGTTTCTGATATTTCTAAAAAGGCAACTTTGTCAGAAGACAGTAACTGCCATGCTTAAGTGACATTTGACTGGGAAATGTGCCATTGCGGCTTGGTAAAGTGATGATAACGGATGATTACAATTCACCTTGTTGGTTGCGACCGTGAGCGGATTGTGTGAAATCAGGTCAAGGGGACAGAGAGTACATGGAGAGGATTATGGATGCAGGTTTGAACATGCAGAGCGATCAAATGGAAAGAGGTGGAGGGAGAGGAGCGGAAGGAAAGAGGTCAGAGCAGGCGCTAAGAGTCATTGTTCTGGAAAATAAAAAGTAAAAGATATCGAGCAATTCATAAAACAAAAAGGTAAAACAACACATGACCATGTAACAGGTTGGTGCTGATACATTCATTTGCAGTATTCCAAGGCAGACCAATATGGTTAGCTTCTTGAGAAAGCTTTGAGCCAATGTTTTCCAGTTGGTCCATATGGTTCAGACTAATAGCTGGCTCATGCATGGTCCAGTCTATACATTGGTCAGGCCTGAACCAGAGCGCCAAAGTGTCCCTGTTGTTCCAGATGGTGGATTTAAAGTCCTGGGAGAGACTTGTTGATCATTCCAAGTGGCTAACCAATCGAGCACAAAAGAGCAGCGCCAAGCAGTGCCAGTGTGCAAATGAGTGTGTCTACATTGGGTCTGCTATTGCTCATTTATCTACAATGGTAACCATGACAATGTCTCTGTTTCTACTACTTGTTGGAAATAGTGTGGTTAAAGGAGAGCAGGTGCAGAGCATATGTTTTAATAGTCACTGTTTTGGGTGTTTTTCACAAATGACTTAAAAGAGAAGTACAGCATTATATGATCATGTTAAATATAGCTAGCTGCGTTAGCTTAACTTAACCCGAACTTAACTTAGACTGGAAACAAGGGGGGAAATAGATAGCCTGGATCTGTACAAAGCCGACAAAATCTACCTCCAAATCTCAATAATTGCTCATTATAAAATACATTTGGCAGGGCCAGGTAAGCTGTTTCCAGTCTTTATGCTAAGCTAAGCTAGCAAGTGTCTGGCTATAGCTTCATATTTACCAAACAGACATAAGAGATGCATCTTTTCATCCTAACTTCTTCAGAAAAAGAAAATTTGTTTTTCAAAAATCTCTGTTCCTTTAAGAAAAATGAATTTAGTTTGAGTTCTTAAATTTAATATCCTCCTCTTAACAACAACAGTGTTGTGGGCAACACAATTGAAAAAAACCTACATACCAGCAGATTCTAAAGAGAAGTATTTGTTGTTGGATGACTCAGTTCTTGCTGACATGACAGATGTCAGTCATCGAATACTGTTTTTACAACAACGGATTTACTTTTAAAAACCATAATAGAGAGCTTAACTCTTATGCTGAACAATCGCATATTTGAAAACCAAAAAATATGTATTCAAATAAAGTGGCAAACAGCTGAGAGGCAAAGAGGCATCGAGTGGGCGATGAGACGGCAGCGAGAGGTTGAGCGCCGCTCAGGAATTCCCTTTGACTCGAGCGGAGAGCTGGAGGAGGGGACTCATGGAGATGTATTATAAAAAACTGCTGCGTGACTCCTTACTCACATGAGGGTCAGGCAGAAGGAGAAAAATACAGAACAGTCTGGCGGTAAAGCACTTAAATAAAATATTTACTCGAAATGTATATTACCACATTAACATATTATTAATTCATGATCAGATTTTGCATTTCATAACATGTAAGTCATGCATACCCTCTCAAACATAATATGAAATCTGAATTGCAACACATCTTCACTTCCTCATTTTCCTCCACTTTCTAGCTCTCAGATCACTTTCTCTCCTCCCATGTCTCTCGTGTAGAGAGCTTGACCGCAGGACACAATCCACCTGAAGAGGAAGCTCATCCTCATGGAGAGGCACTTCACTCTTTGCTTCATTTTCCCACCAAATCAAATGGTCAATCTGAGAGGAGCTACAAGTCAAGGTCAGACATTGTCAAGTTAACCAGCAGCCATGATAACCACAAAGTAGTGTATAAAAGCAGCTGCGGCATGAGCTGAATAGTGATGAGAAGAGGAGATGTTGTTTCAGTGCTCCACCTGTAGGGGGAGTTCCTTCAGCACATCCTGATGCAGTGGGGCTTGAAGATGGCACTGCTGTAAAATAATCAGCGCATTCAGGCAGCAAAGCAGAGCAGAGCTACTTGATTAAATGTGTATGTGCATGCAGCTAGAGGCGAAGGTACATCCAAATATAACCTCAAATGTAGTTCTGCTCGTGTTCTCTAAAGAGACTGCAGAGCAACTTTCATTTACAAGGTCATGCTTGTTTTTCACCTTCACGAGTTAACCAGCACGTGTGGAAGCAATTTAAAACTGCAGAAATATTAAAAGCAGGCTCATCTTCTCGGTCAGCATTTCTGTATCACATAACGGTCTGTCCCCTGCATCAGACACATTTTGGTGCTGTTTTAATCCACTGGCTTATCTCTGCTATCAGCCAGTACTGTGTGCGTGTGTGTGCGTGTGCGTGTGTGTGTGTAAGCATGCATGTGTGTCACATTCATTATGCATGCATTTGTCCGACCCCCTGCAGCTGCTAATAGATGTTATATTCTTAAAGAGCTTTTTTAAAAGTTACACATGTAAGTGAATATGCAAACAGTTTACCAGGAAATAAATAGGCACACACACATAAAGCACTGTTCACTTTTACTTTACTTTTTTCATTAAAACACCAGATCACATCATCATATGCCCATACTCCAAACATAAGAAATCAAACCCATTGATACATTCAACAAAATTCCTAATAAAGTGCAGAACCACAAATAAAGACGTTTTTAAGTAGCCTACATATTTTTGTAATGCTTGTCAATCCAAACTTCAATGATACAAAGGTGTGCTTTTCGTCTTTGCTTAAATGAATACAAGTCACATGTTTTAAAACAGAAAATCATCCACAATTTGTTTTGCTAAAAAGTTGCCAATGGCCTGAATATAAAGCTTCTCCAAAACAATGTTGTTCAAGGTCAAAGGCAGAATTGATGCATTGGTAAAAAGACTAACTAACATTGCCATCTCTATGCACCATCGGTAGAGGGTAAAAGCAGGGAATAAACTTTAGATTAATACCGATTGCCAAGTTTTTTCCCCTCAGGATTCAGGTAGTTTTTCAAAAAAGTCCAAAGTTTAGGAAGAACTTTTTTTAAAGCTCCCTCCAGTGACATAATCTTTAAATCCAAATTCCTCAAGTCTTCTGAAAACAGTCCAAATTAATAAGGTTAAATATTATTCTCCCCATTGCCCTTACCCATTCTAAACTAATGTATGCATTAGCTGTGCTGAATGTATAACTTACTATAGATTTCTTATTCACCAGTGTGTGTTTCTCCTTGTGATTCTCGCATGTTTCAAACATCTTATCCATCTCAAAGCTGTTTGTTTTGTTACTCATGATGACCTTCAACTTTAATCTGCCACAGGTCATGACTTCCTCTCCATCTCAGTCTGAATGGGCTCTTACCCTCTAATCTTACCGAGAGGGTCTAAGCCCCTCAATCCTCTCATCTCTCCCTGATGATGGCAGAGCCCTCAGAGACCCACACCATCAAAGGATCTGGAGAGGAAGGCCAGGAAAGGGAGAGGGAAGACAATTTGGCAGCCTAATTTGGTTTGCCCAGGCTCATTTTAAAATGTGTGTGTATGTCTATGTGCAGGGCAAATGCTAACAGCTCTTCATAATCCCTTCATTCCCATTCCCCACCATGCCTGACTGCACCAGCCTCTAACAATCCCTGGGAGCCTCTGCAAAACCTGCACCCAGTATGGGGGGTTCCTGGAGAGGGTCCCTGCTCCTCAAGCACAATGCCTTTTCAAGTTATTTGTTGGATTGGACCGTTTAAACATTAAAGGTCTTCTATCATGCAAAATGCACTTTTTAATGTCTTTGATACATACATATGTGTCCCCGGTGTGTCAGGGAACTCACAAAGTGTCAGAAAACAAAACCCTCTCTCTTTTCCTCCGTACCCAAATCTAAAAAAACGGGGGTACAACGGAGCTGATCCAGATTTGCGTCTGATATGACGTAATATCGGAAATGTGGACCCACAGCACTATCAGAAATGTTTTTTTTTTTTTTTAAAGCTATGGACCCAAAATCAGCATTTCTCTAACAGGGCTGAAATAGAGGGATATGAGGCATCGCTAGAATGGGTGATCTGTTTGGTATTTTGACCAAAACAAATCATAGTGCACTTTAAGTTATATTTTCTCTTTGTGCCTTAAAGGTTTCCTATCATGCTATTTTTAGGCATACATTATGGGTCTCAGATATATAAAAATATATATAAACATGTCTATGATGTGTTTTGCTCAAAATACCAAACAGATCATGCATTTTAGAAATCCCTCAAACCCCTCTTTTGCAGCCCTGTTAGAGAAATGCAGATTTTGGGTCCTTAGCTTGAAAAAAAAAAAAGAGGAGGCGGAGCTAATGCCTGATCAGAATTCTACCGGAGATAAAGTTAAATTCTGCTGTGATAAAACGCCATCCTGTTCTAAACCACATCAAGGATTATTTCTGAAACAGTATGGAGCTCAAATGCCTTTTCTCTTGCAGGTTTATCACAAGGTGAGTTCTTTTTTTTATTTCCTGCTTTTTAAACACATGTGCTCTTCAATACAGGTTAGCTCTGATTGTTAGCGAGGCTTGCTAATGTAAACAAAGATGAGATTACGTCCAGAACACGTCAGGCATTGTTTCTGATAGCAACTTTCTGTGGGTCCGCCGTCGATTTGACGTCATATCGGCAGCAAATCTGTATCCGCTCGTTGTACCCCCGTTTTTAAAAGATTTGGGTACGGAGGAAAAGAGAGTGGGTTTTATTTTCTGACGCTGCGTGAGTTCCCCGACACACCGGGGACACATTTATGTATAAAAGACATAAAAAAGTGCATTTTGCATGATAGGTCCCCTTTAATGTTTACCCCCAATAAGCAGCTGCTGTTACATTTAGACACCCGTTGAAGACTATTCTCATACGCAGGTAGATTATGTTTGCTACTCCATAGCTCTCTAAAGGGTAAGAAGAAGGTTGGAGTTTTAAAATACAAAAAGATAATAATAATCAATGAGCTCGAGTGCTGGCACACACCTGGACTACCAGAACAGATTTCCGGAGGCTGGATGACGTCCCCAGAGACAATGAGGGGAGAGTGAGATCATGTAAAGAGGGGAAGCAGGTGCAGGAGTGGACACCTCAGGAGCTGGAGAGGCGAGGTGGTGCAGATACTTACCAATCACCTCGAGAACACACTCGTCCATGGAAACTCTTCAGGAGGCTGGAGAGTTAGTGATTGTGCCATGAACAATGAGGGACTCATGGTCAGATTTTGCTTAGCTAGTCTTGTCACCAGAAGGCAGAAAAGAGTAAGACTGTGCCACTAGATGTAAAGCCAAACTGTTTATTTGGTTGAAAAAAACTGATAAAGGACAAAACAGCAATTACTCAATTTGTATTATTGAAAGGACGTTTTTCTTTTATCATGGTAACTTACTGTCTTTGATTCGATAACAAACAGAATGCTTAATTCCTTCAAAAAAACAGCACTCATTTTATTGTGGAGTGTCAAAATGGATTTGATCTATTGGGATAACATCTCACATTTTCTGACAGACGCTGCTGGAATTCATTCATAGTGTTGCATTACTTTGTTAACATGAAACAACGACAATATGTAGTGAAACATATATATATTTTAAATGCTAAAGAGAGTAGTTCACACTCTGGCTTCTTTCTCACCTCTGCACAGCTGTCCTATCATGGCAACTGAGTTGAAACTCAGAGAGCTGGTTTCTTTAAACCAGGGGTGGGGAACCTCCGGCCCCCGGGGCGTATACGGCCCGCGAGACCATTTGATACGGCCCTCGAGTTAATTTATAAACACACGCAAAAAAGAACAAAATTAAAGAAATCTAGGCCGCAAAAACAAGCAAGTGCCTGTTTTTCCTGGCCAAGGTCAGGGTCCTTGAACAAAACACGAGCCTAACGTGTCATCACGTGGTATATGTCTCGTCTGACAGGGGTGCAGTGCTGACGGAGCACCAGAACGCGGCTCCGGCACTTCCATAAATTGCAGTACCCATAAGGAGCTGTACACATGCCGCAGTTTTTGCATGGTGTCTTTAGTTGAAAGCCCAGTGGCCATCTGTTCATCTGTCATACTGATCATACAGTCAATAACTTCTTTGTTATTAGCATCTGGTTAGCTAGCTATGCTAACGAATATAAGAAGCTTTTTCTACAACCAGTGAGGTAAAGGCACATCTTTATATGATCATTAGAGTTATAAAAAAATAAGAGAATAAAGTAAACAGGTATAAAATACTTGACAGTAAAAAAAAGTCTCAACTGAAAGAGGACCAGAAACACATTAAAAACATAATAAAATGTGGAGACTTTGGATATTTATCTCCCATTCTTTTACTTTTCTGGCATTTTACAGACCAAACATGTCGTTGATGTCACTGTTTACCAAACTACCACTTTTTCTGAAAAATGCATACAATTATGCAATATATGTTAAATACATGGTTTATACATGCAATTACTTGGGTTCCATTTCTTCTGATTACCTAATTTGGGCGTGCACATTTGCCGCACGCAAACCTACCTCTTTTGGATTTGGAAAGGTTGGCATGTATGTGTTTGTTTTCCACCCACAGTCTAAAGATATGTAGGTCAGATAACTGGGAAAAGGATTTCCTGTGAGGACGAATAAAGTGAGTTTTCTTGCCTTAAAATCGAATATTTCTGCAGCACAGAAGCAACAGAAAGATGTTGAAAAAAAGAACAGAGGGATGTATTTGATCTTTCCTTTAAATCTTTTGTTTACTTACTTTAATGCTCTGGGGTGCTTTAATCTCCCTCTTTATTGTGCGTTCACCTTTGGCCACATTTGACAGCAGATTCCCTGTGTAGTATACGACCTCTTTATCTCCAATAATCATCTGTCTCAGTCTCTTTTGCCACAGAGTGGAGGGGGAGGCTGCCTGCAGGTTGCTGAGTGTCACGGTAACACGGGTTCAGAAGCTAAGGCACCAACGATTACGTAAACCTAAAGCTGACTGCCAGAAAACAAGCCCGCAAGTAATGCTGACAAAGGCTCACTTCTTCAAAACAGATTACACCTAAATAATGCATGTGTCTGCGTGTGAAAGAGAGAGATGAAAAATGTTTTATTCCCGAAAATGTCATTATAAACCACTTTAATCTAGTTTAGGCAGTGAGGGGGATTTATCAACAATCCATGAAACTCCACTTTTCCAAAATGAGCTTTAGTCAAAGAAGTTAGTGTACTTTGTGTACAGGGTGAAACAAAATAAGCAGACAGATGTTCCGGTCTGAGATTTTTTTGGGGGATTTTCCCGAGGCTCCAGGCAGCACAGATTGCACAACCGAACCAAAAGTGCAAACTATTTAGTCACACAGTTTGAATCCTTCCTGAATCACTGTGGATTTCCACCAAATTATAAAGAAATAAGTACAGTCAAATGACAAACTTTTTTTGTTTGGCCTTAAAAAATGACTGCTTAAAGGTTGTCAGCATAAAGAAAGCAAATGTAATCATGACACAAGTTCTGCATCACTACTCACACCGGCACACTGCCTTTGTCGGACAGCTATTGTTGTGTGTGTAGCGTTTTAGTGAGGTGTTACCTTCTTTCTGATCCGACATGTCAAGTCACATGATATGAAAGCTACTGAAAAATGTTATAAAAAAACTGCTGAATTTTTCAAAAAGATGTTTAAATAAGAAGCACTAAAATAAAAAAATAAAAAGGGTGTGCCATACTTCATATCATACTACATTCCAGTGTAGTAATGCAATGCTGCATTGATTTGGAATCAATGACATGGAGGATATTGAAAAACAATTCAGACTTTTCAATCAGAAAGCAACTGAATCTTTGTATGAAATGGATTGGAAGTCAATGGGTCACATGGCATGGAAGCTATTGCAAATAAATGAGACCTTTCCCTTAATGTAAATCTTCAAATGAAATTAAAGAAACATTAAAATCCTATTTAAAGAAATGCGTCTTACTCTTCTAGTGTAGTAATACAATGTTGCATCGATTTGGAATTATTCGGTCACATGCATGGAAGCTATCGAAAAAACAAATAGCTCATAACTAAAGAAACTGCAGATTTTTCCCAAAGATATTAATATAAACTACAAAAAGAACTAACATTTAATAAAGAGCTGAGTCCTACTTTTTCATAGTCATTGTACAATGTCTCATTGATTTCAAGCCATTGGGTCACAAGAAGGCTAGTCAAAATAAATGAAACCTTTCAATAAGCAAGCTGCCGAATCTCCATAACAATATTAATATAAAAAGGAAAAAGCACTAAGATGCAATACAATAAGTGTCCTTCTTGTAGTTATATAACTCCCCATTCTCCCATTGATGTTATATGGGAGCCATTGAAAAAAATACAAGAGTTTCAATTGAAAAACTGTCCAGTGTGCTTATAGTATTATATCATAATGTTATATTGAAGCCAGAGTGATTGACAGCGTAGCCCTGGAAACGCTGGCCAATCAGAGCAGACTGGGCTTTTTGGGAGGGTTCCTGAAGACCAGCGCTGAAGCAGCACTGTAAGACAGAGGGTGAATACAGATATATATATATATATATATAGGCACAGTAGCAGAGGAATAAAGTGGTTTTGAACATCATAGCATGTAAACATATTCTAGAAAAAATAAATAAAATAACCGGAGAAGTTGCATAACATGCGACCTTTAAATGTTACATTAAATACTCATTTAAAATGCATGAGTGGTTATAACTCCCTGCAGGAATTTTACAGTAGGCTACCCTTTTGAATTGATACCATAGCATTTAGAAAATCCACACAATTACAGTAAGGTCACAATAAATGTACTATTAAATACCACATACCTTTTATACGTTTCCTCAAGGAAGAGTAAAGCTAGTAAATAGAAGGCCTTCCCCTAGGAAAAGTAAGGTCACTTTAAATATACTAAGTACCATTAAATATACAATGGCTAGTTAAAATACCCCCAGGAGATGCAGTTCAGTACAGAATGTTGTGGATAAAAACACAGTATGAATCTATAAGGATGAAAACCCAAAGATTATCTGTAAATCTGAGGACATTTTGTTCTACCATGTGACCCCAAATGGGCTCCATATTTTACAATAAGCATTAGTTTGATTTTCAAAGGGAAGCTGGAGGCTGTAAGTAAAATAGCAAAGTGATGATGACCCATGTCAAAGATAGAATAGGTAACTAACTTTAAAATGGACCAAATAGACCATCCCAGCTTTATCCGAGTGTGTACATCCATGATTGAATCCAGTGGATGATTGAAATCCAGTAATCGGTGTCACCAGAATCAGGATCACATTGGAGCAGAAGATTAAAATCAGAGGTCAGGCAGCATTACATCTGGATATAAGAGGCCACCTACACTGCCACCAAAGAAGTAGATAGAAAATATAACCAATATACGTCAGCCAATCTCCTATGAAAATTGTAAAAGCACAAACATGGTTGCCCTTTAATTATTCCAGACCAGGACACTGGTAACAAAGCAGATACAGAACAATACAGTCCTGTTGTATGCACATAGAGAAGAGGATATACAGTACAGTAAAAGCGCACTATACTGACATATACAACTTTATTGTCCCCAACGGAGCAATTTGTGCAGCACAGAAAACAATAAACATAATATAGACACAACACAACAACAGAAGTCCCTGATCAGCACCTAGTAATAAATAAATCATATGTTATAATCCCTTTGACTTGCAAGCTCCCCAGTTTTTATTCTTACATGACATCCTCCCCCACCTAAATTGCATGTAACCCTGCCACAGCTTGTTAAAACCAGTTATTGCCATAGGAATATACGACATTTCAACCCAGTTATAATCTTAGGATATCTCTATCTGTGACCAGAGAGGAGTGTCCAGTTATGTTCCAGTCATGAAAAGATATCATGTCCCTACGCAATGAGCAAGTCCTTTCTTAAAAACAAAACTTCAGGAACAAAGTTTGCCTGCCGCCCACTCACTCTTTATACAATGAACAGTTGGTCGTTCTTTGTTTAGTACATTTGGCATCATCTCTGCTGAGTGGCTGAGACGTGTGCTGACCACGACTGAGCGCAGCAAGCCTCAGTGACGAACGTATCACTGCCAGATTGACGTTTCCTGACTATAATGAGTGAGATAAGCAGGGTTTGCACTTTAGGAATTATTCCATCCTTTCTACAGTCGTAAGCAAGTTGAATCTGTATCCAAAAGTTGTTTTCTTTAAGAACAAATGATTCTGCCAGAAAGTATTTCTTCTGAATGTGTTGTTCCAGATGGCATAAACAAAAAAACACATTGCATACTGTAAGTGAATAAAACAATGTTTACTACAAAGAAAGTTATTTAAGCCCTATAATTTATACAAAGAGTTTGCCTGCTATCTTTCAATTGTGGATAGTTGATGATTGTGAAGTGAGTCTGAAAATAACAGCAAAATTCATTTAAAATCAGAAAAATTTACACGTTTTTTTAGTGTACTGTAGGTTGAGATTACTGTTAGAAGTGCAGTCATTTATAATAGAGACAATGTTATTGAACGGGATAACATTTATTTATCTCTCACACAGACACATACATGCACTTTATCTCCCATCTAACATCTGGAATTACTGTATAATTTACAGCAAGGCTGACAGAAATGATTACACACACTATCATTTGACAGATGTGGGTCCATTTGTGTGTGTGAGAGTGTGTGTGTAATGGTCCATTATGTTTCTGATGACGGCATGTGTCTGTGACAGATAGTGGTTTGCAAAGTACGCACCGTTACCGTGAGCGTCTGGGATTTACAGAGTTTCTTTGTGTGGTTTATTTCACTTTGTGAGATTCAATAGAAGCACAAAGTCAAGGTTTGTTGAGCCAGTTGTATAACTGTTCTGTATAATGGATGGAAGTGATTCATCAAGCCCCCTGATACTATTATAAAATATATAAAATCAATTTGAATACTCTAATAGAGACCAATCTTCAAAAACTGAAAAAAACATAGGATACTATATATATTACAAATTATATAAATTAAGTTTTTTCTTTTCAATTTAAATTGTAATCCAGTAATGTAGCAAGAGTACAATATGTGCAAATTCCCCAGGGTTGGTGAAAGGGATCAATTCATTACAAATGAATGACTTTAGTGAGATGTTCAACACTTCGACAGCCAAAGCACGATTTGAATTAATGGACAACCTAATTCTACTGCATAATCCACATCCACCTCATATAGGGTCAGACAGGTACAATATTATTATGCAACAGATAATGCTCTTCTCTTTCTGTGACACAATTTTCACATAAAATCTGACAATATTCCACTTCATAACTTTAATCCAATCTTAACCTTTGTGGACTCAGTGTGTCGGAAGAGTTTTAGAAACAGCAGTGTTTAACCTTGAGCAGCGTTTTTATTCCCTTGAACACGACTTTTGATCACAAGACAGCAACGGTAAGACATAATTATTGTTAGGGTTTTGAAAACTGTTGTTGTTCTCTTGCTCTGTTCTGGCTGCTAGCTCAGTGAGTTCTTGTCGTCCAGTGATGATACTTATATCAAAATAATCTGTGGAGTATCAGCTTTGAGATGATATGTAGTTTGTGCAGAACATATTACGTTTTAAAAATCGTTTTTGCTAGTTAGCTCCTGAAGTAGCATTAGCCCGTTTTCTCTAAGGGCTAATGCTAACGCTTCTTGTGAGACTTGTGTTTTGTTTCGGTAAAAATGGCTCGTATCATCAGTTAGCTGAGTTTTTTCCCGTTAGAATGGTATAACACATTCATAGTTTTTGAAAATATATATTTTAAATATTAAGAAGTGTCGTGCAAAAAAAAAAAAGGACCCGCCGACGGGGTCTTTGGGGCTTAACAGGTTAAAGGACACAGTGAAATGTCCAACTGCAGGTGATTTGTAAAATATGTTACAGAGCTCACATGGGACTGCATCCAACTTTGTGAGTCCTTCTATTGACCCCGACAACATCCACTTCCTCGGATCAAACCTGATTAAAAACTCTTCCTCTCACTCACTCTCATTATGTTCTCCTTTATATCGCGAAGGCTTTTATTTCCTAATCATGTTTGCATTATAGAACCAGTGAATCTCGGTTACCTGTCAGCGTGATCCCAGCCTCTCTTAACTCTCCCCCCTCCTCACTCATATGGTAACCATTTCAATGAGTAGACCCCTCACTTTCAATGCCACGAAGACATGATGAAAGTGAACTCTTGAGAATATGTTGTGAATTGTCTTGCGCCTGTATAAAGAAGGGAAGTCAGTGTGAGAGGTTAATCAGAGGACAGGCGTCTGAGAAGAGGCCGAGGGTCTCTGCGCTCAGGATGAGCTGCAAACACACAACCTCCCTGGAGAGAGGGGTGAGTGAGCACTTCCTCGATGAGACAGCTAAGGAAGGATGAAAGGATACATTCGTTGTTGATCTTTTAATTCCCTTAATAGAAACGACTATATGATGATTTGTCTTTTGTTATATCTGATAAAGGAAGTCGGAATACAATTGAAATCGATCTCACTCTCAGCAACTTCACCACAAGTGGATAAAGAAGTTCTGACCCCGAACACCACTCAGTCCAAAAGTAGTTTTTTTTTTAAAAGTATAAATGTTTCTTTCAAAAGCCTCATGAAACAGAAAGTACTGAATGTGTTTTCCAGATGGCACAAACTAAAACACACATTGTCATTTATTTGGAGAACTTGTTGGGCCTAACGCTGATGCTTTATTCTTAAGTAAATAACTCAGTCCAATCATATACAAGAAAACAAGCAGCGAACAAATGCTATCCGTAAATTCTCTAAGACACTGTCTAAACATTCCTACAATCAAACCATAAAGCCATCCACTCCTAAAGAATTAGCAAATCCACCTTTCACCCTTTTGGAGTTTCCATTCAAAACCTATGTCTATGTTTCCCACATATAAGACAAAAAACACAATTGATCAGAGAATAGGGCTATCAGAGTATAAGACGTAATATATTATAAACTGTATATATGATTCTAAAACATTATATGATGAATTGACACGACAGAAGATAAGTGATAATGGAAGAGATTACTGTAGTTTTATATAATGCAGTATTAGCTAGTAACATATCAAATATTATTCCCCAAAATCATCGTTTCTCCAATGCTTTTCAGGGATTATGAAGTCATTTTTAGAAGGAACAACAATGACTATAGCAACAATGGCAGCCAAGTGGAGTGTCCCTCCAAATTACCGGCATCCTGACACGGACCGTCACTGCCGATTAAAGCCCCCCCACTGAACGCCTCATTTCCTCTCCTGTGGATACTCTGGACAAACGTCTGCAATCCACAGCAGCTAATCCTGGCTGCAGGGTGACACGCTCATCTACTGTACACTCACACACTTCAGGCTGAGAATGCAAAAGCAGTCATGCCTTATGTACTTGGAAGGCTGAGGGGCTTAAAAGCACCAAAGGAGGGTCCCAGTTTGTCTTGCACACAAAAGAGAGACAGGAAATGGCAGCTGCATCGTCGATTCATTTCTAAATCCTCACATGTACAGCTGGAAGTGGAGAGGATAAGTGAGCTACAACTATGAGGATTGGTAGCTATTCATTTCAGCAGAGATGGCGAAAGTACACACATCCTTTAATCAAGTAGTACAGATACTCGTGTTTAAAAACACTCTGGTAAAAGTAGAAGTACTGACTAAACTTCTTTACTCAAGTAAAAGTAAAGAAGTATGGGCTTCGAAATGTACTTAAGTAAAAAGTACCCATAACTACAATCTGTTTTAAAGAGCAACTGACCTGCCTTTATATTAATAGAACAATAATGTCATTGTTCGCTAATGAATGTTTCCATGCTGAACAACGGCAACATGACAACGTTTTCATTGGTCCCTCTTCTTTAGGCGCCTGTGGCTGCGAGGGAGTGCGGTCGTCTTTCAACCAGAAGGTTGTGGGTTCGATCCCAGCCCATGCAGTGAACATGTCGATGTATCCTTGGGCAAGATACTTAACCCTGAGTTGCTCCCGATGGCATGGCCAACGGTGTGTGAGTGTGTATGAATGTTAGTTCCTAGAGTTAGGTACACTGCTCTGTATGAATGGGTGTGAATGGGTGAATGACATGTAGTATGTAAAGCGCTTTGAGGGGTCTTAAAGACTGGATAAAGCGCTATATACAGTCCATTTACCATTTAGAGAAGACCAGGAAATGATGGATACACGGATCGTGTTCAAATCAATAGGCACGCAATGACTCTAAATAATAATGATCACGCCACCAAACACAGATTAAAACTAAAGTAACCAGCCTGTTTTGAAAATGTAAGAAGTAGAAAGTACCGGTATTTGGGTTGAAAATGTAAGAAGTAAAAGTAAAAAGTCGTCAGAAAAATAAGTAGTGGAGTAAAATAGTGGAGTAAAGTGTACTTAAGTACAGTAACGAAGTATTTGTACTCCACTTCTTCCCACCTCTGCATTTGAGGTTAGTATTTACAACTTATAATGAAAAGTAGAATTAGTATCTGCTCTGTTATATAGTCAGCTTAACAGTTGAATAATATGACTGTATTTCATCTACTGTAAAGAAGGTGCATCAGACCCTGCAGAGCGCTCTGTGTGCGGCTCACCTTTAGTGTTGCAGAGTAGGGCTGTGCGATTATGGCAAAAATCATAATCACGATTATTTGGGTCAATAATTGATATCACGATTATTAAATACGATTATTCATTGACTTTGAAAAAATCAATTTATTGAACTTTAAAACAAATACAAATAATAATTTGAACAGTATCTTTTTAACTGTTGATTACCTTGAACGTATAATTCAACTGAAAAACCAATAAAAAAAAAAAATAAAAATAAATGATACATTTAAATAAATAATATCAAAATAATAAATACCAATAAACAAGATCAACAAATATTTTGGAGTGCACTTCCACAAGCTATTAAACATATATAGATATGATAAATACAAATAAATTAGACCAAAATTAATTAGATCAAATATGTTGCAGTGCACTGTCACAACCTAGCAAAGCAAAATAATTGTTTTTTTCGATTATGTTGTTTTCGTAATTGTGGCAGGCCAAAATAGTAATTGCGATTAAAATACGATTAATTGCACAGCCCTATTGCAGAGTGTAAGAAATGAATCAATCCTATTAGACCTCACCCCGCCTGATTGGGCCTCTTCTTTGTCTCATTCTTGTCTCCCACCTCCACTCAGCTTCAACGCACTTAAACATTCATTACGTTGCAGCGGAGCCTCCCATCATTAGAGGAATTGAGCGTGGCGCTCTCTGAGGAGCCATCCACAGCACTTTTACCATTGAACCATGGGACCACATTGTCAGCAGTCTGAGTGTGTGTGAGAGATGGCATGAGTGTGTGTTTGTGTTCTCGTGCTAGTCTAAGCATGCACAAACAAACACGTAAACAAACCTGTATGTCAGACTGGAATATGCAGACATTTACAGGAGAGCACAGAGAAAGGACACATTCAGGAAAAATCAAAGTGGAGGAGGTCTGTGTTTAGAACCTTGCTGACTATCAAAATGTCGCAGACTTACTCAGGTTTTCTTCCATTTTATAGAGATATACAGAACCAGTGCAGTGCTGCAAGTAGAAAACATTTTCGTAACTGATTAATTTGTTCATTAGTTTCTTGATTCAAAAGGTGCCCCGAGGAGGTTCTTTGTAAGCAAACAAAATGTATGTTTACAATAAGTGTTACACTGTCCTGGAGCTCTAACAAATGTGTTGAATGCACTTCCTCCGCCTCTACACAATGAGAACTATTGTTTTTGCATTTCTCTGTGCATTTTACCCAACAGCGGTTTGTGAAATCATTGGCAAGACTGTTAATTGTCTACATAAACCCACTCATATAAAAAAAACAGACCGTCAACCCCCAAAAACGGGTCTTGTGTCTTCTGTACAAGTAGCTTATTTGAACCCTATTTATTGTTAGGCACAACATTTCGAGGCCTTTGTAATTATGACAAGAGCAAAGGATGACCTGGTGATAAAGCAGAAAGAGTCCAGTGTTTGTGTCCCATGTGAAACATAAAGGCAATGTGGTGACTAAGTAATTAACGTTATAAAAGTTAACTTTGGTTAACTAATTTGCTTACATGTGAGACATAGGTTAGATAACAAATATAGGGTACTTATTTGAACCCAAACCATGATCTTTCCCTGTACCTAACCAAGTAGTTTATTTTCCATTGGTGAAATAAGTTGTTTTGGAGTCATTGGAAATCATTATATATATCAGGACGTAATATCTAATACGGTCCATAGCGCAACTGGAAGCCATGAACTCCCCAAGGTATCTTCAATCAATGGGTTGTTTCGCCTATGAAATGTCAGGAAATAATGAAAAATATATGCCATATTGTCCAAATGTCCAAGTTGATGCCCTCAAATGTCTCGTTTTGTTTGACCAGCAGCACTCAGATCAGGGTGAGTTCTCAGTATGTGATGGCCAGTAAAGGACGGGTGCACACAGTCATTATCTTTCACCCTTGTATGGTGTTCGGGTCTGTGGGACCCGTTTTCATTATTTATCTAAAGAAAAATGATATGATAAATTATTTTTTCAAACTCATACTCAATGGCCTTGGCTCATTTTCTGTGAAGAACATATATCAGAAGAACACACCCACTGTACCCCCCCCCCCCCCCCCCCCCCTACACATTTACATTACATACAGGATGTTCGGGTCCACTGGTCCCGGGGATAACAAAAGTGTGGAAATTGTAAGTCCTGTTTCTCTACACTCGGTCCTCCTCCTGACTGGGCCTTCTGTGTGTGTGTGTGTTAGTGTGTGTGACTCGTGCTGACTCACTGACTGCACCGATTTGATTGGCTGAGTAGCGTCACCTCCTTCAAACAAAAATTGACTTTTTAAAACCTTTTTATCTTTATGTTTTACATTTTAATTTTTTTTTTTTTAACATTTACAACAACTTGGAGCCGCGCTGCGTGGAAACGGCCCGCTGAACGGACCTCTGTCACCTGTCAGCGCAACTTGAATGATGCCGTTTAAAAATAAAGGGCGCTGACGGCCGGCTGTTCTGTGATTCTCCAGAACACACAGATGGCCAGTCCGCCCCTGGGTGGAGGCGAAGGGAATGAGCACTTTTACAGCCTTTTTGGCGAGGTGTGGGAACTCGGTCTCCACAGACAGCCAATAGTGTGCAGGTGACACTTTACTCATCTTTTTCTTGTTATTTTGTTCTCACGCTACGCCTCCCCTGAAGCTCTCTGGCGCCCCCCCAGGGAGGCGCGCCTCACACTTTGAAAACCACTGATGTAGAGGAAGATGTTCTGAGTCTGACAGTGACTTTGAAGAAGAGGATGAGATTGAGCATCAGCTAGTTACAAAAAAAAAAGAGCCACAGGACCAGCCGGTCAGTGGGCAAAAAACGAGTAGCACTTTAATTCATTAATCTGATCTAACAAATGTAAAAGGGCAAATATTAACCATATATGCTGTTTATATTGCTTGTAATTAGGATGAAGTAAACATCTGTTGAGTTTTAACATAAAATAGTTTGATTGTGTTGAATTGAAACCCAAAAAGGCAGCGGGTCCACCAGACCCATGAACACCGGCTGAATAACAAAAATATGAACACCACACAAGGGTTAAAACATTATTACCTACCTCAGGGCCCTGACGGTGTTTTGTCATTATTGTTGGACGATATATGTGTGACTCCTCACTGAGAGCCACAGAGGCCCGGCCTAGTTAAACACACCTGGCTTTCATCCAGCATAAGCTAATAAACTCGCTGCAGCCATGAGAATGAGAGAAATTGCAGCAATATGTAGCAGAGGCGCACAAACAAACACACACATCAATACACAGAATCACAAACAGGCGACAACGGTTCCCACGGGGCACATGCAGTTATAAAATTAGAGATAAAAGGAAAAGCCCTGCTGTCGACACATGCCATCTCCCGCTCTTTTGATCACTATTTCAAACGCGGGAACACTCAACTGTTGTTCAATAGAGGAAATACAGTGTAACTGAAATACATGTTTGCATTTTTACTACAACAAGACCAGTTTTATGTTCAGTATTATAAAGGCCATTACTGCTGCCCCATATACAGTACAGTACAACCCAATCACTTTACATGAAGAGCCAGTGAGATTGCTCGTGGCTGAGTCCATTAGTGTGTAAAGCCTGGGTGGAGAAGGGAGGACGGTATCATTATGCTTTCAAAGACACAGTGTGTGTGTGCACTCCGCACTAATCAAGGAGCTGTGATTGATGAGAATCCTGAGCTGCGTCTGAATCAAAGGCTACATGCTCTCGAGTGTTAGGGCAGGATAAAAAATGGGGTTTTACTATATCAGCTTCTCCTTCTTCATCTGTGGAGAGGGAGCAACAGACACCATAAGGAGGATAAAAGACACAGCTGCTGGGATTCAACGAAAAGTAATCAATCTGACTGCATAACGGGACAGGGAGTGTAAACTAAACTTCAGTATTCCCTGCATGGGATGTTCTGACAGTAACAGACAGATTATAATAGTTTTAACAGGTAGTGAGAAGCAGCGACTACTGGGTTGTCAAGCCGCCAGAGGAACCTTCAAAGAGTCTTTAAAGTATTTATAAGTGATGTGATGTTAAAAGTGAAGGCACATAAAACCATACGTCAAACTCTTTCTTGAAGTAAGACAACCTGCCGTTCATATGTTTAATGCAGGAAATGCAGGGTCCAAAGACAGCAGTGGAGTGAGATTCCAAGGATGTACAGTGAAATAAATTATGCTTTAAGACAAAGAAACACGTCATTTCCCATAAACAAACTGGTGTTTATATCCGTTTGACCATTCTTACGTTTGTAGAGAAAAGTGAAGAGGGATAGAGAGGAAAGATGGAAAGAAAAAAATCGAAGACTGAATGAAATAATCTTTTTGTGTTTGTTGCCTACAATGTATGTGAGGCAACTTTTCCCTAAACATAAGCAACATGACTTCTTTCAGAAGCCCTTATTGAAAAAAAGTGAATATTAGATTAGAGTGTAATAGCAGCTCAAGTAAAGCGGTGAAAAAGTCATGACTTAACCTATTTCAATTAATACTGTTAATACATGTTATTCTTATTTTATTTTTATTTGACTGTTATTCTTTTTATTCCCGTGTATATTCCATGTGTTTTATCTGTGCTTCTTGATATTCTGTGGCTGCCTTGACACGTTCATTTCTCTAGGGGGATTATTAAAGGTCCATCTTATCTTATCTTAATGTCAGAAACGCTGCAGTATCTATTTAACTGGTTAGAGCAGCATGACTAAAGTGTGGCTCTTTCAGACATCACTGTATGTCTATCTCTGT
Organism: Trematomus bernacchii; assembly: GCF_902827165.1. Classification (NCBI taxonomy): domain Eukaryota; kingdom Metazoa; phylum Chordata; class Actinopteri; order Perciformes; family Nototheniidae; genus Trematomus; species Trematomus bernacchii. The sequence continues at coordinate 24,773,590 of NW_022987720.1, forward strand.
TGAATATCACATATGTGAAAAAAGTCAATGTTAATTTTTACATAAAAACTTCCTGTTTCCATTTAAAATAAAAGCTCCTTTGTAAATCATTGGTTCACAAAACCTTTCAAACCACAGCTTAGTGATTTGTTTTATTTCACTGGTCTATTTAACACTGTATTCATCTGGAAACCTGCATGCCACAAAGTATATTGCGTTACTATGACAACTGCAAGCTTTTCATCGCTAGTCTTAGCTGCTGCATATTAAACATGGTATACATAAAACATGTGACTTACTGTATAGGGTCATTCTTTTTATGTGAGGGGAACCACTGAACAACATAATTTACCATATTTGTATTACCTTTTACTTGAAACCTATGATGACTCATAATAACTGTACATGTGAGAGCAGAATGCATCGGGCCCACGTTGGACCTTGAACTCAACTCTACAAATAGCTTCACTTCTCTCTCCGGGCTTTTTTTCAGTCAGACGGTCTGTCTGGAGTAATAATCTCTTCATTTGATGACCTCTGTAGCTCATCCCTTCAGTGTCCACTAACAGTATTAGAGTCTGAAACATCTCACACACACACACATGCGCGTCACCACAGAAAGCCACAGTCTGAGCACAGTGCAGATTGACCCCTGGACGTTCTGAGTGTTCCCATTCAGCTCTTGATTCTTGTGTTGTTAAATGCATCTGAGGTCTCAAAAGATATAAATGCACCGAGCGCCATAAGATAATGAAAACTCAGTGGATACTCGTGACTGATGGCTGCAATCACCGCAGCACAAAGAGAAATGGATGGCGCTGCGAAAACAGAGCGGAGTGATACAAATATCACACTGGGAAACGGACGGAAATGTGTCATCCTGTCATTCCAAAAGTGGTGCACGGATGGCGTCCCCGCGGAGAGACAAGTCAATCACCTCCTGTTAAAAGTGACAGGCAGGGAGACAAAACAAATTATGTAGATGGAGACAGGCTGCAGAAGGAGGCCCAGACTGACAGATACATGGCAACCGGAGGAAAAAGCACACAGATCACCACGTTACAGGATAAAATAGTGATTTGCAGGTAAACAGCAGACAGGTGAGTGGGTGGCTTGACGGTGTAACCAGAGGCAGACAGCTGTTGCAGAAACAGAGCTGCTGGGACATCTGGGGATGAAGTTCATGCATGGTGGTTGGTCACATGTGCGGCCCTGGGTTAACTGCCAGCAGTAATAATCGGCGTGGACAGACAGACATGGAGGGTAAGCCGTGCTTACAGGTTCCCCCAGTGGTCAGGGGTTAGCAGATCAACAGCTGGGCACTAAAAACTTAGCATATTTATGGCACTGAAGTGGCTATACACATGCTAATGTCACCCTGTCTCTTCCAGTACTGAACTGCAATCTGGATTACTTTGATGCAAACTTATTTTCTCGTGAAAGAAAACAGACAATAGGTCAGCTGTGTCTCAGGGGTTAAATGAGTGTCCAATCAGAGGGTTAGTTGTTGACCCCAGACCCTGCAGTCAACATGTTGAAGTGTGGGAGAGATACTAAACTAAATTGCTCCCGTATGCATATATAAGTGTATTGAAGTTGCTCTTTGGCTAAAAATGTCAGCTAAAACTCATACAAACATGTGTAATTGATTATGGTCGCAGTTTTAAACATGTTAACATTGTACATTAAAACAATTCAATAATGCAACAAAAAGATTTAAGTTAAATATATTTGTCCATCTTAAAAGAGTTTATCTTATTTATGGATGTAAATTCAAATTATTAGATTTTTTTCACACGGGATAAGAACTGGTCTCCTGGGTGAAAGTCTTGTGTTCTTTGCAGCTGACTATGATTAAAACAGTCTTAGTGACACGCCAAAATAATAACAATAATATTAATTTCGAACATACATCCGTTTCCCTCAAAATGTAATGGAAAGATTAGCTGTTTTGTTGTATAAAATGTTTTGGAACCAGGCAAATGTTTTGTGTCCTGCATCCTGAATTTCTTTTAGTTAGATTGAGACAGTGAATGAAGAGATGAGGAAGAGGATAAGAGGAAGAGGAAATGGAAGCAGTGGAAATGAGGGAAAGAGAGACTTCCTGTCCCATCCAAGGTCATGGCAGTGTTCATGTTCTCAGACGGCACCATCTGTTTCAGGAGCACGTCTTCTGCCAGCGAGGAGGACGGTGTAAGCCTCCGCCAGGACATGCCGTAGCACCACCAACACCGAGACAAACAAACAAACAAACACAGACTAACTCACAAACCACAGAGCAGCATATTATTTCTGCTCCGGCAAGTGTCTGCAGCAGAGTTCCAGCTATTTAAAAATCTGCAATCTCTCTGGGTCTACAGAAATCTGTGAGACAGCAAAACTACTTTCCAAGGGGGAGTAACACGAGGATATGAAATAATTACATTTCCACAGGAGAAATAAATTAGCATGATACAGTCTTGTGAGCTGTATCCAGGTGTGGGGGGGGGGGGTTGCGGGCTGAATCAGGCCCGGGGTGACGGCACAACAGAACACCCATGAGGGGCCAGTGTGTGGCAATGTGCTGCAGTCAGCTCCACTGGTGCCTCCTTTCAGGGTGTGTTTCTGTGTGTGTTTCTGTGTGCGTACTGAGAGTTTGTGTGTCTGTCGCCTGCTGGGAACTAATGAACAAGGTGCACCAGCTCAACACTGACATATTAAGCACTTAAACACACAAACATTTCCAGACAAACAGGTACCCTATAGGTAAGATCTCATACTGGAGAATCAGGAAGTGTTGACATCCATTTTGAAAACACAAAAACAAGCATAGGTCGTAGTACTGCACATTTAAAAGGGCCCTACAGTATTATGCTTTTTGTGGTTTTCCCTTTCCTGTAGTGTGTTGGTTATTGTGCATGTAAATGGTCTCCAAAGGCTAACATCTCAAAGTTCCCTCCAGAGGGAGTTTCTCTCCCACACTCTCCCCCTCAACGCATCAATTGTAGTCCTTTGTTTACTTATGGAACATAGTGACATCACAATGTAACACTTGCGCTTCTATTGGCTAGCTTTCCAAAACATTGTACGTGATAGGCTAAGGGCCGGGACATCTCTAAGCGGTTGACCAATCACAGCTAACCAATCAGAGAAGGCTGAGGTCTGGTTTTAAACAGAGGGTGAAAAGAGGTGCTGCAGCACAACATGAGCATAATAGGACCCCTTTAATCCAAATTTAAGTTAAAACGCAATATGGATTAGTGCCATATTCACAGAGGAAACCCATTATTTGCTAAAAGCTAAACATTTATTAAAATTCAATTTTGACCGAAGTATTGTGGAGCTGCAGAGATATCCTGCCTTTCTTATTGTGTTCTACAGACTGAAAAATAAACATATAATTGTTTGGTCAGAAGCTCTTACATTTATCTTTTAACAAAAATAATTTTAATATATTTTTTCAATGATAATGACAATTACGCTGCAAAAATATCAATCCCTCCAGTATTATAAAACATATTGTAAATGCAAAAGCAGTCAAAATAATCGCAAGTTAACAGATTACTTTGGCCTACTAATTCTCTCTGATACGGCCCAGATATCGGCTCTCATTCATCTCTTCGTAGAGGACTGGAGGCATCTGTCTATTAACAACAAACGTCTGGAAGGCAGAGAAATGAATCGCTTGTCAACATGTTCAACAGATTTGAGCAGATGGACACTCCATCACTCCCCAGCGCTTTTCGCAGAGTGCCTGTGAAAAGCTGACCTACACTGACCCAGATCTCAGGGATTGTCACAAGCCTCCTGACAAGCAAAGACAAAGAGGAAAGACACACGTATGGAGAACTAGAAGGGCACCGGGAGAGCAAAGACCTTCACCAACGCAGTTTGGAGTGTATCCGCTCTGTGATTGGAATCTGCTCCGAAATGTAAAGGGTTGTTCCTTGGCTCATGCCACACCTTCCTGCCAAGTGAAAAATGATGCCAGGAGTTTTTTGTAATCATGCCGACAGAAAAACATGAAAAAACTAACCATAAACATAACCTCCGTGGCAGAATTAAGAAACACACACACGCTTATATTGTCCTCTACAATACCTTAATCACAAAATATATTGTATTACTGTTTTGATATGTTTCTATCACCATGAGCAGTAGCAATGACATTCCATTAACCTCTGGTGTATTGGGTTGGAGGAAGAAATCCCAGAGACTAATATCTGAACAAATATGTACAAATGTTACAATGCTTTCTCAAATCACCTTGTTAAGAAAAATAGTAGTACAGTTTGACGAAAGAGAACTTGAGCATGAGAGGGAAGTTGCGAGCCTGCTCAATTTAGCACAATCACTCTTGAGAATGGTTTCAGATGCTGCAGGACCATCTGGCAAACATATGGGTTAAAGCATAAAATGGTACATTTATATAGCACTTTTATCCAAAATGCTCCTCTCAATCGGCTGCCTAAAGACTCTAGTCTTCCTTCTACCAACTCAGCTATGGGCTATGCACATCTATAAACCACTAAAGGGTCAAATCTAAAAAAAGAGATGCCATGAAGTAGAAATGTCTTGGTATCCAGCATAGGACAAGGACTATACAGATTTCTTCTTCTTCTCCACCTTTAGCATTTCCAAGTCGTACTACTGTTGGAAAAAGAGTCTCATTCCTAATACTTAATGATTCAGAATGTAAAGGGAAAAGCAAGAAATAATATTCAATTATTATATTGTAACTTCAGGTCTCCCTTGAAAAAGAGATCAATGATCTCAATGGGATACACCTGGATAAATAAAGGTTTGAAATGAAATGAAATGAAACTTATTCCCAGCTGCTCAGAGTGATCACAGTAAATCAGTTCTTCGGCCCACTGGATCTCCCCTTCAGCAACACACCGACTGAGCTTTATGCAAATGACCGAACAATGTGAAGGAACAAAGAACATATGACGTCGTCTGGCGACTTTTAGCCCCTCTTGGAGCTAATGCTAGCTACTTTGACTAAAAACAGGTAAGTGACACTACACAGCACACACTCATTGTAGATGGCAGAATTACAGAGTGAATGTAAAGATAAGATAAACCTTTATTGATCCCTGTGGGAAATCAGGTGTCTTAGCAGCAACAGCAACAAAAGCTTCTACTGAATCAATCTAAACACTAAAGGTGTCGTTAACCTACAGCCATTACATTGTGGAATCAACATGTGCTTTGTTATGATAAGTTTAAGCAAAAACCTTGAATTGGCACATTGGTACAAGATGTAAAGACTCAACTCAGTTGGGATTCACAGAAAAACCGCAGACTACAAAATACAAATAAATATGAATATGTATAAAACTGTGTGCTGTATGTCTTCCTATGGGGTTGGTATCTTTTAACTACACAATCTCTCTTCTCTCCTCAATGACTGTATTAATGGAGAGTATTTGTCTTTGAAGGTTGCTTTGAAGATGTATTACAGAGGAAAGCATGACGCTCACAAGTGGCTAACATGATGCATAGCACAGAATGGCTGCTGCTGTTTTAATTGGACACAATGTGCCTCTCTGGTGTCACTATGTTGTGTTTTTATTTTCTTGAAGGCAGTACCCAATTCTCTGATGATAAGCTCTAGATGTTGGTTTAAATTATTTAGACTTAGAACCATTTACAATGCACATAACCCATAATGCTACTAATGTTATTACATCCTGAATTGTTTCCCTCTTCTTACAATGTGAGAAACCAAGTGTTGACTGGTTTTAGCAAACCACAGACATATGAGTTTGTCCTCACACCCCTCAGAAATGTTGTTTGAGAGAAAAATAAAACAGAAGATAGGTAATTGCTTAGTTTTCTGAAGTGCTTTTACAGGAAATAAGAACGCATAATCACTGAATTCCAGGAAGTGAGAGACGCCGACAGCGTGATACATAATGGTTACCATGACTGCAAAGACAGTGTCGACAGAAAGCAATCTAAACTTTATATCAATGAGAGAGAAATGCTGTAGACACCACTATCTGAAATATCTGTCACTTAGCCTGTATCAGGCCTTGTTTCTTGGTTTTAAGTGAAATGAATGACAAAGTGATTGAATGCTTATTTATAAAGCAGTTTACATGTATAGTTTGCATATCTATAAATGCTGAATATTATACGTATCATAGTCCTGATGAAATATAGCTGTTTTGGTGAAAGAGCTTCTCTGAGTTGTTGCATGTTATATGTGAATGTATCCATGTGATGTGATATTAATGAATAGAGTGGTGCGGGTGACGAGTCCTAAAACCCGGAAGTGAGTTAGCATTTTACCGGTTCCCTCGTCTCAGAGTCAATGGGATTGCTCCATAGAATTTTGGAAAATAGCTCGAAATAAGGTCTGTGGTTGACACAAATTCAAGAGACAGATCACGTTTTGTTCTACGACATTAAATACATCAGCAGTGACCCCACTGGTGATTTCTGAAGAGTTTACGTGTCTGAAAACGATGGTTGTTAACAAGTGGCTGAATAGGACTACAGAAGTTGTCGAGGACGTTGTACGTCATTACGCCGAACCTGCACTCTTGCAAACTGTTAAAACAAACGCTTCAACTTGTACAATTTTGAATCTGTATTTTTGAATATCGATCTTAAGTTGGCGTGACAGTCGTGCGACCCTGCTGTAGTTCGTCTATAGCATAACGTTAGCATTTTGCTTCTGGCGATTAGATTTATGATTAAAAAATTATAAAAGTAGGGTAGACATGTGGAGATTATCCGGCTTAACAAAACGTGCATTTATGAAACAGGTTCGTTTTCCACAGATCTTATTTCGAGCTATTTTCCAAAATCCTATGGAGTAGTGGTTCTCAACCTGTGGTACGGGTACGCCAGCTCCCGCTAGTGGTACGCGGAGGAATCTGAAATATAAAAAATATTTATTTTTTATTTTTTACATTTTATTTAACCAGCTGAAAACATTGAGACAACATCTAATTTACAATGCTGACCTGGCCAAGAAGGCAGCAACGGTTCTTACACATAACACAGGCATACAAAATACAGAAAACACAACTAAGTAAACAAAAAGAGGAAAAGCAGTCACTATATTGTGCACATTTGGGACCTTAAGGTACACTACTTATTACTGCAAGAGCAGCTGGTGGTAAGGACCTCAGACAACTTCAATTTAAAACAGGCTATAGAGACAAGTGCCATCAGTTTGAGGCTTGATTGAATAACATTAATTAAAAAATAAATCATACTATCAAAATACTACAACGAAAGAAAATAAGCTTGAGATAATTGAAACTGTGGTTTAAATAAGTTCTAATAGGCTATTGTTGTTTTTAGATTTAGAAACAAATTATTTTATTTATTTTTATTTCTGGCGTTGCTAATGACGACCATACTACCCGCGAACGATTAGCGAACGTTGCAAGCAAGCTAAAGAAAGAAGAAAGCTGAATGATGTTAAAAACGTGGCTCAAAACGGGAGGTATTCAGAAGAGAGGTACAGAGGAGAATATTACCAGCGACAGTGAACAAGTGAATGAGGAAGAGGACAGTCATCAACCGAGCACAAGCGCAGGCTCCGCCAGCAATGCAAGAGTGATATGCACAGTCACAATGCTGTGATGGAGGAGAGAAGTGACTCAGGAAGAAGGCATTTGCGCAAAGAATGGAGAGAAGGCTGTGACCGAGGTCAAAAGCTGAAAAAGCACACACTTGTCCTTAATTGTTATCTTTTTTCTTTTCTTTTTTGCCACCACAGAAATGGCAATAGCAAACATCAGCAGACTGAAGATGAGCTATTAGCCCTTAGGCTCATCTGCTCCTGGAGGCTTTCATTATTATTGTGGAACTGAATTCCCAATAGGACATTTTCTGTTACAATGTAGGTTGTTGCAGGAGGCCTACATTCAAACCTTGGTATAGGAAATGACATGTATTAGTTATCATTTGTTGTGTGAGAATAAGTTATTATTATGTGAGTGAGTGAGTGAGTGAGTGAGTGAGTGAGTGAGTGAGTGAGTGTGTGAGTGAGTGAGTGAGTGAGTGAGTGAGTGAGTGAGTGAGTGATGACGAGTGAGAGAGAGAGAGACTGCCCTGTGTACATGTAGCTGTGGCTGACAATAAATAATGTTATTATGAATACATTTGCCTCCGAGTCCTGCATGAACTGTGCATAGACTGTATTTTAACATTGGTCATATGGTGGTACTTGGAGAGACAACTATTTTCTCAGGTGGTACTTGGTGTAAAAAGGTTGAGAACCACTGCTATGGAGAAATCCCATTGCTTTTTTGTCGAGGGAACCCATGCGCAGCTTATTTCCGGGTAAACTCTATAGAGGATTTGAAGAGTGAATCAATGCAAAATGTATGTAAATAAATGTAAAACAATATATTATGTAGCCAAAAACACCCCCATATTGATATCTAAGAGTGTTGAAGAAAATAAAATACAATGTATTTCTCCTTTTTCCTTATTATTCATGCAGATCCGTGTATTTTGAACAATGCGAGTGTGTGTTGGTGGGCGACCTCCCCCTCCCACGGCCATCTGACGGCTCTGACCCTGGCCCTTTTTCCCATAAGCACTCTCTTTATAGATTTGGCACTTATACCCAGGGAAACGTCCATAGCAATATATTTCCCCTCTCATATCTATCCTCTAGAATCACTACCGATTTCCTTCTCCCCTCAGGGCTGCAAATTATCGGGAAAAAGCCAACGACTAGCTGAGCGGTAATTTGTGGAGCAGCGGACCCTCATCCTCTTGACCTTCTCTCCGTCTCTGCATCCGAGACATCCAGCTCCTCTCCCATCAATTCTTCAATTTCTTTTTTTCCCTCGCACTTGCGAATGTCACACCTTTTCTTTCTCACTTTTCCCCCCAACCTTTCTTTCTCCCCTCTCTGCCCATCCTCACTCTCCTGTATTGATTTACACACAGCCTCCACAATAAGGAGGGAGGTGAGAAAAAACCTGATCTTAAATAACGAAATTAATTTTTTATCAGCAGTGAAGTGATTGATAATTCTGGGGGGAACGGCTGACAGCTGTTGGGCCGTGAAAATAAAAAAGATATACATGAGGTGTTTGTCTGTCAGACTCATGCTGCATTTCAAATCAGCGTGCACGCGTTCCAGCAAAATCCTTTGGAGAGAATGTACCGCAGAACAAAAAGCGGCAGCTTCACATGACTCAGGAGTGTTTTCCCACGGGAGCGGTGAACGTGATCATTGATATGCTAAACACACATGCACACACAGCTTTGTAAGAGCAGAGGAGGAGCGTGGAAGCGTGTGCAGATTCTGATGATTAAACAACAAAAGCTGATCCTTTGAGTCACTTGAAGTGCAGTTAGTTTTTTCTCAGATATCTGGCTTCAATGCAGATAGAAGGAGGTGAGCGTTCTTATAAGAATGAGTCAAGTTGATGCGTGCATTGGTGGGTGAGAATGAGCATTTCGCTGTGACACCCACATCCTCGACATGAAGACCTGCAGTGGGCTCGCTGTGGCAGACAGCATTGATTGATCCCTCTCTTTAGAAACTCAGAATAGGCTACAGAATGAGAATAGCTCGTACTGCAGCACATAACTAAACTACAGAGCTGCAGCTCTAAACCCTGACAGCTGTTGGTCCCCCGTTGGAGTCATATGTTAGATTGTGCCATAGTGGTGTTAGCCGACAAGATCCAATTTACCTCAATAACACCTTCTGATCTTTTTTACTCACCCACACCCACACAGATGTATTGGCCGCTGCCTGTGCTTGTGCCAGAGCAATAAATGCAGAGAAAATAAAGTAATTAGCCAAGGTTGTTATGAGGCCCTATCTTCCATGGATGATCTGTAAGACAAGAGCTTATTACAAGCAATGTAGTCCTACACTACACACACAATATTAAAGTAGCCCTGGTGTGCTTTTTGGAGGTTTACCTATCACAACAGAGCCGGCCAGCTAACCAATCAGAGCAGACTGGGCTCTGGTTTCACACAGAGGGGGAAAAGAGATGCTGCAGGCAGTATGAGAAAAATAAAGACCTGTTTGAACATTAAAGCATTTAAACATGTCACAGCAGAGCCACAAAATACAAATATGAACCTTAAAATGAGCAGAATATGTCCTCTTTGAGCTGAAATGTATACTTTTTTATATTGTGATTTCTAGATTTAGTAGAGTCCATGTGAAAAGGAATGATCTATTCCACTGGGAGCAAAGACTGAATGTCAGGTGACATTATTAAAAAGCCACAAAGCCTGTGTTAGGTCAACAAGACCTGTCCTACGGACATCATTCTTTTTTTAACCATGACGACCATTCCCTGCCCTTAACCATCTGGTTATTACTGTGACCATGGCGACAAAGATCTCCTCACCGAATGAAGTAATGCTTTTACCCCAAACCATGATCTTTCACTTTGTGCCTAAACCTAACCAAACCTCAATCATATTTGACAAGCTGCAACAACCAATTATTGGGTAACATTTTGAGGACTCGTTGGTTTCCAAACAACAACAACAGACAAATGAAACATCCCCCCAGGTCGATACAATCAGTGGAGTCATCTCTGATCTCTGCTACATTTGCAGGTTAATTGCTGGCCCATGTTAAGCCTCCCCATCTGACCAGCTGCTGTGTCGGCCATTGATCCTCCAGCTGGCCGCTGCCACGTGACGCCAGCATCTGGTCTCTGAGCTGGGTCAAAGGTCACAGCCTCCTGTCCTCTATACCTCCTGCCTGTATCACTAACATCCAGCACAGTAACACACACCTGCGGCTGCACACGACCAAAGAGTGAAAGCAGGGTTACTTTAGGGATCACCAAGTTGGAGTGGAGACTTTTTAAACCCACATTGAATGCAAGTTAATATAGGAAAGTAGAACGATATGATTGAAAAAGGATGAGAGGCCTAGAGTGATTAACTAAGTGCATGAATACATTGACATTTGCTCCTATTTTTGTCAGCACTTGGCTTTATTTAACGAAAAGTCCTAATAATATAATTAATCTATGTAATGAAATTAAATCCAATAAAAATAAATGAATGGAAAGCTATGAATTCAAGGTTGAGAACAAAAGTACTGGTGATTTCTGGTGACATTTTGCAGGTGCATTAGGGTTCAGGATGGAAGAGAGAGTGTAGGCCGTACATGATAGTCAAATAAAGAAACAACCTTATTGTGTGTACAGTTTTTATCCATGTCAAGGTTTGATTTTCAGAATAATACCATACAGTAGTTACATTTAAAAAAAAAGCTTCTTCAGGGCTAGCTTTAATAAGAACATTCACATGCTCGTATGCAAGTATATTAATTACAAAAACACAACCTGTATATCTTTGACAGCTCTGCATCGTGACTGTGTGTAAACGCCATCACATTGTTAAAACTGTATGGGTGACTCCAAGTTGTGGGTGGATTTAAATTGTGTTGAACTTGTCATCTGCTGTGCAAACATTAACTGCAGAAGTGATACGTAGGGAGTCAAATGCCACAGTGGCAATTTTCAGAAGTTTATCAAGTAATGATATAACTGGCTGGAAGTGTTGCGCCTGTTTGTTCTGCCTCCAGCTGCGCGTGAAGCGCAGATAAAAGGTAGCGGAGAGGCGTTCGCTCGACTGCGTCTCAGAGGATCGGCAGAGCACTACCCACACACAGCTGTGCTGAGGAGAGCCCTTTCACTAATAATGCAGCACTGTCCTTCAAATTGAGATGGACACAGCTATGGGAGGATGGAGAGAGAGAGAGAGGGAGAAGGCAGAGGGTGATCTGTGAGTTCTCAGTATAAACAATATTTTCCGTTTTGTGCGTGTGACTCTTCCCACGTCTCCTGGGAGAACTTTTTCTTCTTTGGATGAAAGCGTGGACTCATGAATAAACAGAAGGATGGTGCATGTTTATGTGAAAACACATGTCTTGACGCCTCAACCACAGAGTGTTTTACTTGATTTAAAAATATATTCTGAATAGCTGCAGAAACATAAGCAGCACTGGTTTTACTCTTGTCAGTGTTAGAGGTTCGCTCGGAGACATTTTGGTTTGCTTCTTGGTGCAAGAACTGCAGTGGGGCTCTACAGGTTTTATTGACGACGTTTAGTCAATTTTCTATGGATTCGTGTGTATCACATTTTTGCTCACCATGCACATGGCATCATGTTGGATCAGCTCTGAGGTTTGTATCGATGTGTTCAGCCTACAAGGCCATTCCTCTAAACCTCTACCTGGGAAGACAATGGATTCTCTGAAGCTCTGTACAGCAGCAGACAAATTACATATTTTAAATGGTTACATTTCATCATTGTGGAGAGACAGTGATGTGCAGCAGCTCTTGGGAATGCTGGAACACTGTTGATAGATGAGATCCTTTAGTATAGACACAACTGTATGTAGCTCTCTGAAATAAAGTTCATGTTGAGGTAAATGGGCTGCCCAAAAACAGAAAGGTAGTTTCAGGGTTATCAGGTGCAGGGAAAGTGTTCGATTTCCACTTGGAGAACAACAACTGTGTCGAGCCCAGGTGCATTTGTCAGTGTGGAAGAAGAGGCGTGTGAAGTCCAACCCCCCCAGTATTGATTTAGTGAAGATCTGGGTTAACAAGATGTATCTAGTGTGCCTCGTTTTGTGCCAAACCTCCTCCTGTTTCAATCAGCGGGTGCAACTCCAAGAAAACTTTCCACAATGCCCTCAAAAACAATTACAAGAAATACTGGGTACTTTACAAGACAACAAACATATTGAGAAAACATATAAAGGATTACTGACACCAAGCGGCACAAGGTACATTTTTATGTACCTAATTTTATGGTTGGACCTTTTTAGTTGGATGGGTTTTTACCCCAACCAGTCAACGTACAGCCATGTGTTTGGGCTATTTGTGTCATATTTATTTGATCTGGATTGACATGTCATTTCAACCATAGTAGCAGTAAACTAGCTGTGTCTTAGTAGTGCGCAGTGTGAACAGTTTATTTGTTGGTCAACAAATGCTACCTCTCCTTAAGACTGAAGCATAACCCTGTGTCTTGTTAATAGCCTGCTGGTTAAAGTGAAGGGAGTTGGTCCCAAAGTTCTCATTTCAGTCACGCACCACACAGCTTTGATCAGCAACCTAACCTCTAACAACAGGAGGTCCTATTTTTATACCTTTTGATGAAAAATAGTTGCTTGGTTTTCATGTCAGGAAGATCCTTTGATAAACCAAAACCCTTGCTTTTTTTATTTGATAAAAATGTAGCCGTGTTTGTTGAATGGTTACGTGACATGGTCTTATATTGATTGCAGACCCATTAATGAAATCCGTTTGAGATTGTGTAATGGGCAAAAATCACTACATTGTTCAAATGATAATTATAATGTTGTAGTTCTGGTTCTCCGTTTCTTTCCATCTAGTCTCTTTCAGGGGAGTTTGCATTTATTTGTGTTTTTCCATTGATTTTAAAGTAGAAATATCCTCTTTTCCATCCTTCATTAAGCACAAGGCAACCAATCACATCAACTTTATTCAACAGTTTCAAATCATAGAGGATGGTAGTGCAGCATTAAACTTGCATGGTCATGCGGACTACTTTCTTTTACTAAGGATTTATGCTTTTGGCTACTTCCTTGAGCACCCTTTTAATTGGAGACCGAGCATATATTTCAAAGACACTTTGCTGCGTGCTGCCATGATATAAAGGGCCTAGGAACATGCTGGATTTGACAGCCTGAAATCCACTCCTCAAACTCAGAAACATGCACTGTCCAATCAGATAATGACCTTTAAAGACAGAAAAAATATAAAAGGTCACAATTAAAAAAACAAATCTCCTCCATTATGCCAGCTTAGCTCCTCGCAGTAGCTCCTTCAAACCGGACACGAACTACACTTTAAACACGGCAATATTCACTGAGGATGATAAAACACTGAAAGCAACTAGCTCATTATTTGAGGAAGGGAACATTGTCAACCAGAATTGCGCTCATAACAAAGGAAAGATCACAGCTTTTTCGCTTTCCCATGGAGTCAAGATTAATGTATTACAGCATGTGGTTTTTATGTAGCAAATTGGCAATTTGTGGCGGTCTTGAAAGAAAACTCTTAGAACTAGCAGAGAGAGGAGTAAAGTCTCCATGAGCCAAGCCTAGGTCAGAAAAACAAAGCAGCAGGAACAGGACACAAGTCGATAGTTAGGTCAGGAGTTAGTGGGCACGGCGAAGTCAGGTTAGGTCACTTTGTCCAACAGTGGGGTCGCTCTTTAGCCACCAATTTCCTTTTTGCAGCTGTTCCAAATGCAATTTTTGCATGACATATTTTGACATGACATATTTTGTTGCTTTATAAATTGGGCTGTAATTCCATTTTGAAAAATTAATACAAACCATCAAACAGAAAGATACAGACAATGAGACAGGATCATATTCCAGGCACAAGATGAAAGGGTTCCCCAGCAGGTGTTTCGATCTCAGATGCATTAGCTGCTGGTATTAAAGAGTGGGCATCGTGCTCGGTGCTACTCAGTCTGTATTTCCTTCCTCTGCACCCCCCACCACTCTGTGAGAGGGTCATGGCCTGTCAGCCAGAGCTACCTCTCCCAGCAGAGATCAGACACACACGGGGGCCGTGCACTGTGACCTGAATCTCACACACACACACACACACACACACACACACACACACACACACACACACACACACACACACACACACACACACACACACACACACACACACACACACACACACACACACACACACCACACACACACACACACACACACACACACACACACACACACACACACACACACACACACACACACACACACACCACACACACACACACACACACACACACACACACACACACACACACACACACACACACACACACACACACACACACACACACACACACACACACACACACACAGTGAGTCACAGCACAGGGCTGAAATGTGGGGAGAAGAATGACTGTTTTGAGGATATTTTTTTTTTACTTTTAAACTTTTCTGGACCTCACACATTTGCTTGATTCCTGTCAACTTGTTCTTTTGCAACAAACATGATTCATCAAAAATAAAAACTTTTATGGGTGGACAACCTTCAGCAGGTTCTGATGATACATGCTAATACTGTTTTCCTATCGTTCTGAAAAGGAAAGTAACCTTAAAGGACCTGTGCTGTACCATCCATCTTTTTTTATTTTTTAAAGTAACCCTAATCTTTTACACTCAATCCTTATATGACAGTGAAACTGTTATATTACTTCTTGGAAGCAGCAGTAGAGTTGCAGTAAACACAGGCACTAAAGGAACTTACCTACTCACTTCTTAGCGCTGATAAAAACCTGATCCTTGTAAAAGCACAAAATGGTTCGGACAAATAAAACACCAACCAACATCTCGCTGAAGGAAAATGTAACATTTGGCATTTCATCCTAAGACAAATGACTTTGCAGTGGTCACCGCTTTGATCTGGTGTTAGCTTGGTTCTGCACTGACAGTAACATGGCAACCGATTCAAGCAAGCAAACAGTTTTTTAGATAAAGTTGACCGATTAGGCTAATTTTCAGGTTCATATTTGTCTTTTTTGAAAACCTATATAACACACTTCAGGGGGGAACTAAAAAAGCATAATTGGGCCTCTTTAAGCGTGTAGGCATGCTAAGATTTGCTTAAGACCACTCAAAATGTAACTGAGGCTAATCCGAATATCATTCCACATTTTTAGTCATAAACAAAATCAAGAACTAATCAAGGTCAATATACGCCCTGTCTTTCACAGAAGGGATGTTACAACAATAGACTATTGCAGTGGGAAAAAAAAGTATTTGGTGCAGAGAGTCAGCACAAATCATCAGTGTTGAACTCCTTGACACTCCATCAGTTCAGAAAGGACAGATGGCAGAGGTGAGCAGCTTCCACACATGGGTCCCCTGATCTATGACAGAACGCAGAGACCAATGCTGTGCCGGAGACTGAAGGACCACTAAGTGGCGTTGTGTTCATTTAGCTGCAACACTGCCTCTTGCTCACCTCACGCCAGCAATCACACGCTTCGGTCGATCAGAAACACAGTGCTCTACATACTGTACTGTACGCTCTCACATGGAGGCACACTGTTGGCTTTTCAGTTCCAGCTCAGCCCTCTGACAATATTGAGTCTTCAGTAAGTTGAGAGACTGGTCAGTTTGACTTTGCAGAAATGTGCAGTATTGCATTTGGATTCCCAGGCAGGCGGTGTGCTTTCATCGATGCACAAAAGCTTATAAGAGGCAGAGCAGAGCTGGCACCTTTGAGGCACATTGAGTTTGAATTGACAGCTGCTGAACTCTGAGGTGTGTCTCCAGTGTAACAGCCGCTGTTGAAATACTCGAGTTCAATAGACGGCCTGTCTTGCACAAAGCCAAAGTGACTTCAAAAGACCACAGCAGTGTAAAATAAAGTATTTGGTGCAGAGAGCTACATTAAATCAGCCTCACTGGGGCTGAAACAATAAAAAGATGATGTTTTTACACCAGCTTGCATACGGAATAAGTGAATAAGGGGCCTTTTCTCCCATTTCACACTTAGGGCTTGAATTATGTAAACTGATCTGCACTGAGTGCCAGAGTACGTCAGAAATCATTACTCTCCCAGTTATCAAATGCTTCGTAACAGGAGGAAAATTGTACTTTTTTGTAATATCAGCGTTCCCAAAGGACCTTGTACTCACCTTTGGGTACACTGATATTCCAAAAGAGGCAAAGTACATTTTGTCCACTTTATAGAAGATCCTGAGCTGCCTGGTCTGTTCGGAAAGCATCTCGAATTCAGAACGAGCAGTGCTTTTAAAGTAAATATAGATCGTTTTATGTGCATGTAGAATACCCGCAGGCCCTTTGTGGAGATGTACTACTGGAGAATATGGCAATGCCCTGTAAAGTCTATGGGGAGACGAAGGCTTTTAGTATTCGCCTGAGCATAAACACCCAAGAACTTACAGTGATGAAATCAGCGGCCATCACTCGTATGACTGTAATTGAAGTTGTTGTGAAAACGCACAAAGCAAAGCCTTAAAGGTAGGGTAGGTAAGTTTGAGAAACCGGCTCGAGATACACTTTTTGTTATATTCCATGAAATGCTCTTAACATCCCGATAGCAATGAATATCTTAAGTGCTTTGACAAAAAATCCATAAAAAAATGTCATCTGTGGAAGCCGTAGTACTGTAAAAAGCACGACCAATCATTTTAGCCGGCCCGGCTAAAATAACTGGATGGCCTACCTGCCTGTCAGCCTTCCATCTGTGCACAAACTTATCTCGTGCCCTCATTGGTCATGTGCGCGTTCGTGTGTGTTGGAGGAGGGGCTCTATAAGGAAGTGGCAGATTTTCTCCAGTTGTGTATTTTCAAATTCTAGCGATCTCGAGCCGGTTTCTCAAACTTACCTACCCTACCTTTAAACAAGCAGCTTACTGGTGGGATCTAGCTGCTGTGTTTACATTGTCTCGCTGCTGAAGCAAATTGAATGGACAAGAAGAAACATCATGAACAACGCTTGACCTGAGTCGATAAAACATGGGGTTAAATCGGGAGGAGAGGATGAGGAAAGGCAGTAAATAATTGAGGGTGCCTAACAATGAGCCAGTTCCAGACCTATGGTGATGCTTTGATCTTTAGTGACTGACCACACAGTTCCTAGAAATTAGTGAAACATTACCTTTGACTCGGACATACACTGCTCCGATCGATAACCACTGATTGCCCTCTTGCTTGGCTGTTAAGGCCATTAGCGCCGTTGTCTCCATCGATCACTGCAGGAATGCCCGTGTCCTGGTCCCAGCGGTGCTAGATGTCTTGTTTCAAAAGGTCTGATGTCTCTCACCTTCTTTTTGTCTCCCAAACATCTCCGGAGAAAACTAGGACACAGCAGACAACAATAATTAAGTGAAAACTCATTAGGAATCTGAGTCAGACTGGGGACATTGTTCTGGTGGACCGAAAACCTTTTGTCTGACAGCCCGTTATCCACAACACAGATGACCATTGTTCTGAAGGCCCATTGCTTTGGAAATACACAATATCAGGTTAAGGTTATTTATTTGTATCCATAGGTGGATTTGGTTTACAGTGAAAAGACAAGGTATCCATAGTGACACACGGTTCAAACAACACAGACAACAGACTGTCTCCCTGATACAAACAAAGGCACATGGCCAATTGTTTTGCAGAACACATCTTAGTACCATTCAGATTTTTTGTTTTACTGTGGCGTAAGCATTACCCGTCCTACTCTGTCACTGATTGGGTTAATCTGATATTCTTACCCAATCCTAACCAATCACATTCCTTGTGCCTAAACTGAACCGACTTAACCATCAAAGATAATGAGTGTAAGCCAATCAAAAGCAGGTTAGAAAAGGTCCTTACTTTTGACAGTAGAAAGGAGAATTGTGAAGTTCCAAGGCCATCATTCTGCATTATAGTTTACCATGTGCTTTTTTTTTTATGCACGGGGTCGGCGAGTGTGTACTTTTGGAACAATAAAAATGTTTGCAGGATTACGGGCCATCGGAAAATGGGCAGTCCCGGTCACAATGCACTAGCCTCTCTTTAACAGAAATCCATATATTAAATTGTTTCTCTGTAGTTGTATCTTGTACAAGTAGTAGGCGGGTAGATGGGTTGAATGGTGGTCGCAGAGGCATAACAAACAATTCTTAGCATGTATTCACTGAGCTGTGTAAAGTACACATTCATTTTGACTTGCTCTACTTGGATGTTTTTGCTCCAGAGCATCTGAAACAGTTGACTGTACATGATTATTTACATCAGACTGCAGAAACAAAAGACGTCACTGATGTGATATGATAAGAAGGTCGATGGGAAAGTACGCCTTCACCCACTCTCTAGCCTACGCACCGCATACAGCAGAGTAGGAAGTGAGTTCATCACGGTAAAAGTGAGTTCATCTATATAGTAACACTAGTTATTGTACAAAAAACTTGTCAGAAAGTTTCAGTCTGAATTTCATGCACTCAACTACAATAAAACATATATTCTGCAATTTAAACTGTGTTCAAACTTTTAACAGGCAGATCTCTCTGAGGTAAGTCAGAAATAAAAGAAAAGCTTTAGTGAGAAGTTCAGTCTTCTGAGAGCACAGGGCTTTATGCTGTGATTGATTTTAAAGTAGGAAGAGGCTGCTGAAAAGCCCCCACCGGTACCATGAATCTGTAGTTGCATCAGTGATATTTATACTTCCGAAATGAATACCTTCTGCTTGGCTAGAAAAGCTTGATTTTCTAAAAATATGTCATTTTAAGGCAGAAATCAAAATGGAGTTATTAGGGAATTACACACAATCTTTTTTCACATTAATTGAAAAGCATAGCAACAGAATCTCGTGTTCTTTCTGCCTCGGCCCAATTTATGATTCAGCAAAGCATTACATTGTTAGCATGACCCAAACCTTATTTGATAGCAAAACACACTCCATCATCCTTACAGAGGGATGTTGTTCATGTAAACCCTGTGCTGACGCAGTGGCCTTGTACAAATACAACCGTAATCCTGCCTGCCAAAACAAATTTGCACACCTCATTACACTGCTCCTGTGAAAATACGTTTGCAAACATCTTAAGAAAAAAACCTGGAATGATTTATGAGGCTAAAACAACAAGAATTAATCCTGTTTACATGTGTTTGAAGTTAATGTATCGGAGCAAAGAGCTCAAAAGACATGAATAATGAGTAAAGGGAGAGATAAACTGTAAAAAAAGTCAACATGTCATTCTTCATTGTGAAAATAAAGAAATGAAATGTGTCACTGAACATTCATGCTATGAACTCAGCAGTTTTAATTATTCTGTCAAATGCTTGTGTTAGTAGGAAAACTGCTTATTAAATAACAACTTGCAGAAGTAAAACGATGTCAAATACAAATGAAGGCAGGGATAGCAGGGCCAGACACAGCATCAGCATTATAAGCAGGTACCTATGTGTCCCATTAGGACGCATTATATAACAAAACTGTGGGTCAGGTCTCAGCAGAGCGCTCCTCTCCTCCAGCCTGCACCACAACATCCACCACAGAGATATAACACACACACCGCACCGGGGAAGGTGCACTCAACCACCTCTGACAACACTTCCTACGTTTGAGGTAACTTCTTTTTTGCTCAGTGGGAAGTGAATTGTTTATGAGAAATGTGTGTTGCACTATTAACTGTGGTTTCTACAGATACCCCTGCCTCAGTAAGCATGTCCCTTCAGCTTGAATCTGTTGCGCTGTTGACGGAATAAAGCTCACACACGCTGATTATGGTGAATGTTGTTGTTGCTCAAAGTACTGTGTCATTTCTGAACGACTTGTTGTCCTTTATTGACTGTCTCAGTTGAAACTACACATGTAAAGTGTCTAAATGTACTTAGAATTCAACCGAAAACAACTGTTTTTGCCAGATCACAATACAATTATTATGGTATTTTAAGGAAATTAGATGTATTATACTTAGCCCTCTGGTTAGCCTGAAGCTACGTTGTCCAGGTTGTCCCCTGTAGTGTTGATTAGGCTACTGTTCTACATATTCAAATGTGTTATAATGAGAAAACAAGCATTGTTATGTTGAAATTAAGAAATAAAACACCTTTCTCTAGATTATGAATTATTGCAAGCTTGGCCTTTTTGGGATTCTGTACAATCTTAATGTACTAAACCACATGTACTTCTTGTCTAAAAGTACTTGTCAAAGAGTTGGTCCAACAAGACAAACTACTCACATTTCAAAAGTCTATCCATATAGTTCAAACAAAAAGATGCTTCTTAAGGGGACCCCCTCTGTTAAATACAATACAATTGATAAAATACAGAAACTTGGCGACTTGACGAGGTGAAATCAATAACTCAGTAGTGTTAACTCTTGAGTCCTGGCCTATATTCATAGGATAGGAATGCCTTGGCCTTGTGGACTGTGTTTAGAATAATTGGATTTGTGGATTTTGGGGGAAGACAGAATACTTGATGGGAAGTAAGTGGGAATGTGGGAGCCTACACTCATCTGTTGACATCTTTCCTCATCACCTATTTAAAGACAATGAATAGCGAAAAGAGAAAAGAGAAATAGACAGAGAGATAGAAGGGGCAAATGAAATATTCAAACTAAAAAAGGAGGACTATTTTTAGCAGCAAGAGATGGAGGGGTGCTTCACCTGTATTATTGATGTTTGCTCTGCAAGAGGGGGGCTATCTCTCCTGAGAGAGGCCGGGTGGAGGTGTTTGATGTGAGTGTGTTCTCTGTTCTCTGTCGTTGAAGACAAAATGGTGTATTAAGGAGAATGAGACTGTTCTTAGGGAGAAAAGAGCCTTATACATTTAAATCTGTGCCGATATGTGGAAGCATGAAGGAGAGGAGGAAATGTGAGATGCTGCAGTTTTATTTGTTGAGCGTCGTTCCCCACAGAGAGTGCGGGTGTACAGAAATATTTGCCTGCACTTTTGACACATTTTTATTATTCCGCACAGATGCAAGGCTGGCTCTTCTCTGGCAGAGGCTCAGGGAGGGGAGCCTTCATGTTGAGGAACTGATCCCACACACACACACACACACACACACACACACACACACACACACACACACACACACACACACACACCACACACACACACACACACACACACACACACACACACACACACACACACACACACACACACACACACACACACACACACACACACACACACACACACACACACACACACACACACACACGGTTTGCAGGGTTCGTAGAGCAAAGTTGTGAGAGGCTGTGAAGCACTGATTTATGCATCATCTTGGGAGGGACGGCATTTTTTTTTTTTTTTAAAGGTTGGTTATCAGCATCATCTTAAGCATTAAGAAGTGATTCATGTTTAGAGGCCTCATTTCTTTCCTTCCACCCTTATGTTTTTTTCTGTTGAATCGTGCCTGCCTTCTCTCACTGTGACTGTTCAGAGCATCAGAAGTAAAAGTTTGAGTGTAAGAAACTCGTCTGTACAGTGTGTGCTGCACAATATCTCGCCCCCACATCTGAATCAGACTCCACTTCACACACACACACACATAAAGAGGGGAAGACATAGAGAGAGAGACGTGACCTTGATGTACCGAGAGATCAATACATCTTTCCTTACATGGCCTCAGATAATCCCATATTACATCACAGAACCTGTGCTTATACAATACTGCAATGGGTTCGATGGCAGACAGTCTCTGAGCATGGCGTGCCTGCTGGACAGCGGGAAGCCTTTAATGCTCACAGTAATATACTTATGGATATGGATTGACGAGAAGTAATCAAATGCGCCCGTGCGTCAGCTGAATGTGACCAAATCTGACCAGAGAGAGGATATAGTGTACAGGGAATATGATGGCTTCAGATAAATTGCATTTTTTTTTAATTTATTTACATAACCAGTCAGTGTTACAAAAGGAAAAGATCCATGTAGGTTTCTCAGGGACATGACAGTACGTGACTGTGCGCATGTGGCTGTTCCTTCCTAGCGTGTAGACTTCTGCAGCTTATACATATGCAGGCTATTTTTGTAACGACTCAACCCGTTACCCCCAGAATATATACTGCATCTTTCATGCAGAACTTTCTACATGGACTTACTTCAGACAATGTTCTGCCGTCTGAAGAACACATTTCTATTTAATAAAGAAAAGCTTCAGTATTTCAACACACACATTGGTTGTTTGTATCTTTTAGGTATTAAATAACCCTTATAAAGAAAGGGATCTTTTTTAATAGTCTCAAATACATTGTTTACACCCATAGTCTTCTGGTATGTATTTGTTGGCATGTTGCTTTATTTGTTGGTGCCTTATTGCTACCAACTGTCTGGTGAATAACTGTAACATGCAAGCTGTCTGCGGCCCACATGCTTGTGTGTCCTAGCGAAAAATGTACAGTATGTTACATTCCAGTTTGAATCATGTTGTGTAACCTTTGGGTCCAAAACAATGTTGAATTCATTATCTCTCTCATACATCAGAATTGCAGTATCGTTGACATACATGATTGCCAGCTTCACTGCATTAACAGGGACATTTCTGCACTTATTTGCTCATTAACGCCACCAACTGTTTAACCGTGTAATAGCATTACATCCGCTGCAGGAATGTGCACAGTGAACCTGCAGGATCATGGAAAATACACCAAAGATATTTCCATTCTTTATGGACAATTGCCCAAATGTGCCACTAATGAGCAAAACGCCGCAGGGTTCTTTTAATTAAAACTGTTTGAATAGGATACACATTTTGCCAAATATTTCCACATAGAGCTGCAACAGGGTTAATTAACAGAATTGGAAAAAATGTGATCCTAAAACAAGTTCTGCAATTTAAAGACTGTAAACAATCTAAAAAATGGCAGCATTTCAACAAATCTTGTAATCCTCTTTGTAAAGTACTAAAACATGCCGTCCTTTATAACACATTGTGGGTGGATTTGAATCTGAACAAGTTAGCAGGGCATCACTTTTGATCAGCAACCTTTACTTCACTCTTGCTAGGCGTGATGTGTTCAGCCTGTCCCGCAGAGACGAGGTGCTTTGAGTGAGTCAGTCACTGTTCTCTTGGTGTTGCTTAGCAAGAGTACATCCCTTCATTAGACTGCATTTCCTGACAGCACGTCATGTTTCCACGGCTTCTTTGACAACTGAGCGTTGCCCAAGCACGAGGCTCCCACCTACACGCTGCTCATTGTCGCGTACATGCTTTTGACATATAAAACATCTATGTTGCTTACTGTGTGCTCATAGGGCTGGTTCATGATGCTGCTTTTACAAAACAATGTCAAGGAATCAAGTAAAGATTAATGTGAGTGGAGAAGCAGATGATGCAGGATTGAGTTACAGATTGTGTTCTTAATATCCATGGTATTTTATCGCATTAAATGTGTTCATTACATTGAACCTTCACTATCATCTGTCACTTTGTATGCAAAATAGAAAACCAATTTTGGATGATCAGGATCTAAAGGAAGAATCTGTAAATCATGTGCGTGCAGTGTTCGAAAGGCTGTGCTTACTTGGATTATTGTGTGCTTAGTGATAATAATTCACAGTTATGGATGAGCAGGGCCATTTGTGAAATGCTTGAATACTAAAACACACGTTTTCTTCTGCAAAGCAACAAGAACTGTTTGATTCAAAGCAGAAATTGTGAACAGTAGATTGTTTGTCCAATCTTCAGCCTGTCTTCAACGGCACTGAAGGAACCTGAGCTGTGATTGAAATCAAATCCACAAGGCCATGTGATACTGAGCGTGTCTGATGCCTAATTCATAATGTAACATCCCTTCAGGTGCTGAAGAACCACTGAGCCGCTCACAATCCTCCCAAAACAACAGTCAATACAATAGCAATGGCAATGAGAAAAGTTTGCTGATGAAAGTTCTTGATTGAAAACATGAATGTCGACTTCATTTTCGAAAGGCTCATAGGTATGCAGACATCTACTGTATCGTCAATTAATTCAATTGTGGTAATGGAAAAATACTTAATATACAATAAATCAGAAACATTATGACAGCCCTTCAAACAGCAATATTTTAAACATGTACAAGTATCTTTTTTCATTGAGTATGAATAAGAAATGGTCGCATTCACTGTGATTTAACTAAATGGTTTGTGGACTTTGTTTTTGTTTCCTTAAGTTTGGCATTTTGGCCGACGCCATCTTGGTTTTAGACTGTCACCATGTTTGTTTTTAAACCAGGAGTAGAAACAACAGTGGAACTGAGTATAACTGAACACCTATGACATTTTCAGGTGTCCTAAACGCTACTATTAACCTAAATGAACTGGAATTAAAACACACTTTGAAAACGGTAAAAGTCCTAAGAGAAAATATGTCAAACCGCCAAACTGGACAACAGCATGGTTGTGACCTCACTCTAAATGTGACCAACATTCACAAAATGAACATCAAGCTGTACAACAAGATTTGGAGTGTGCATAAACTAATCAGGAACATGTTTCCTGAGGTAATTATTCAAGTAAGAAGTAGAGTCATTTTCTCATACACTTTTATGCAATTGGTCTTCTTTTTGCAGCTAGTGCAGTTGCCTCAAATAAAAAAGAAAATGCAGGTTTAAGGCATTTCCGCATTGGCTTCAGTTTTCAAAGTGAGAGTTTGCCATTTTCTTTTTCCCTCTGTACCTGGCAAACCTGCTTGATCTTGCAATCCTATATTTTATTCCAGTCTACACCCGCAGGTACCACAGGTTCTTCTCTTTTTCAAAAGCTTTTTTGGAGCCAATGCAGACTTAAAAACCTGAAGGCATCCCTAATGACATCACAGGGTTATTGGGTTATTGGGTTATTGTTAAACTTCCCCCTGAGCCACAACATACATTAGAAGTATGTCCCTGGAATTGAATGTGTAATATTGGTGGAGTGCCTTTATTTATGAACATAGTGGTTTTTCTATCTATCCGCTGTTTTAAAGAAATAAAAAAAGTGCCAATAGGATATCATTTGAAGAAAGACAGGCATAGATCTTGTCCAAACATGTACAAGACAGCAAAGGCAATCAAAAGTGGTGCATTGCGAGAAGCTTATTCATATACAAATATGAGATGATAAAGCTCTCCATGAATACAGTATGTGAGTGCTGAGAATGCGTCTCACAGTAGATTAGATCAGGAAATATAAAGCATGAATGAGTGAGCTGTAAAAGCCCAGGCCCAACAGTAAATTTGGGGATTCTGTATCCAATCATCACATACTCAGGGTAATGAGATACCAACAAAAAAAACACCTCCATGTGCACATTGTTATATATTTCCTCATCATCTTCAGCAGGAGGACAGCAGAGTCGCATCGGCACAGAAAACGATCCCAATGTCAGATGATGTATTGTATCAATTTCAGATAGGCACTCAGCTCGTGCAAAAAGGAACGATAATTAAATCACAACCTTTAATAAAACATAAGGACAGCAACCATACTGTGCGAAAAACTCCATCTGGAGAGCATGTGGGAAATAACAAAAAAGGGGTTAGTGATCGGATGTTATGATTATAAATGTCTTTGTCTTAATTAGCCTCCCTGGGCTATTTTCTTTACGCGATGCTGGCAACTGCATGACATTTCCCTCGCTCTATCGAGCTACTGCATACTTAAGTTCCAGTGACCCCAAAATGGCAGCTGTTTTCCTTCTCTGGAAAGGCGGCCTAATTAGGCTTTTGTCCAGAGGAATGATGATACCGGCAGTATTTATCAGAGACAGCTCCACACAGTGGTTACACTGACATGGGGAGCATTAAGTGTTGGTGACCGCTGAGATCCTCAGTGCTTCACTCCATATCTTTACATTGAAGGTATGCAGCTAATTATCTGTGATTGAATGTGTATCACTGCTAAATGTCTCCTGGATTCATCAGTCTTTTTACTGATCTGACAAACCATACAAATGTCCTGCTAACTGTGTTTTTAACAGCCTTGAGTCTCCAATGTTTTTATGCTCAGTTACAGTAGATCAAAAAATGATGATTGCAACATTTGAAAACAATCTAAAAGACAGAAACCAGAACACCAATTTTAAAGCAGCGGAATATATTTATTGCCTCTATTGTGACAGGTTTACCTGCTTTATTGTTCAAAAAGGTCTTTATTTTTCTCATACATCCTGTGATGAAGCACCTCTTTTCACCCTCCGTCTGAAACCAGAGCCCAGTCTGCTCTGATTGGTTAGCTGGCCGACTCTGTTGTGATTGTTGTGAAGTGTTACGTAGTTATGTCATTATGTCTCGGAGGTAAACAAAGGAGTCACATGGGAGAGAAAACCAATTTAGAGGCGATTTGGGATTTTAGCCTTTGCATACCATTCAGTCTGTTATTGATGCACAAAAACCCATAAAAAAAACCTACAGGAAAGGGTAATCCCCAAAAAGCATAATAGGGCCTTTTTAAGTGTTGTGTTATTCTATACACAGCCTTAACAGAGAAAAAGCAACTAACAATCACTGGATGTTTTTTCCGCCTTAATGTCCGTCACCACACAGCAGCAGAAGGTTAAGAGGAGGAAGAAGTCAGAGAGAGAAAGCCAGCGAAGGCAGAATACCAACCTGTGAAATTACAGCTATTGATCTCGTGTGCTGGAGAAAGCATTTCCAGGGTGTTTGAATGCATTATTAAGGAGATACTGTTCGCCACAACAGGTGGAGGGCGGCCCGGCAGCAGCTCTCACAGCACCGAGGCATTATAGCGTGGAAGATTGTGATAAGAGCTACTGGCAGCTGTGTGTATGAGATTAGTATCTCCAGTGTCACAGATTGTTGTGCCGTCATGTCTAGCACAGTGACTTGGAACAACAAATAATAATTCCATCCAAACCCCATTATTATTTCATGCACACCGCGGCTAACAACATTATAAATTCAACAGCTGTTACAGTGGGTTTTTTTTTTCTTAACCACGGTGTAACTCAATATGCTTACAGGGTGAACTTGTGGCATTCAGAGGAAAATGTTAATTTGAGCAACTGAATATGCTATAAAACAGCAGTCTGTTATTAATGCCTGTAGGAGGAGAGGAGAGGAGGGGAATGGAGGGAGAAGTACAGTAGGTGATGGAGAGAGGTAGAGTCTGAGTGGCGGAGAGAAGTGAAGGTTTTTCTCTTTAAGCATATGGCTTTGAGACTTGTTTGTGTGGGAAGCACTAAATAATGAATTCATAATGAGAGATAGACTTTGGACATTTTGCAGCGCTACTTTCCCACAGGCTAGAAGATGTCTGGGCTTTTCTGCCTTTTTATAGACAGAAGGATAGACTCAATCCAAACTAAAATACAACTTTTGGTCGTCTGTCTATTCTGCTCATTAAGCTTCACAACATTTTGGATGGCGATATTAAATCCCCTTTGCAAGGGTATGGAAAACTTTGGTAGTGTTATAATAACCGGCAAACATTTACCAGATGGTTGATTTTGTGAAAAGAAGAAGTTGTTTACTCGCATTTATTGCTCTTGTAGGTCAGCGCGCTTTTACACTTCTTTTCTGTGTATTTCTTTTTACCCAAAAGCAATAAGACCTCTGCCTGTGTACGGGGGTTACTGCTTTTCACATTTACAAATAAAACTGCTTCTTGGTGTTGATCTTTCACCTGAGTTTCCTGTATAACTCCATTTATCTGTTTGCAAAGTATTTAGGTTAGCAGCCCTTCAGCCCTCTTTTTACGTTATGCCACACTTAAAAGCCTCCAAAAAATGACTTCCTCTTGCCCCCGTAAGCTTTATTTTTGTTTTTCATAAAATCAAAAAACAGTCTTTCAACTCTGGATTATGAGACAGAGTAAAGTCACTAAAGCCTCCCACCATTTTCATTCCTCTTAGATATTGCTGCGTCATTAAAGCGTAACTTAATCCACAGGAGACGTCACATAAACAATCTGTTAATGCTCAAAAAACAAAGTTATGTCACATATTATATCACTTTTTACTTTGCCTAATGTACTTTAAGATCATCGCCTAATAACTTCCTTAAATCCAAAAAAAGGTAACTACAAAATCGGATATGAGAGTTCAGGATGAATCAATATTTATGCAATGGTAAATTATTCAATCAAAATGTCCCAAATGCAACATTAGGTCCATTATCAGTCGCTAATTAAATGTGTACAGTAATACATTACATTCCACCACCACCTAGAGATCTGAAAATAATTTAATCTACCATTTATTGTTAATATCCAGCCTGTAAAAAGGCACCTGCAGCTATAAAGCATGTAGCTTTACAGACCTGCTATAAATGTAATAATTAAACTGTGACCCACCCTATAACCTCCTCTCTCTATCCCTTTGTCACATGCAGATTTTAGTCTCATGCGCTGTACCTCTCCCCCGTGTTCATCTTTCCAAGAGAAATCAATTTTAATCTGAAAGCCAATATGTTTTCATTACTTATTCAAAATGTTTTCATTTTATTTTCAACATTGACCCGAATAGATAAGAGCCGAGTGGGCAACGGGAAAAATAATAAAATTGTCCTTCCTGAATAATAGATAGGGTAAATTGCTCGGGGACAGATTATCATTTGAGAAACTGAGAGAGGTGATTATAGCAGTGATGTGAGGAGATCTCCACTGCAGGAGAGGACGGGAGTAAGGTGTGTGTGTGTTTTATGTGTGTGCGTGCGTGGGTGTGGATACCTTAGCTATAGCCTGTGAGTTTGACCCGAGAGATAAGAATAAAAAAAACAGAAAGGAATGAAAACAATAACATGAGTATTTAATGTAGTATTCTCACAGAGTAATGCTGCACACTATGAGCTAAAGAAAGTGAAAACATCACCAACAACTAAGCAGCATGCTCTCTGTGATAATGTGATGTGGTCGGAGCTCTCCATTGTGCTGAATCTGCGGGGAATCCACCGACAACGAATTGCAGTAACTTCTGATTTGCAACCACCTACAGAGTGTCTGTGTATGTGTGTGTGTGAGAGCGACTTTTCTGTGTGCGCAAAACCAAACAAACACAGCTTTCTTTCATGGCAACCCACCACGCAAGCAACCCCACTTCACTTCCTACAAATGTCCGTTTTCCAGATGAATAATATACACAGCGAGGAATGACAAATAGTCGAAAAATGATGAAAGATTTAACGTGAGGGAGGCTGAAAGCGAAATGGGTTTCATCTCCTGAATGTGACGCGGCTCCTGGAGCAGATTAAACAGGGACAGCGCGATTCCCTCCCCTCCGGTCGTGATGCAGTGAACCAGCTCTGCGCAGAACCAGCTCGCTGTATAAAAGCGGGCTGCACTTCCACAGACGGATTACAACAACAAGGGGACAGGAGCGCGTCAAGCCACTGCGGCTCATCATCCAAACACCACTCAGCACCAAGCACGGACGCAGACATGCAGGCCACCAGGATGGGAATCTGCTGGAGACTTTTTCTATGTTCATGCCTGTTTTTGGAGAGTTCGTCTCAAGACTTTGGCGCACAGACGCAGTTCATTTGCACGTCCGTACCCAAGGATATGGACATTTGCGCAGCCACTTTGCAGAACAGCGTGCCGGGGGACGACTTGAAGACCACTGTTATGCAGCTGCGGGAGACGGTTTTGCAGCAGAAAGAGACGATCATGAACCAGAAGGAGACGATCAGAGAACTGACCTCAAAGTTGTCTCGGTGCGAGAGTCAGAGCGGCGCCGAGCCCGGAGGCAGGAGGAAAGAACCCGGGAGCAAAAACACTATGGGGGATGTATCGAGGGGCCCCGCGGACACTTTGGCGCAACTATCACAGACTTTACAGTCGCTGAAGCAGAGATTAGAAAACCTGGAGGTAGGCTGCTGCTTTCTGGGAATATTTACACACAGTGCGCAAATTATGACTCAAACACTTTTTTTGACTAATATAACAATAATAGTTGATTTGGGTCTCTGATTGCAGTGTTACATTAAAAGTGCCATCTTTTAAGCACATCAAAATACATATTAAGTTTCTCTTTTCTGCATAGAAAAAGTAAATCTGTATTGTCCTCGCTCCTAACCCTTCTAGATTGAGTTTAATGCTTCTTCCACCCCCCAACAGCAATTCAGCAGAAGTAACAACTCGGTGCAGGCGAACAGCCTCAAAGACTTGCTCCAGAGTAAAATCGACGACCTGGAGAAGCAGGTGTTGTCCCGGGTGAACAACATCGAGGAGGGGAAACCCACGCTGAGGAATGAGACGGAGCAGCGTGGGAGAGTGGAGTCCACGCTCACATCTCTCCACCAGAGGATCACCGACCTGGAGAAAGGTAATTGGGAAAAGAGGCTTGCACACAAAAAGTATAAAGGAGATTTAACAGGGTTTGGTGGGTGTGAAAATTGATGCATGATTCTCATCAGGGAAAAAGACAAGCTATTTTATCTTGTAAGTGATGAAGAATGCACCATAAAAATCACCTTAGCATATTCAGTATAGCATTATAAGCTTTAATGACCTCAGCCAGCAGTCGATTTAATGCATTGCTCATCCGCACACAAAGCTGAAGCAGCCCGCTTTATTCTGCAGATTCCTGATCTAATTCATGCAGATTAAACCATTTCAAACACACAGAGAGAGACCCATCCCTCCTTATTTCTCTGTGAGCCATTTGAGAAGATGTTCTCGTTGGGACAGCGCTGATACTGCAAAAAAAAAAAAAATGTACTCATGGCAGTAAAACAGAATAGAGAGAGATGTGGCAGCAGAAGGAAACAAGAGCTGAAGGTTAACAACGTCCTCCTGTGGTAGATTTATTATGGGAGATTAAAGCAAATCTGCTGGATTTGTTGTGTAACATGTAATTCCTGTAGTATGTAAATCCCCAGGACGTGTGCATTGGAAATTATGTGTTTGACAAAAAGAAAACAGATGCTTACCTTTCTACGTGTTTTAAGCCAACCATTCCGTCTCCACAGGTCAGAGAGACAACAGGCCTCTGGATAAATTCCAGCTCACGTTTCCATTGAGAACCAACTACATGTACGCAAAAGTGAAGAAGAGTTTGCCAGAGATGTACGCCCTCACTGTTTGCATGTGGCTCAAATCCAACGCTTCTCCAGGAGTGGGCACACCTTTCTCCTACGCAGTTCCGGGTCAAGCCAACGAGCTGGTCCTCATCGAGTGGGGAAACAACGCTATGGAGATACTGATCAATGACAAGGCATGTGTGACACACAGTAGAAGTATCGCCGTGTATTGATTTAAAACTGCGAGTGTTCAAGGGCTCACTGCAGCAAACATTCACGTCACATGTATCTCTTTCTAGGTTGCTAAACTGCCTTTCCTTATCAATGACGGAAAGTGGCATCACATCTGCATCACATGGACCACTCGTGATGGTGTTTGGGAAGCTTTCCAAGATGGTGTCAAGAGGGGGAGTGGAGAGAATCTGGCACCTTATCATCCTATCAAACCACATGGCCTGCTGATCCTTGGGCAAGAGCAGGTAAGCACATGGTTTTTAAATACTTTCTACTTCTATTAAAAGCAGCATTAACGTACATTTGGAGAACATCTGCACTGCTTTGTTGATTTTAACAGGATGTTGGGGCAGGACACAATGCATTGGGATTATTAAAAGCTAACAGTAGTGTTTTTATTTCATTGTGAAAAAGAGATTAGATTTCAATTTTCAAATCAATCCTTGTTATAAATAATGGGTGATAAGATATTTAACTGGAACTCATCAAGAATCCCAGTGGATTGAAGATACCTTGTTCAATTTAATCAGTAAAAAAAAAAATCCAGATAATCCAGGAGCAATTTGGTTCTTTCCACAAAGCACCCGGAGGAGGAAAATCATATCCTCCTTGATTAAATCCATTTGTCTCTTCCACAGGACACCTTGGGAGGAGGATATGACGCCACACAAGCTTTCGTCGGAGACCTGGCAAATTTTCACATCTGGGATCGGAAACTATCGGTGGGAGAGATTTACAATCTGGCGACGTGCAGCAGCAAAGCGCAAGTGGGCAACGTTTTTGCGTGGATGGAGACAAACCTTGATATTTACGGAGGAGCCTCGAAGTGGACATTTGAAGCTTGTCGCCAGCTCAACTGAACTGCAGGGAGGAGAAGATCAATGCATTTGTTAAAGCCACTTTGTTGTCACAGCATCGGTAAACTAATTTGAAAGATCAGGATTATTTCAATGAATAGCATCTGGGATTTGTTATAGATATCCGAAAGCATCATTTGCGGACACTTGATAGATTTTTACCACATACTCATGTGAGACAGGTCACTGGAAATGGACACTTTTGGCACCTTGTGGTGCTTGAATGCACCATCAAACCTGCTTATGGTTTGGAAAAAGCAGCCGATATCGCTCCAGAGAGAAAAGGATGCTCTCGAAGACCAAAATGTCAGGCCAGCATCACAAATACAGTAGGAGCTCATGTAGTTTTTAGCAAACAGATGTCACGCAATTCAAAAAAACTACTGACTTCTTTAAACGTCTTTTCTGTCACGACTGCCAGGGATTTTCACTGTGAAAAAAGACAAGGTGGACTTCTTTAAAAGGAACGTGCTCTTCAAGAGGTCATGAAAAGAAGACGTTGTTTCTCTCTCACTATTCTTTCTCTCTCACCACCTGCTTGACGTGATTTTGTGTAAAGAATGACGTATTTATTGCCAACATTCAAGCCTGAGTGCCTTGGGCTGTTGAAAAAAGAAATCTCAGCACATTCATTATGATTTGCAGAGTGTTTGTGTTTATTTTCATGTACATTTATTTTGAAAATAAGTGTTTCTTGTAACCCTTTGAATGAGGTTGGATTAGATTGTTTAGTGTAAAATGCAATTCGTTGATGATATTGACGCATTTTGCAGATGTTTGTACTTCAATGGGAATGTTCTCTGTACAGTAACAGCATGTCTTAACTTCTGTAAATGCTGCGTCAGCATCTATGATCTTTGCTTTTACAATCCAACTTTTGGGTTGAGATTTTATACTGTATTGTTATATGCTTAAAGCATGGCAACACGGACAGATGAAAAAAGTTCTAGTTTTTGTAATAAATTGTGATACTTCATCATATACAGGTGTTGACATATTTTTTTATGAATGCATACTCTTGATAACACAAATATACAATTAAATATGGTCTCAACTAGTCCAATAAGTCGCAATTTGACCTTCCGAATCTTTTCGCTGTTCTCCTGAGTGTGCATTGTTAGTTTGCCAATTGGATCATTAGAAAGAGCCTACTAAATAACTACAAACTCAATGTAAACTTCACCTGATTAGCACCAAAGGCCACACAGACAAAGTTAGAGACTAGTTGGTGAACATACTGGGGCATTTAGCAGCTTTAGAGCCAGATATGTATGTCTATTGATGGTGGAGACCAAAAACAGAGATAAAACTAAATTGATCTTAAAATCATTATGTTTCCAGAATGACAACTCAAAAAGAATAATAATGTTGCTTCTTTTCTACTGGAAATGTAAAGGGCCACCTGTTTGCTACAAAGTTAGTCATAAAAACATAAAAAGTGATAATATGTCAGTTGTGTGTTCAGGGCTTCTTTGCACTGCCCCCTAGTGGCAAGAAAAAAACATTGAGTTAGTACTGGTTTGGTGGCATTGAACATTTTGTCTTACCACAATGAGGTAAACAATGTAACGGCTATAGATAATCCATCACCCAGAAACAAATGAAGTACTCTGCCTTGAGACAACATTTTACCTAACGTGAATATTCGTATCATAGCAACCATATCTACCCAAAGTGTCTCAGATGAACAAACACTGCATCTCTTAAGTGCTCTTAAGCTCCGAGCAGAACAATTTCTAAAGCCTACTTGGCAATTTCAGCTGGGAGAAAAGCTGTGTTGGTTGACAAGGGCCTTAATGAAAGTGGGCATAGCATCACAACAAGCTGGTTGACAAAAAGCTGCTCTGTCAAATCAAAACAGTACATATAGATTTTCCATTGAGACTAAATCTTTAATGGGCACCATAAACAGACCAAAAATAACTCTCATTATCCCAATAAAGATCTTCCCGGAGGCGCACAGACTGTAAAATCGACCTTGGTAGCTTGAGTATACCTTACAGTACTCGGTTCCTATAAAAACTGATACACTGCGCAGTAACTCTCAAATTTGAGCAAATTAATTTAAGAGTGGATCTATTTAATGGCTTTAACCAATGATTTGACACACAAGTCTCAGATGTTTAAATGTGAAAATGATATTTAGTTTGTGATGATAGTTTCTCCTGACAGCTTTTCATAACAGATTTTACATTTTGAGGACAAAACCAATAGATATGTTTGGTGGTTCTTGCAAGGTCCTCATCATATAGTTCTTACAGAATAAGGTATATTATTGTGGTTTTATTACAGCAATATCCCACAAAGTAGTGTAAACCAGTACACATATTCTGTGCAATGTCATTGTGACAGAAACATATCTCTCCCAACTTGTGATCCTGAGTCCATGAAGAGCAGATGTTGAACAAATTGAACTTGCCTCGGCCTTACAAATCCACCATCTTTCTTTAATGAAAATCAATGTCAATTTCACGACAACTTCTACAGGAGTACACTGTACACACACCAGCATCTTAACACACATAAATCAGTTCTGCAGACACACCATTACATGTACACTGTAAGTACACTCTTTTAACACAGTATATTGTGAAGCTATCTGTCAACAAAAGGTTACCGTTCAGGTCATACAAGTCTCAGACAATTAATACAAGCGGACAGCACTCGCATTAGAGGGGATAGCAGGGTCTGAAAGGCTTCCCTTCATTGTTAGCGAGGTCACTGGGTCTCGCCACAGTCGGGTCACATGTCCCATAAATTGGTTTCCATTCTCTACCTCTGAGACGGAGGGACGCCTTCACATCAATAGGTTTTCCCAAGGCACCAGACGAACTTCAGCACATACCTATCGCACAGCCATTACAGACAGCTAGTGTGACACATCGGGGGTTGGATTTCACTGCGAATTATTTTGTCTGAGAAACAAAAACACACACATAAATATATAGACAGACACACATATACACAGTATGATCTCTTCTTGAGGAGCCACTGGAGGCCGAAGAAGACATTGACTTCCACTCACTTATCCCCACCTACCTGGCCCTGATGACCTACAGAGTACAATTTTCCAAATCGGGTCTTTTTTCTCCTGCCCTAATTCTTGTCAGGTTTATTTTTGGCACAGGCAGAATAAATCCAGGCTGTTGACCTATCCCCAGCTTTCCTCAGGCCTAATTGGTTTGTGCCGGCATTCTCTCCGATTCAAATTAGTTTAGAGGAAAGGTCGAATATGAGGAGATTTTTGTCCAACACATCTGGGTTCTCTTATTTCACTTTTTGTCTTAGTATCACTTGACATTATTCATCACACCTGGAAGTTTGAAAAAAACATGTATTTCCATAGAGAATAGTCCTAACTGTCCTTGAAATTACATAGATAGATAGATAGATAGATAGATAGATAGATAGATAGATAGATAGATAGATAGATAGATAGATAGATAGATAGATAGATCGTACTTTATTGATCCCAAATTGGGAAATTGTTTTTGTTACAGCAGCATAAAAGGCATTTTACAATAAAACAAAATATACAAGAATAGAAATAAAATAAAATAAAATATAAAATAAAATATAAAATATACATGTCAAAATACAAAATAGAAAATATACATACAGATATTATATATATATATATATACAAATATATATATATTCAAAATATATGGAATTATGGAGTATTAAATATGAAACAGATTATGTGTGAGTAAAATATACAAGGTGGTTTTATTTCTAGAGAAACTATGGCTGTTTTAGTAGAATGACAAAACTGTATGTCGTTCAGGAGACCATGTTTTTGCTGCATGTCAAATCATCATGCAGTGCCAGCATCTCATTTGTATTCATCCCACTTTTTTTAATGTGTTGTCTTTCCACTAATACACACATCCTCAACCATCCCTGTTCAAACTAAACAAAATGAATTAATGCAACAAGATCAGTGTGATATC
Source organism: Trematomus bernacchii (assembly GCF_902827165.1). Classification (NCBI taxonomy): domain Eukaryota; kingdom Metazoa; phylum Chordata; class Actinopteri; order Perciformes; family Nototheniidae; genus Trematomus; species Trematomus bernacchii. Next base: position 24,810,027 of record NW_022987720.1, read on the forward strand.
GTTATCCTGTACAAAATAACACAGTCATACAAAATCTAGACTACAGTAAGAGTCTAGAGCAGGGGTGTCCAAACTTTTTTCACCGAGGGCCACATACAGACAAATATAAAAAGGTCTGGGCCACTCCCTAGAGATGAGGTTTATTACCTCATAAATTCTGTTATAAGTTAAATCAATCCAATGTAGGTAAATTATTCTTGGTACTTGAAAATGCTGTACACAGCTCTCCATGGGGTTTCATTTATTTTGTTAGCAGCTCATTCCTTAAAACAGAAGCTTCAGATTGCTTATAATAAGACGAAATATGAAGGGTATATTTCAAGGTTGTTATGTCAATTTGTTCTTGGGCTTTTTTCTTATCAACTTAGATTTGTTAGAACATGTTTTCAACTTTAATTGACTGAATTTATTTGAAAATTGGGCTTCTTAACACATGAATACTGTGTAATATATTTGAACATATATATTTAAGATGTACAATATAAGACAAGCAGAAGTTTATTATACTTAAGTCATACTTTTTTAATTTGCTGAGTGAGGGCCGTTTCAAAATGGTCCGCGGGCCGCATTTGGCCCCCGGGCCGTAGTTTGGACCCCCTGGTCCATGCTAGCAGCTCTGTAAGGCTGTACTGCACAGTAGTTGTTTGAGTTTAATGCTAACAACAGCATGCTAACATTCACACAATGACAATGTTATCATGCTGATGTTTGTCTGGTAACATGATAACCGTGATCACCATTTTAGATTATCATGATAGAATGCTAACAAATGGTAATTAGCATTAGACACATAACAGTTGAGGGGAGTGTCATTATAGTTTTGCAGATATTCAGACATCAGGGATCCCAGGTTTTCCTCATTCTCTGGGACAACAAATATGTGTACCAAATGTCACTGCAATAATCACCGTAATAATCAAGCTACTTCTCTAAAAAGGCCAAAATGTCAGCCTAATTGCCTCTGTCATGTCTGCATTAGCTGCTACGAGCAAAGCAGAACCGGATCTATAGTACTCACCGATCTGTTGGTGGCATTTTGGGTAATGTAGGCGCCAGCTATTCACAAGGAGAGGCATCTAATGAAAAATGTCCATTGTGAGTCCAACAATGTTATAGGAGTGCAGATATAAATCAGTGCAGTACTCTTTTAATAACATAAGCAGAACGTTTTGTCTCATTTCTCTAAACTGCTTTGACTAATGACATTCTGATTCTGACAAAGCTGCGGTAAGGCCATTAAAAATAGACCCTGCCTCCTGTATTCAAAGAACAATGTAGCAGTGGGACAGTAGAAAAGACCCCCTATCCAAACACAGCTTACTGTGATTTATCAGGCAAACACATGAAGTATCTCATCAAGTGGCTGATGAAAAATTCATGACAAGAGAATAGAAAAACAAAGGAAAACTCCAGGTGGGCGGGAGAGACATTTAACCATCCACTGATGCTGCATGAGAGAAGTTTTTGCTGAACAATTATAATAGTGTTACAATCTGTTGATAACTATTATTCTTATTCAGGGTAATGCCTTTTTAATGGCAGAGATTATCAGCATAAACAGTGACTTGACTGCTTAATTTGCGTTAATCATCAGTATCTAATGATCAGGATATTTAGCATTTGGTAGTTTTGATTGGATATCAAGTGGAACAAGATTTAAAAAGTGCTGGCCTAGATTCTTCTAACAAAACACGAGAGTGGTATTTATATATCAAATGTTACCATATCAAATCTACCCAATTCACATAGGTGCTATGAATAATATATGAATGCACTACTTAAATCTCATTATACTAAAGCATTGGCCTGCAGCACTGCTGGTGAACTCTTTAAAATGTTTTGCTGTTAACCCTGACAATGGAGAGCCACTCAAAAGGACTTTAGCTTGCATGGTGAAACTGAATATATATGAGACACATATCCATCTATACTTGTCCTTAATCTCAGAGCTATACTTCTGCAGCTGTCAGGGTGGTGCTCAACCCTCCATGCCACTGAATGAATAATGGATTTCCTCCTGACATGGGAAATTCCCCTTCCAGAGTATCAACCAGCATGCCTGAGCCCAGATATATGCAGAGAATGTCCTTCCTCGAGGGAAACGCAAACACAAAATCATACCACTTTTTCTTTAATGCTTCTTGAAGGGTTTTCCAGATGAGTAGGCATCTAATTACTCCTCAAGGGGAGAGATAATTTTGGATGGTTTTAAGTGTGACAATATAGTCGCTCAATTGTGTTTGTACTACTCACACATATTATGAACTCCACAGTGTAAAATTGGCTGTGTGACAAATAGCGTTGTGTCTGCTTGAGGATGATGCCTTCCACAGGTGCTGAGGTGTTTTTTAACGCAGGATGCCTCATGACAAGCCAATACAACCACCAAAGAAAGTGTTTTTACAATTTGAGGGGTTTTATGTTTACCATTACAGTATATCATCAACCTAGAAACAACCTGGTGCTGATGTCATGATATTATGACACTTAAAGGTGGGGTAGGTAAGTTTGAGAAACCGGCTCGAGATACACTTTTTGTTATATTCCATGGAATGCTCTTAACATCCCGATAGCAATGAATATCTTAAGTGCTTTGACAAAAAATCCATACAAAAATGTCATCTGTGGAAGCCGTAGTACTGTAAAAAGCATGACCAGTCATTTTAGCCGGCCCGGCTAAAATAACTGGATGGCCTACCTGCCTGTCAGCCTTCCATCTGTGCACAAACTTATCTCGTGCCCTCATTGGTCATGTGCGCATTCGTGTGTGTTTGAGGAGGGGCTCTGTAAGGAAGTGGCAGATTTTTTCCAGCTGTGTATTTTCAAATTCTAGCGATCTCGAGCTGGTTTCTCCGAAATTACCTACCCCACCTTTAAATGAACCTATATATAAAAGAAAACGTAATGGACCAATCAAACCCATATTAAGGTCTCTTTTAAAGCCATATCATTTATAAAAGGGACATCCTGAGAGCTTTGTTCAAACTGATCTTGGCACACTTATGAACTTCTAAGGCTCCTGCAAATCTAATATTTGTGCTAAAGGAAGCGAACAGAACTACATCATCAGAAAAAAAGAGAAATTCACCAAAAACTTCTCAGCTGAACCTTGAGATTCTACAATATAAAATCACAAGTACACTTGTTGATACAGTCTCGGTGGAGTACAATAAACACTTGCAATCAAATGTCTTGCTTGAGATACATAACATGCAGTGTATACAATATGAGAGGACTGGATTTACTAATCCTGTGGGGCCATGCCATTGTTCGAATGCCCAAAAGACACCGAAACCCATAAATGCAACGTCCATTTATTTCTGAAGGCTCATGGCTCCCAAAATACACAAACAGAATCACATGGCTCACTTTTGTTCAGTATGAACCTTGAGAAACGCGAAATATGTTTTCACACTGTGGCGAAGGCATTTCCTGTGCCAATCTCCCTCTGATTAGGGCATGCCTTCTCCGTAGTCGAGAAAAAAAGGTCTGAATGATGTCGTTCAAAGAATATAATAGGCACGGGCCTTGAGAAAAATAGCCATTTGTTTTCAAGATAATAGGTGGTCCGACAAATTGACTTTCAGTCCAATGGGACATTTCTCTGACTGTTTGTGTTTCGGAAGAATAGTCTGTCTAAACAATAGGAAGTCTCAACTCCTGCAGCACCTCGACACAATTATCAAGCTTCTCAAGGTCCAAAAAAAGTGCATGTTAACTCTCATGACCCATTCAGTATCTTTGCACACAGAAAAAGCTTGTGCACTGTCTGTAACTCAACATGGAATAGGACTTCCATCACAGATGCTTGTCCACAACCTCATTTCACAACAAGATTCCCCAGCAGTGCAGCAGCCTATTGTTATTTTTCAAAGTAACACTTGGGGAGTGTAAACGTGTGTGGTCAGTACATCTCCAAAGAGCACCGTTTTTTATGTCCAAGGGATGGCAGAGCAGATTAACGGTGCGTTCCAACACTTCCTGGCAGCATTCCTTCCCTTGGCGTGGTGCCCCTCTGCAGATTGTTACGTGTTGCCTCAGCACACTGAAGGGTAACATTTGCATTTTTCCTCTACAATGATCAGATTGAGTTTAGGATTATGTGTAGAAGAGAATATTCTTCTGTGTTTGAGGGCAGTGATTGATTGCTGCAGCTACTATGGAACCAGCAGCACGCATATGAATATTTAGAAAAAGGATTGCTGTTTAATATATTGGTTAGATGTCATCTTTATATGTTACACTGCATTACATTCCATCTACAGCTTTTGTTTGCTAAACAACGGCAGAGACTGTATTGCTTCGTGTCACAGTCACATTGAGGGCTACAGTTGTGCATGATGATAACTTATACAACAGCATCTTTCTGATGGTGCAAAGAAGTCTACTACAAACAAAGTTAAACTAAGTGCACTTTTAACTAGCTTTAATCTAACACACTTTACAGTAATCTGAATAAATTGTATTGAAGTGAAAATGGCTCAAATTACCATTTCCATATTTGGCTAAATGTTTCCTTTGTTTGTCACTTTTGTTAATTCACTTCCACAGTGAGATGCCAACTGGGAAATATCAAAGCCTGTTTAAAATATCCCACAAACCTGTAATTACAACTAGGATGCAAACATCAATAACATTTACCATAAATCTGACATGCCATGGATGCTGAATAATTTTATCTCTTCGTCATCATCAATCTCCCTCGATCCCTCTCTTTCCTTCTATAAATGACCGTCTCTCTTCCCATTATCTCCCTCTTGGCAGTCTGCCACGGCTGAGCTTTATCCACAGTAGTCCTGTGACAGAAGCCGGCACAACAGGAATATTTGTCATGAAGATGCCACAATCCCTGCTCCCTCTGGGAGTCGAGCCAGGGGCTGTTTTCCATAATCAGGTCAATCACAAACAGCGACCGCAGAGTCCTCCAGCCACACACACACACACACACACACACACACACACACACACACACACACACACACACACACACACACACACACACACACACACACACACACACACACACACACACACACACACACACACACACACACACACAACACACACACACACCACACACACACACACACACACACACACACACACACACACACACACACACACACACACACACACACACACACACACACACACACACACACACACACACACACACACACACACACACACACACACACACACACACACACACACCACACACACACACACACACACACACACCCACACACACACACACACACACACACACACACACACACCACACACACACACACACACACACACACACACACACACACACACACAGTAGAGCTGATCCTGGAGGTCGGCCCTGTGTGGAAGAGTGATCACTAAGAGCGTGGCAGCAGTGATGAGGGAACACAAGCGTCCTCACCTAACCTGAGCGAGCAGGTGCAGTGAGGCAGCAAACTTAAATTCTGCTGTTTTTTTAAAGTCAACAGTAAACTTGTGCATAGTAATAAATACAAGCACAAACACCAGAGATCTATGCAATCAAAAAAACAGGCAGATACATTGTTATACTTGCAAGCAATAAACATGTTGTTGCTTTCAATTTCCGTTTGGACAGATAAAGTTGGATATTTCTCCACAAGAGCTCAACTTTAAATGAATGCAAGTTGTGTTGGCGGATAAAGTAAACTTTTGAACCGAAGTGCAATAAAAGCCATCTGTAAAGTTCAGTATATTGCGAGTGAAGGTTGCACTGCTGAGAATGTCGTCTAGAAATGCACACATTCCAGAGGTGTGATACTGTATGGCACGTATAGCCGCAGAAAAGTAAACAGCAATATTAAAAAGATGGAATGTCTGTCAAGGTAAACTTAAGTTAGTTCATGTTATGCATTTTAGGTCTAAATAAGCAATAAGCAAAGTGTTTTGAAAGCAGGTTTATGGCAGTGTGCATTTACAAAAGAATACATCTAGAGAGGTTAACTATGTGACCTGAAACTCTGCAGTGCAAGGAAAGAGTCTCCAAGGACTTCAGTCTCGGCACAAGGAGGGAAGGACAAGTGATGACGCAAAGATTCTCTATTTGTGTCAAAGTGCCCAATGTAAAGAGATCAGAAAAACATAATAAATCGATGCTTCCCAAAATACAGCCCAAACTTCTACACTACCTCTCAAGCTTTGAAATGAGTTTAGACTGAAAAAAAGACAGGAAGTAATATCTCCAGCCTTTACAACAGCCTGCAGAGGAAGATGAAATGACCAGATCAGAGTGTCCAAGGATGAAGCCAATCTTAGGTTGAGAGCTTCAGCTTTGGAAAAATCAACTGGAGACCAAATCAGTGTCTCACCACGCTGAATAAGGAGAGGTGGCAAACAACTGAGTCAGAGAAATTGAAAAGGGAGAGAAACATGATATCAGTCCTGCTCACTTCAGAGGATGAAGAGCTGAAAGTAACAGACTTCATTACAAAAGAAAGAAGAACAGAGCTTATAGAGACATGGCTGTGAAATTACAGTGCAGATAAGCTAGAGGAGGAGGAGCCAATGAGGAGACCCCCAGATGTATAGCGCCTGCAAGTCTCAAATGGATCCTGTCACAACATGTCTCAAGGGTTTCAAAACATGGTGACATGCAGGTCTTAAAGAACCTGGGCAAGATGCTGGAGGTCTGTAGGCAGCGTATTAACAGAAGCAAAGGACAAAGAGACAGGACATGAGGAAGCAGTGATGGAGTCCATAAAGTGTCCTCTGACCTGGCACTGTGGAATATTAAAGCTGACCTTGGCAGGAAGCATCCAGTCTCCCTCAGGATCACGATGACCGCTCTCAGCATGACGTACAGCAGTCGAGCACCTGAGACTATTAAACACCTGAACTTTTGAAACAACATCCATAACATTCATCTGGCAGAAACTTACAAATTATGTATCTAATATATCATATTCCTCTTAGACTCTTATTGCTCTATTTCACAACTTTTTGTATTTACTTGCACTATTTTTTCAGTTTTTCAGTTTTATTGTGTTGCACTGTTGGAGGAGCCTGGGACCTAAGATTTTCATCATCATAACTACACTGTAGACACTACAAGTTCAAGAACCCAGGGGATTGCAGACACTGGGCTGCTGTCTGTATTTCAGGTGCAAAGATTAAATTCGTTCTTGTGGTAGTGCAATGTTCAAGTCAAGTAAAATACAAGGCTGATTTATTACATAAAGTCGTGTATGAGAAAATATTTTTGCTTCATCATGCATTACCTGAACTTTGAAAATAATTGCATTTTGAGCAAATGCCTAATAAATGTATAAGGCTTTATATACGTTTTGCTGTTTTCCCACAAGGTTACCACTATTATGGGAGGTCTAACTCCAAGAAGAGCAATATCTGTGAGAAAAACATGGCTTTTGTTTCTGTCAAACACATGCTGACTGTATATGTAATTAGACTAAATAATATGAATAAGGATGTCATTTTAAGATGTAGCTCATAAGTTAAAATATCAAATATGCATCATAAAATAACGTTTCTTTATAGGTTAACTATATGTTTTCCTTCAGTGAAGTCTGTGCTTTTAATATTCGGGCACCAGTTTTTTTTTTTTTGTTTTCTTTGTTTTCGAGCAACACTCCTACGTATTTGTCTAAGATGTACTGTGAGTCACACATAAAATAGCTTTCATGATTTCCTTCTGATGACAAAATAATTGATCGTACACACAGAGATCCCCATCACTGGGAATATAACACATGGTGTGCCTGAAATACTGCCATATTAATTGGGCATAACAGGACAGTTTGTGTACAGAAAATATGGGAAAATACAAGTTTCTCAATGTGAAGCTTTTACATTTTTACTTATTAGACGTGACGAGGGGGTCACAAGCTGTCAATGTCTTGTCGGGAACAATAACTATGTTAGTGGTAATTGTTTGTTGATTCAAAATAAACCAGCTCTATCTGCCATGTTTGAGAATCTGCCAACAATGGTACAGAAATTACAGGATTATTTCATCACTTAAACCCATGGCAAATCCACAACAATATAAACCACCTTTTTATTTCTGGAATGCATCTCCCTCTTCCTGCTGCATCGACCATCTATCTGAAATTGTGTCCAATAAGCTAAAGCAGGGGTAGACAGTCTGTCAGAGCAGAGGCAAACAGCTGGCTTATTATTGAGGGAAATGAGAAGGACTGGAAATCGGGAGAGGGCTCTTATCAACCAATGATTTGGTACGGTTGCAAAACTTCAAAATAAATCAAAAGTATCTCTTCCTTGGTTTGGCAACTAAATGAAAAGGCCTCTAAAAGCACAATCAAAGAGGTATGAACACATAACAGTAAAAAAAAAAAAGGGGGCTTAGATGTCACTGTATTATCAGTCGGCCTCCGTCACTACATCATCCCAGTGAACCTGGAAGGCTCGACAGCTCGTTCTGCCGACCTGATGCAACCAGCCTTGTCACGCTCTCTGGGATATGAGGCGCGTACAATGGGAATGCGTCACCTCGCTCCAAAACACATGAATAATCCATGACCTCAGAGGCTCCGAGAGCAGCTCTGGCTTCTCTGAGCAGCTTTCAATAAAACAGACTGTCAACACAAGACACAGGTGTTACATGCACTCGACAGAAGGGGGGTGAGTGAACAACAGCGACACCCTCGGCTGTTTTAATCAACAGAGTTTTTTGGGGGGAAGTTTAATTCGTTTTTTTCTATATATACGCTGGAGTGATGCTTCATTGCATCCAAAACATTATGTTATGTTGGCACAAAACACACCTTAGGGTACATGCAATTGGGTAATTATGAAATGTATTCCTTGCCACTAATTTGAGGAACTTATTTGGACACAATTACTATAGAATTACCACATGTATTTCTAAAATGAAATGTACTATTCTACTTTTTAATGACATGATTAGGGGCATTACTAATAAAGGCTGCAAAAGACCATGAACAGTTACTAATCATTCTTAGAATAACTGTAACCTGGCTATTTAGGTGTCATTTTATAGAAATAATGATATCATGCCATAAAACTTTTAATTTCAAGGCACACAATGCATTCCTTGAAGTAGACTAGGATATTTTGCCTCTCCTAACAATTCATTTCAGTTATATTTATCACCAAACTATTGTCTAGATTAATTGTTTAGTCTATAAAATGGGGCGTCGACAAGTTATGCTGTTTGTGGAGCAACTGCTTGTACAAAGTTGCCACAGTCTCTAGAGGATAAAAGAAAAAAGCAATGTGCCTTCCCGAATATAGTCGTGTCTGACGGAGAGACTATAATAGCACAGTCATCTGCCTCACCTGGTACAGAACATTGCTCTGGCACCGACTGTCCCATCGTACCTTCTCATTCTGCAGCGCTCACACACCAACTCCCTGTGGCACATTTAATGAGAAACCAGCATACTGTGTGTGTGTGTGTGTGTGTGTGTGTGTGTGTGTGTGTGTGTGTGTGTGTGTGTGTGTGTGTGTGTGTGTGTGTGTGTGTGTGTGTGTGTGTGCATCACAACTTTAACTTTTTACAACTCACCTCCTCCTCTTCCTCCTCCAACCCTTCATCATATGTCTTGGCTTTTTGCCCACACCCACATTGTCATCATCCCTCGTGCTCAAAGACTCATCGTGTTTGGATGTAACTATGACGAAGACAGCCTGATTTGGAGTTGTCGTGTTGTGTAGTTAGGATATTGATAGAACAAACAACATCATTTAGTAATGGAAAATATGTTGCCTTGTATGACTGGTACGATGAGGCTTCAGGAGAATAAATAGGAAGTGTGCAAAAGGTGGAAGTGATATATTTCCCACAGACAGCCTTCAGGCATGCATTAAAATAAGAATTCATAATTACCAATACATTTTAGGATTCATTTCAAAATCCTTTTATTTGCTTTTAAATCCCTAAATGGCATGACCCCACCATATCTTTCTGAGCTGCTAGACCCTTACACGCCCACCCGCCCTCTCAGGTCAGCGGATCAACTGCTCCTGAATGTGCCCAGAACCAAGTCAAAGCTCAGAGGGGGCCGTTGCTTCTCTGTAGCGGCTCCCACGCTGTGGAACGATCTGCCCCTGCACATCAGACAGGCCGCCACACTGCCTGCTTTTAAATCGCTTCTTAAAACCCACCTCTTCTCCTTAGCGTATTAAAGGAGAGGTGTCATGCTTTTCCGGTTATTACCCGTCCCCTTGTGTGTTATGAAGGTTTTTATGCATGTAAACGGTGTGCAGAGTCAAAACCCTCAAAGTACACCCTGTAGCGAGTAAAACTCTAACACAGAAAATACCTCCCCAAAACGCCTCGTTGGAGATACGTCATTGTCCATTGTTTACTTCCTGGGTATCGCTACGTAGGGATACCCAGTAGCCACGCCCAGAGCTATGACGCGATACGGTCATGCGGTACCCGGAACCAAATGGACCAATCCGTGGAGCCGTTACGTTACGTCCGCAGAGCCGTTACGTTAAGCCCCCGCTGATTGGTCCAAATTGACCAATCCACGGACTTCCTCACACACACATCTGTGTGCAGGGAGCAGGCAGCTCAGCTGATTTCTCCTCCCTGGCTGCAGGCTGATAACAGACAGTTGGGATCGCGGCAAAATTCTCTCTGCAGACCCATTCTCACAGCGTTTATCAACCTTTTTCTTACTCAATATCAAGCCACACTTATTGTTTTTACTTCGGCTGTGACTTTGTGTGTGCTCAGGATGAGTTTGGCTGTGTATCGCTGTGTATCCTAAACAAGGAAACAACACCTCCACGGAGCTCAGCGCGATTCACAACGTCCCGACCAATCAGAGCACACTGTGCTCACAGGGAGGGTGGGGGCTGGAGCTATTGGAGCTCCAACGAGCCGTTAAAGGCAGAGAGTGAAATTCAGTGAATACACGTAGTTTACAGAGATGCTGTATGAGAAACCAATGTGAGTTTGGAAAATTGCACAATATAAATCTATTCTAGTATACCTCAACAATGGAATTATGATCAGTGGAAATGGCCATGACATGGGCCCTTTAACAAATACCACATGGTATTCTTTTGGTCAACGTAATACTCTTCAGCTCTAGTTTCTCAGAGTAAATACAAAGATAAAAAGAAAAGTATCATGATTATTTCATTTAAAAGTAGGAGTTGAAGAGAAAAGATCATTAAAACTACTCGACTTATATCTAAAATGGACGAGGAGTGTCTGTTCTAATTTGGCAAAGGGTTTGAGGACGTTATGAATGATTGATCTTCCTGCTAAAACATTAAAACTTGCTTTTAATTACTGCTGGATGTTAAAATGAAAAGATCCATTTATGTGCAAATAGACTAGAGTAGATCATGTCACGCTAATTGACACTGGAGACTACATGGAGGATCATCATTACACTAATGGACAACAGCCATTATATAGTGTCCGAGATATAATCCGTCTTCAATTAATTGCTGATACCATGGAGTGCTGAAAGCTCATAAGTGACCCAGAGTCAGCTCTCACTGTGAGCCACGCTCTGCTAATGGCTCAGATGTTGCTGTGAGTGTGTATGTAAATTGAAAAAGGACGCAAATAAAATAGATCATTAACTGACTGCTACTACACACCACATGATATGTTCGGGCAAAGCATAAAATAAAACAATTGCTTTTCTGGTTAGACTTTAAGTGTTAAAGGAAAGGGAGAATTAGCAGAGTGTACTATGCCACCACTAGCCTCCAAGGATGTGTGACAGGAGCAGAGGAAAGGTTATAAAAGCTCTCTGTAGAATAAAGGAGAATAGGATGAAATGTTCTTTTGGGCCTGAAGGATAACAGTAGTCCACCATTTGCTTTGTCAAAAACCTTTAAGCATATTAAAAAAAGTGCAGTATCCTTTAATAAAACTCATACACTCAGTTCTGCCCTTTCCTGCTGCAACCTCTCTCTGGGTCTTCCTTTCAGGGCAAGTGGCTTTGTCAAGAAAATGATAATAACGTTGGGTTTGGTTAGAGTGTGGTCTCGGTGTGTTCCTGAGTTGTGTGGAGAACAGGATGTGGCTATTGGACAAAACTTGTTTCAGTGCAATTAGGTTCCCTCTGTGACAGGAGAGTGGACTAATGATCCAGAAAAAGTATGTCTATGCCTATGTGTGTCCACTGTTGCACATGTAGTTATGTAAATGTAGCATAAGGTATATCTCACAGTGTGTGCTATATTGGTCAAGGTGACTTATACTGCCAGATAACTGCATTAACAGCAGCGCCCTGTCAGGTATCATCACGTCTCTCAGGAGGATCCACAGCTTCAGGAAGCAACAACTACACGTCAATCATGCAGTTGGTAGCAGTCCAGAAATGCTCCTTTATAGAAGTGTTACCTGTTACGGTGCGTCTACACAGCAGCGTTAAAAAAATCTTGGAGGTGGGCGTATCTGAAGCTTGGGGATTTTTTGCGAACAACCAATCACATGAATCTCCCGCCCGCGACATACGAAGCAAAAAAAGCCCGAAGTAAACTGGATATAAACTCCCCAAAACAGGCGAAAACATACCACTGTCTCTGCCACCTCCCTCCATGCCTGGCTCCTCCGGTTTATATCCCGGTAGGTCTGGTCATAAAGCACCGGGTGATTGATTCGCTACCGCTAATTTCTCCTCCATTTTTTGGAATATGAGGAAATGACCTGCGGTATGTCTCTCCCAGCATACACGCCGTTTGATTGTCTAGAGCTTGAACTGTCAGATTTGCGTACACGGGATTTGATTGGCTGCCGCTTCCACCTCAGCCTCAAAAGTTGAACATTGTTCAACTTTGAATCCTGAAAATCCTGAAAATCTCCGCTCGCCTGCCCACAATGCATTTCGGCGAAAAGTGAGGGAAAGTGACGTCACCCCATTCAAAGTGAATGGGCAGAAGCGTTTCAAGATTTTTTTAACGCTGCTGTGTAGACGCACCGTTATTCTCTAAGGAGCTATTTACTGGTAACAGATCAACAGTATGTATACTGACGGTGTGGAGATTTGATCAACAACTACATTAGTAGAGCTGAAACCATTAGTCGATTGATCTTTTTCTTGATTGTCAGATAATTAAATTCATTATTTAAGAACAAACAAGTCAAATCTAGGTGAGTTTAGGGTCCTCAAATGTAAATATTGGAAGTTTATTTATAGTCTTTTATGAAAGGGAAATTAATACCTTTGGATTTGGACTGTTGGTCAAAATCTAAACTACTGTAGCAACTTTAAGACATCATGCTTTGGAAACTTTGATGGAGATCTTATAGGCTAAATATTACAATAAATCATCAACATAATTATGAGCAGATGCATGAATGATACAAAGGGTGTTTCTCAATGTCGAGGAAGGCTGCTCCAGAGCCACTACTACGTCATCGAGTCCCGCCAAAGGACTGTTCCAATGTCCAGCATACTTGGAATTCTACTGACTACCGCGTACTTCGTAGCGAGAAATTTCGAGGTTGCACATGTGTAGACTCCGCGTTCTTAAAATCCCCACAATGCTTTGCGCACGGACCAATTTCCAAATCTTTGGCGGAAATAGCGCTCCATTTAAGGCGGGGCCTCGCATATGACGCACACCTGTTAGCCTGTTCCACCATTATTCGTTTTCCGAGGCTAGGATTCTTGCCTCGCTTCTGAAGCAAGTGACTCGGAAGACATGTCCTACCAAGCAAGCGTCCTCGACATTGAGAAACACCCAAAGTATTAGTTGCAGCCCTTTGCACACTTTATGATAATTGTAAATGGGTGATAGTGTTGCCAAAAGCTGTATAATATACATTATATATGTGCATTTAACAACATAAATACAGCTTGCACCTTTAGTACCTGGACTCTTTTGTGCTGACTAATGTATTTTCTATCATTCTCATGTGATGCTGCAGACTGTCCGTTCATACAGGTGCCATAAAGTGTTTGTCAAAATAACTGTACATTAGGGCTGTGCAATTAATCGTATTTTAATCTCGATTACGATTTTGGCTTGCAACGATGACGAAAACAACGTAATCGAAATAAAACGATTATTATTTTTATAAAAAAAAAAAAAAATGTAATTATTATTATTATTATTTTTTTTTTTGGTTTTTCAGTTGAATTATACTTAAAGTTCAGGGTAATCAACTGTTAAAAACATACTGTTCACATTTTTGTTTCAATAAATGGATGTTTTAAAAGCAAATGGATAATCGTTTTTAATAATCGTGATATCAATTATTGACCAAAATAATCGTGATTAGGATTTTTGCCATAATCGCACTGTACATGATGGGATCAGTGTGGAACTTCCAAAAAGTGTATTTTTCTCATGTTTGTCTGTTTGTATTTAGTTTGTGTAACTTTGTTTTAAAGGTCTACATAAATAGAGTGTATTTGTTTAGTCACGGATCACAGCTCTAAGATTATAAAGTCATTATCTTTTCCTGTTTATCCAGTGCACTCTGTGGTCCCCGGTGTGACCCTCACATCAGAGTGCAGAGGCAGAGTTAACTAGAAATATCCAAATCTCTGCTCTGGCACACAGTTTGGGATTTAATATCAACAGGTATAATCCAAAATGTCCCATCAACAAGCGAGCAGCTCTACTGTTTTGGTCGGCGCTGCCTGCATTTCATCTGGCACACTGAGATAAAAACAACAACACACACAGTGGGTCGCAGACGGAGAACAGTGCTTAGGGGGGGGGGGGGGCTTGTTTACCACGATGAAATAACTGACTTCTACGACTGGCCTCAGGACATCGATCCAAAGGTCTCGGAATGTACTCGTGCTGCGTGAGAATAGTTCCACGCGGTTAATCATACTCCGACTCAAACATGTCTTTGACCAGCGAGCCACATGTATAAGTCTTTCAGTTTTCTATTCAGCATCAAAGAACCGTCATTATATGAACGCTTTGGTTTTTTTAAATAGTATTTTATGTATTGTTGTGAGCATCTATGTTGCATGCTTTGAATGATGTTATCAACTTGTTATATTCATTTGTTTTTAGGGTGACTTCACAACATCTGTCCATGGACTACAGATCAAATAAATGCTTATGGGTAACTGGCACTTTGACAAAAATGTCTATCGATGAAGTGAACCTGTTAAATAAATGGGAAAGTGGAATAATACAATAAATGATGTTCATAGTGTAAATGGAGCTGCTTTTGGTATCCCTCAGTAGGGCTGTGCAATTAATCGTATTTTAATCGCAATTACGATTTTGGCCTGCCACAATTACGAAAACCACATAATCGAAAAAAACGTGACAACATATTTGATCAAATTTATTTTAGTCTAATTTATTTGTATTTATCATATTTATATATGTTTAGTAGCTTGTGGAAGTGCGCTCCAAAATATTTGTTGATCTTGTTTATTGGTATTTATTATTTTTGATATTATTTATTTAAATGTAAATATAAATGTATCATTTATTTTTGTATTGGTTTTTCAGTTGAATTATACGTTCAGGGTAATCAACAGTTAAAAAGATACTGTTCAAATGATTATTTGTATTTGTTTCAAAGTTCAATAAATGGATGTTTTTTTAAAGTCAATGAATAATCGTATTTAATAATCGTGATATCAATTATTGACCAAAATAATCGTGATTATGATTTTTGCCATAATCGCACAGCCCTATCCCTCAGGGTTATTTATCCTGTCTTGAACTCAAGTCTGCTACAGCAACTCAGATTCTCTTCAACTGCAGTAATAGAATTTAAATTAAAAGATTTTCATCTGACTGCAAAGTCTTGAGAAAGAGAAACGACCTTTACTCCTGTCTGTTGCAAGATGTAGCACTTAATGCTCAGGCATCTCAAAATCAAGACGTGCCCTTTCCTTTCTATTTAATCTTTACTTTTAATCAACGCTTTGAACCTAAAACACTGTTACAAACGTACTTTTAGCTGTTTTGCCCTGAGTGTTGCTTCAGGTCACATATCTGTTAGTATTTGCATTCACATCTTTTTGCAATGAGATGTTTGATGTATCTCAATGAATAAAGTCAGATTGTTCCTCTAATAAAACATGGATTTGAGATTACACTGTGACTCATACTCTCACACACAGCGTGGCTGCTGCTCCATGCTAACATGAGTCAGTGTTGGGAATTTAAAATTGTATTTTGCAGCATCTGATATGACAGCTGCGGAGGATATTGGTTGGATGTAATAAATACTAAACAATAAGATGGTTAGATGTGCTTGTAAAGTAACGCTGGTAAAAAATGATGGAGCGAGGGACAAATTGGAACTGAAAGATTGTTGTATTCAAAAGGGACAAATTGGAACTGAAAGATTGTTGTATTCAAAATAAAAAGTAGTGGTATGTTAAGGTTAAATTCTAACAACGCCGGAGCAGCTATACTGAATAAACACAGACTGTTTGTGTCGGATACATTTAGTCAGACGGTGACTATACAAACAGTCTTTGAGTTGTCTATTGGTTTGCCTGTCACAACATCAAAATGTGTTAGCACCTAATCCTGTGTGTGATATTGGCAGAGCAGTGGTTTACTATAATCCCAGGACATTGGCTGCAGCCAGGTTGTAATCCAAGGTCAGTCCATCAACCGTGACGGGTCAAGCGCATCGTTATGTTACATAATGTTCACTTTTAGGGTAATAGGTGATTAAAACCGCTGCAATAGAGCTGACAAGTGTCTCGTTTTACTGGCCTCTTTGTTTGGAAGCGTTCCTAAGCACTATGCCAGCAACAGAAAGTAGTGTGCAGGGAAACTCAATCCATTTATTGCCGAGCTGATGAATACAAAATAGAAACAAATCTTCTTAGAGATTTTCCGTCTGAGTCTAACCACAAAGGGGAACCTGAATAAAGATCAAATGAATGTGCAGCCACAAATAGACACAAGGGAACAAGCAATACAAGCACAGAAAGGTTTTTAAAGTATATGATATGTGGAAAGAAAAGCAGTGTTTGCAGAAAAACTCAATCCAAGGCTATGCAGAGGAATTGACTCACAACTGCAATATCTATATGAGAAGCAATGAAGAAATGATCATTTACTATCATAAATACTACATACATACAACCATGCGTTGGTATTGGGTCAAAGTCATTAGTTATATAACAATATTCTGCAACCTGTTCATGGAGTAAACCTGAAGAGAATGTCTATTATATTTTATAACATGCATCACTTTTATTATTGTGTGTTTTTTTAGAATAATGTAAAAAGTATTGCAAGTTGGTCAAGCAAGGATCATATGCTGTGTAAACGTTCCTCCTGTTTTACCGTCCTCTCTTTCCTCAAACAACGACACATTTCAACAGCCTGCTGCTCCTGTATTGAGAACATGCACTTGCTTTTAGCTCAGCTTTGATGTGTGTAATGCAAAATGCTAACCCAGCTTCCTTTCAGCTTATTCAATACTAAATTGCTTCACAGCAAATTCAGTTTCATCAATCACAGAGTTATGAAAAAACATGTCACCGGGCCACATGATGTACATAGACAGCGACTAGCTCTGATAAGTATGATCTAAAACACAAGGCAAAGCAGAGCAACATATATTGGTATTTTTCCTGTAACAGTTATTGGATGCAATTTGGTATTTTCCAGTTGCTACTAGTATACAGTCCCTTTTGCAAATGTGCACTCACATCACAATTTTAGTAGGGATGATACAATGTTAGGTAAGGTATTACTGTATTGATTCTCAAAAACACTAAAACATTTTGAATTCATAGTTTACATGTAAAGATTTATGGCGGACAGTGGCGCACATTGCACCAAAAGGTGTTACAGGGACTGTAACAGCATCAAAAAGTTTTTTCAATTTTATGCAGATGTGATCTTTATTCTATCGACAATTTTCAGAAAACGATATATTTTTGAATATATTACAATATATGGACTCTCTTACCGTGTCGTTATATATAGCAGTACATTTAATTGCAACCCCTGCATCATGTAAGCCAGATTTTTGCCAATACAAAGCCCCTTAATTGATATACAAGTTATGTAGCTGCTGAGCTTGTGCCACACACATTTAAAACCCTTAACTTGCATACTTGGCTCATTCTACACCTGCATAAAATATATTTGAAATGATGAGACAGCTAGCTATTAAAGCGTATTAAATCAATTAAGCTGCACAGCTGTTGTGACATCCTGAACTCTGCTTTATTTATATCTAAATGTTCCCCTCTCAATGCTTTATTTCCTATTGTTAAAACATTCAGCGGCTACTTCACAAAAAGGTTTCAGTATATCTGAATCGAGAACCACAGTCACACAATAGTCCTTTACAAACATGGACCATGGACAATGTGCTCAACATCCCATCTCCCAAAAAAGAATCATTAGAAATCCTCTTCTGTAATATAAGCCTCATTCTATAAAACACAAGAGGGACAAATGCTTCACATTCAAACCAATGGCAGCACAGTTCTAGGTAGCACACATTAAACAACATGTGCTAATAAACACTGCATTGTGCCCTTCATCAATTCAGACCGTCTAAACTTGTATTCCTTTATACTGCTCTCTCTTGCTCTCTTAATAACAAATGGGTGCTGAGCTTTAACAAATGAGTCTGCAGATGAGAGGGAGTTGGTACACAGTGAATCACACAGACACCCACTGACACAGGAGATATTAGGAAACAAACACACATAAAAGAGCAATGTCCTTGGGGAGGGGGTGACATGGCTGTTCAATAGATGACTCAGCCTCAGGAAATATATTCATATGTGTCCTAACAACTAAACCATTGTGTTATTTTATCTTTGAAAAACAGGGTTCGTCATTGACGTACAAAGGTGTATCTGAAACAGGTCGGACTGTCCTTGGTTTATTGGAGGAATACAGAAATATATATTATGTTGGAGTGTGCATGTGAGGGAGGGTTCAATGACACTGGGGACAAACCATGTCCATGAAAAACCTTTTTATGGAGACATCTTTTTCAAACATGCTCTCTATTTGAGTGATAGACCTGATGACAAAGCTGCCTTAAACTTGCAAAGAGTGCGTCAGTGACTGGAACAGTGAGTGGCAATTCATCCAAATGATGAAGATATTAAAAGCCACGGCATGGGTTAGTGAGTAAGAGCATGTGCGTGTACATGCAAGTGCGTAGAAGTATTTGTGCCAACAGGAGAATTCTGAAGAGAAGCAATATGCTTGGATCAGTGGGAACGTACACATTTAAACAAAGGTGAACTGGTCTCTTATTACAAGACAAGCTAACTTAAAACGTGCATGTTGACCGTCCCACACTGTATGGGAGAAAATCCAAGCCTAGTGTTAGAGTCTAAACAGGGAGGTTTTAACGAGTTACCCTGTTTTGTTTAATTCACATTATTGTATTATGTATTGAGTGAAGTTATATTGATTGTCTCATTTCTTATATTGGGTCCACTGATTTCTTTAAAAAGACAAAAGGACATTTTTCATCTGACTTGACAGAGCTAATCATTGCCCAATTGGCACAAGAAGCCACTGCAAAACGTACACATAGAGTAACACTATGGCTGCAACTAATGAAAATGTTGTTACAGGCAAACATATTGAAATTGTAAACCAACCAACATATATGGTTATATAGTTGCTGATTGAAAGCTGGAACACAAACCACCAAATACAAAAAAATAATTCCAGTCGTCATGACTCCACTCCGGAGGGATTCCCCGATCATTTCTTAGAGTTTCTCATCAAGGGGGGGTGTCTCTTGTCCCCGGTACAAACACACTGCCTGAGGAAGGCTATGTGTATTTTTTTTTTCATTAACTTTTTTCGGACCACTTATTTATTTATTTTAGTGACGATCCGACCTCCATGCTGCTACTCTGGTTCAAACTGCATCCACCAAACATTATGATTTATCTCGACCTCCCCACAATAACCAACATCTGAAACGGTGTGAGATGTCTTTTTTAGCTGTTCTGTCCTCATTTGCTGCGATCTTCTTCATGCAGTCAGTCAAAATGAATGAATGAATGAATGGGCGTTTCTTTGACTATTTATAGGCAAATATGGGCGTTACGTGAAGCCTGCAAAAGCTGCGCTGCATTTCGAGTTGATTGTGATTTATAAAAGGGAAACCGGCGTAGGATGTGCCGTATGCAAGTCCTGTGCCGGGACCCAGTCTTTTATGAATCGGAAAATGTCTGTGCGTATTTATTTGCTTTGTCCTACGTGAGCAACCTTCCCACGTCAATCCTACACAAGGCTTTATAAATGAGGCCCCTGGTCATTACAGAAACACAGAAGCAGAGTTACCTTGTTGGAAACTTGGTTCAAAAATCACTTGAATGAATAACCATTCTTCACCTACACACCTACGCTGATCATCCACCATTATGTTAAATGAACACAAGATGAGTCATCATCTTACATAAACTTATTTCATGATTATCATCCAGGTAGAGTTTACAAATTCACCTCATTTTCCTTGTTTCCATTTGTCACTTCATCTAAAGTCTATTCACACTCTGAAGCTTTTTTTACTTTTGTCACAAAAGATTTCTGATGCAATAGTATTCTCAAGGCTCCCTGAATGGAGAGGATGGCACTGACAGCTTTCATCTGCGAATCACTCTGAGGCTCAGTTCTAACGCATACAAGAGCTAAAGACAACAGTGCTTCACTCTCTGGTTTGAGATGAGAAACATCAAATATGCACAAATGGGAAAAAGAAAAAAAACATTACAGACAACATCCCCATCTCAGTCACGCTTTGATCAAGAGCGAGCAGCGGCTTCTCTGCAGGCTCTTGCAAATGCTGCACCGTAGCTCAATATGTGGAAAACCACACACAGGCATAAACGTATGTACAATCAATCAGGGCATTAAGTAAACCAACTCCACGGCCTCTATTCACTGTCTCTTCATCAAATCATGAACATAAAGTGGCTATCTTTTTTTCTCGACTGGCAACTGTGCATGTCAAGTGTTTATTATACTTCATCAATGCCCTCTGGATTTTAATAATCAGTCTTGTTACAGAATATTGGAGACCAATACACTATTTCACTATTTTCCTTTTTATATTTACTTGCACTATTGTTTCTGTTTTTCTGTTTTTATTGTGTTGCACTGTTGGTGGTGCCTGTGACCTAAGATTGTCATCATCATAACTACACTGTAGCTATGACTAATAAACACCTTGAACCTTGAACTATTCATGAGCTCCTATATAAGGCAATCCAAAAATCGTTTTTTTTTTAAGAACCAAAAGGTCAACACCACTTCAACATTTTGGGTCCTGAGCAATAAACCTGCCATGACTTAGTTACATCCCTTATATGCTTGAGCAAACACGTAATTTTGTCCGAAGTCTCTCATGAACATCGATGGAGAGCAAGCCACACCCAGCAATACACCTACAGGTGTGGAGTAAGTTGGATGAATGGTTGACGTGAAAATCAAAAGGGAAGACATAATGAACACACATTTCCATATTTCTATTGGGGTTAGATCCGATAATGGCTTTTTAAACATAAATAAAACGGTATAACTTGGTCACCCATTGGACCCATAACCCACATGACAGGGGAGTTTTTTTATCTGTAATTTATTCCAGTTTGAAAAAGCATGAATGACTATCTGTGATTATTGAACCATACTGGTGCTGTTGGTCTCTTAATATTTTGGGAGGCCATCATCCTTTAGGCTCAGCCTGAATGAATACATGCTGAAGGGGTCAAGGATTGTGTCCATTTGCAGTCCTAGCATTGAGCAATAACAACATGACCTTTTATGCAGGTTCTGGGGAAAAGAACAAATGATCCTATCTAAAGACCTGACTTGGTTTACTGCATGACATTTTAGTGGAAAGACCAGCATGGAGAAAACAAAAAAACGAGTAGTTTAGGTTCTATGAATTAGACACTTTTATCTTACTTTACTCCCTAAAACACATCCGTCCCTGTCCATATATCTACACACTCATTAGAACCACTAATTACATTGGCAATCAGCAAATCCACACACAATACGGGCTTCTTTTCCTGCTTTTGAATAAAGATAGTCATAGAGCTCCACACCTTAACACCATTAGCACATCAGAGATCAAGCAGATCAAGCAGAAGCCAACAGGGAGCAGAATCAGTGGCTCAGTCTGAATCTGTGACTCAACAGAAACTCTCTTCTTTTCTTTGTCGGCTTTAAATCTTTATCCATTCCTCAAAAACCTGTCATCCTCTACCGCATTCCTGCGCCGGAGCTTCTTTTAATAACCATGTCTTTATCTTCCTCTCATGTTTGTCCCTACTGACTCCATGCTGCACACGACTCACCCCTAATGATACCTGCAATGTATAGAAATATATCACGGTATTGTATCGGACCAATTATCTGTAGGTAGGTAGATGAGAATGGGCTAGCTACTCTCTCTACATAGTTAGCAATGCTATTGATCAGTGGAGTAGCACACCCAGCAGTGTGAGAGAACATGAAAGGGCCAGCAAATAAATAATAACACATCAGGTTCATAATGTTTAGAGCACTACTATAGACGTTTCTTCGGTAGACTGTTTGACATTAATTGAGCTACAGCCCACACGGTTGTTAACACGTTATAGGAAATCTTTAGAGTAATGAAAATGGGGGGCTAAAGCTAGGCTGAGCAATTAACTAAGCAAACAAATAATAAGCAAAACCAGACAGAGCTTAGGCACATGGGAACCAGATAATGACATGGAAATGAAAAACATCATCAAGAAGAAGCGAATAAGACAGGTCTGACTGACAGTTGTGTAATGGCAAATCCAATTCAGAGTATGCTTAACAGGTGAAGTCGGATTGTCAATCAATGTTAAACTAACGGCGTCAACCTTTTCTCGCTCTATGGCGGCTCTCATGTTGAGCTCCACTGCAGTGCCAGCCATTCAAAGAGCTGTCCATGCCTTGCCCGGCTGACCCTCATTATAACACCGCCCACACCCACCACTGTGCGTAATTGAACCCTGGTCCTGCTCATTTGTGCTGCAGGTGTGAAAACCCATGAATCACCTCTGCTCTGCTCTTTATATCGGAAAGTTCAACCCACTGGCTCAGAGGCAAACCTCCAGACTTCAGACCGCAGAGGAAGTTTGAGAGAGATGAAAAGTACAGAGCCGTTTAAAATACAGACTGAGATTGAATGTGTCCTTTTTGTTTTATGAATTAGCACCAATCAAATACACACCACTTTCTACTGGTACTGAAATGTAGAAAGTGGAAGAAAACAAGACTACAGGGATCATTGGAATGTATTCTTATAAATACTGCGCTTAAAAAAAAACTCAAGCGTGTAATCAACTTCTCATTTCCTGTCGTGTTCCCCATAGTCCTGTTTTCTTCCACTGTATCAATATTTAAGTACCGATAAGAACCAGTCAACTTTATTGGTACATATTTTCTATAACAAATTGACACTCAATTATAAAAGTTTTACTAAAAAGAGAAGTCGGTAAATCCATGGATTAATAAATATAAATATATTAGAGTAACATTTATGGCTATATTGTCAAGACCTAATTACAACACACTACATTTAATTTATTTCCTGTTTTATTATATTTAAAATGGAAGGAAAAAAAACGATTCTATGACATATGTTTTGATATTTAGCCCTCAGTTTAAACAATAAATGGACAAAGCTGTAGACCTAATTCTAATGTAAATGGCAACCTGCTGGTATAATTGCTTAAATAAACAATGCCTTAAAGGAAATGACTGCATTCCTGTTCCCCTGCAAGGTGCCAAGATATGTGTTGGATTCAGACAGCCTGAGAGTGTCTGATGTCTTCTTCACAACAAAATATAACAGTAGCAGCATGTCATTGAGTACGGAGACACAGGTACCGCAGAAAGCCTGTTCCTGTTAACAGCAAACAACAGTTATGAAAGTGATATTTTGATATCCGACTGCAGTGATCTGAACAGGTTCGGTGTCATTGCAATATGTGGCTCCTGGTAATCAAACACGGCAGGTAAACAAAACCCTGCTGCGGTACAAAACAACCAAGAAACATGGCCTGACCCAGGTGTCAGAGTAGAGTGGTATCTTTCAGCCTCGGGAAGGACCTCACACTGCTTTGGAAAACTACAGAAATCTCGTTTTCGGATGCAGACCTTGTGAGCGTGAGAATGAATTTCTGCACATATCCAGCACTCACCTGAGGCGAAAGACCGTAATGACTTTTTATTGCTGCCAAGGCGATGAACACTGAATTGAGAGAAGAAGCGAACAGTTCAAAAACCTAATGGATAATTTCCAAATGTGCAATAGAAGTATGAAAGGTTGATAGAGGGCGGGAGTCCAGCTTAAATGATCACAGGATGGTATAGGATCATCAAAGCTATAAAATCACAGGTGCAATCGAGCCGCCCTGTCAAGTGATGTAATGTTGCTAACAATTAAATTATGAGTAGACGTCTAATCTATGGCGTGGCGGACATTTAAAGAGTCTTCCTCTGCGACTCTAATTAGTGTGAGATGGAAAATCCCTTCCTTGGCTTAGGTTCAAGGACTCAGATACTTTACCTCTCCCTGCTGAATAATCCAGTCTCAGCCTGAACCTTTGATCCACAGGCAGAAAGAGAATCTAAATTCAGAAGTCAGACGGCGCTACATCCGGAGAGTGTGACTTCTTGATTGCACCCGACACAATGATCTATCTGGTCGAATAGAAGCAAGAAGTGAAAAAATAAGGACTATCAATTCATGACACTTCCTGAGAATAGTCGCAGTACAATATCTCGTGTGAATGATGTGCTACCGTGGAGTGTTACAAGGACTTGAGAGCTTGATCTAAAATATAATTATAATTTGAATGGCATGTCGTCAGAGTTTAGAGGGGTCGTAAACTACTCAATCAGCTCTACAAAGTGAACGGACACGCTAAAGGTCATCCTCTCTCTCTCTCTCTTGCATGTACTTTAAATAATGAAACATAGCAGAAAATGATCAGTTCAAATTAAGGTTAGACCGCTCTAAAGCAAATATATTTCTTAATTAAATTCCGGATATCTTCTGGCTTGTTAAATAACTCAAACCAGTCTAACAACCGACATTGCTGTGCAATTAGTGTAGCATTTGTATATCCCATCTGTATTTTGTAATGTGGTAAAAAATGTAAAAATGGCACAGCAGCATGGGGGGGAATGTTGTATATGTGCTGCAATTGCACCAGTCTTTGTTGACAATGCTAGTCAGGGTAATTAGATACATTCAGATTAGAAGCATTTATTGTCATTATACAAGAACAAGTCCTTTTAAGGTGCCATCAAAACATTCAGAATAGACAACATACAACAAAGACACGCAGCATTCATACTGTACATACATACAATAATAATAATAATAATATATAATATGGATGAACTTGTTTCTGTCTCTTTTGTATCTGGATACCAACAATCAGGTGAGAAACCTAACAAGCCTATCACCCCCTCTTTGAAGATATTCAAATGTGGAAAAAGGGTTAGTCAAACAGATAGCAGGCGTAAATGAACTTTTGAGCCGTCTTCACAACCTTCTGTATTATTTACACATTTGCAAGGAAAAATTCAACACTTCTTGTCTTTCTACATAATAAATGAGGACCATCCGAAGAAATTCGCCAACAGCCATTTCCACTTGATATAATCTTTCCACTGTTCTGACAGCACACACTGAATAAGACATAAACAACAACAGATGCAAAACTCTGCAGGATGCCTTGTTTAATCCTATGACCCAGGTAGGTAGGCACACACACACACACACACACACACACACACACACACACACACACACACACACACACACACACACACACACACACACACACACACACACACACACACACACACACACACACACACACACACACACACACACACACACACACACCACACACACACACACACACACACACACACACACACACACACACACACACACACACACACACACACACACACACACACACACACACACACACACACACACACACACACACACACACACACACACACACACACACACACACACACACACACACACACACACACACACACACACACACACACACACACACACACACACACACACACACACACACACACACACACACACACACACACACACACACACACACACTTTTTTGGGTTAAGCAATCTGTCAATTCATTTTCTTAGCAATTGTTCATGTCTGTGTTGTTATGGCAACAGCATAAACAGCAGACTAAGCATGCTTTCTTCCAAAGCAGATTTGACCAAAGGGTATTCTTTTAAGACCTGAAATGAATGGTCAAATGTTAAGAATTAATAGAATTACAGACGGCTTTAGTTATGCATAAAGTAAAAAACGGAATATATTATATTATACAGAAAGCATATTTAGACAGTATGAAGTTGACTTTTGATTGTGTTCTGGTTTTATGTTTCAGTATTAGTAAGCAACTGTGACTGAAAGAATATTGCTTTTATTTGACTTTTAAATGGTTATTTCATTTTTATTTATTTTTTGTAAGAAGGGGCAGGTAAAATAAGATGCTCTTCTCCCTGCTCCTTTCCACCATGCGCTATGAAAAAAACAACCAGTATAAGTGTACATGTTTTGTAAAGTGTACAAGTTTTGTTTTAAAATAACTGCCATGTGTGGAATAAACAAATAAATAAAATAAAAAGACCAATGTTTGACAAAGAGCATATCCTCCTGTTCTCCAATACAAGGATTCAGTCGTGACATTTGGGTCACATATCCCGAGGCTTCATGTATTATAGACCAGAAACAAAGGACCAGATATAGGAAAACACATGTTGAGAACAACAACCTAATGTCTTAACCGTACCTACTTGTGTTTTATTTACGAGGTCACCGCTCACGGCTCTTTGTAACACAAGCCAGGCTTATTGCACTTTAATGCACTTTTATCCCTGCAGGCTGTACCTACCTCATTGGAAGAAGAAATTACAATGACATTCCTGCAGCCTCTTCAGCGGTCTCTGGATGTGGCCTCTACATTTAACTGTAAATTGCTTTACAAGAGGGCATAAAAGGTGTAGGTGTACAAGGTACTACAGGTATAAGATATCTCACTATTCTAATAACAGGATATTTTGAGTAGTGTCAGGGTCTTTTCAATCTTAGGTAGGAAATTGTTGAATCCTTGAATATCAGCCAACGAGCACACCAGTCATCAGAAAAGCAGTCAAGGAAAGGAAAAAAAGGTTTTAGCCAGCAGGCTACTGTTCAAAGCTGCCCGAATCACTTTATTTTCTTCACCACATTTGATCACAATAGATCAGTCATCAGACCTGTGCTCTTTGTTCCCATAATATCCACTCACTGATTCATATGATCTACATCTGTTGGCTTCAGAGTTGACACTGAACATACTTCGAACACATTTCATTAAAATGTCTCATTAACAATACTGCAGTTAACTCGTTTCCTATTTCATATGAAGGGTTTAATGTTCACATGAGATCAAAAATGAATACTGGCAAAAAAAAGTCGAGATTCTGACGGCCACATTTCCATTCAGCTGGTTTTAGTTGTTTGTCTTTTCCAGCAAGACTATTGCCACAAGCGGTTGGTTCTGAAAATCAAAGTCCTTCGGAATTCATTGAATTGTCTATTGTGTATTGAATACTAATGATCCACAGAACAAAAGAGAATACACTACAGCACAGACTGGATGTGGTGATGCAAAAGCAAGTGGCACAAATTGGTTCTCACACTCAGGCTTTCATCCACATAGGATTGTGTGTCTTCACGCAACAAGTATGTAATAGGCTTAACAGATCACAGCGGAAAGATCCTGCGTCCTGAGCCTAAGCCAGTCTTGAAGGCAATTACATCCACAATGCCTTCGCACCGCACAGGAGGAGGACGGACAGAGAGAAGATGAGGCGGAGGGGGGGGGGGGGCTGATGGTTAAAGCCTTCATCGCTGTCACACATTCCCTCTCTGCGGCTGTCAGTCTCATGTGACTCCAGAGAGGAAAGATTGTTCATTTCAATATCCAAACAAGGAACTGAGAGGCGCCAAACATGACCAACACATCAGCCTAAAGTCATTTAGGCCCAGACAGGTGACGAGTTTCCCTGAGGCACATACAATAGGCCGACCTGTCAAGGTCCATATTTCAACTCTGCAGCCTGTCAGAGCCATTTTCCTGCGGGCAGAGCACTCTTAAACATTTTCTACATCTGCAAACCTGTCCCTATAGTGTATTAATGTAAAACTGACACTTAAACCTGCAGCAGCACAGTATGCGGAGACAGGAAGTACAAGTTTGGACTTTAACTCGTTTTATACGCCACCTAAAGAAATAGTTTGAGAAAAACGCTTCTTTGATTTCCTGCAGATATATTTCAGACCCCGCTGTCATGTATGTAACGTAGATATCTATCTGGAGTCAGCAGTTGTTTAGCTTTGCTTAGCATGCAGACTATACCTTCACTTTGAGCAGTAACCAGGCAACCAGAGGCGATTTCAGGAAGTTACTGTGCACAGCTGGATTGTTCCTCAACATAAGTCCCTCACAGTACCCTTTTTGTTTTATGCAATGGATTAAACAAACTCAATTCACCATGTTCGTACTTTAAAATGTGCTAGTAGGTGGATTTTGTTGTCTTTGAATAGAGTTAGGCTAGCTGTTTGGCTTTGTGTTAAGCTAAGAGCTCATATTTAAAAGGGACTGATCTGACGATGGTATCTTCCTCTCTAACTCTCAGCAAGAAAGCCAACAACTTATTCCCCAAATGTCCAACTGCTGCCTTAAATTAGGATGCTAATTTTAACAACCGCACCTTAGTCGGCACAGAACCCTATAAAAGGGGGAAACTAAAACATATTGAGGCAGCTCGTTTTGTTTATCTATAAACAACCGCAGAGCATCCTCGCTACAGAAACTCTCTGATTTCTTTATAGCGTGAGCCACAGGGAGTTACAGCCACTGTGTGTGCCAGTTTGGACCAATCAGCCGCTCTGTCTCCTCCACCAAGATTTAATGTTCTGCAATCGGACTCAAAATGATAATGAACTTACGGTCACCAGAGAATAAGGCTTGCTTTATGCTGAGAATAGTTTATTTTAATTGACACAGCGCAATGAAGCAGGTAGTTCAAACAAGGCAGGAAGACAGCAGCTACAGTACAAGCAGACTGAGTGGTGTAGTGCCAGCAAGCATCAAGGGATCGCTTATAGGCCTGGCTTACAATAACTACCTCATAATGTTAGAGAGACAGAAAGGGAGAGCAGCAGATACCGGTGCCAGAAAACATTTTCCACACACAGTTTGGCTCTGTTTCATCTGCTCTTGTTCTCTGCTTCACTGCATCTGTAAAGGATCGCCTAAAACAACAAGAGGCACAGAGCACACTTGTTGTGGGTCTTGTGTATCATTCTCTCTTAGACTATTTTAAATGCAGGATAGCTTACACCTGACTGACTTTAATGCAGTAAACCTTTGCCTTTGAATGTCAGATATTAAAAGGTTTAAGCTTAAAAACACCCTGATGCCCTCAGTAGAAAATACAGGTAAATAAAGGTCTAGAAAATGTCAGAAATAATGCAATTCAGTACAAAAGGTGTTGTCTAGCGCTGGAATAATTAGTGGATTAATCTACTAAAAGATCAACAGAAACATAATCATAAACTATTCTGATAATCCACTGGCAGAAAAAAATACAAAAAATTCTTTGAATTACACACATCTCTTGTTTTTCTAAATCCTTTTTCAATCCTATTCAATAGTCAGCTGAACATCTTAAAGTTTGAAGTGCTGCCTGGGGAAAACAAGCAAGTTTCATTTGGATTATTTTTGTTTTCA
Organism: Trematomus bernacchii; assembly: GCF_902827165.1. NCBI lineage: Eukaryota > Metazoa > Chordata > Actinopteri > Perciformes > Nototheniidae > Trematomus > Trematomus bernacchii. The sequence goes on from NW_022987720.1 coordinate 24,839,786, forward strand.
TTATTTACCCAACAAGGACCAGGCAGAAAAAACATTAGTCTCAAAGAGAGAAAATATGATTTATGGCAGATTTAGCTCTTAGCTAATTACCATCTGCAGTCTCTGGACAGGAACACACAAAAAACCTCAACAGACGCTAAAATCATTACGACATCTCTATCACACTAGCAAATATAATTGATTTCAATACAAAAAATCATGAATCATGGTGAAATCAATGTTGACAAGACTGGTTGCTCAATATCCTTTTTTTGCAACATGGGAAAACGAGTGAAAGTCTGTTAATAACATGCTTGATGGTTGTAAATGAAATGATAGATTGTGCAAATGCAGTTCACATCAGGCATCTTTAGATACTGCTCATATGCTGAAAAAATATCCCCTAACAAACAATTGCTCTCTTGAATTGGGGTTGGCATTTTTTCATATTTCAAGACATTTTATGAATAAAACCATCTATTGACTTTGTAAATCGTAACTGAAATATTCGTTACAGCCGTAGAGTGGCCTTCACATGTTTTGTTTGACATATGTTATTTGTAATATTGAGATCACAGGCCACTGTAATGCCTTCCATTTCCTTGTGTTTTTCCAAACAACACTCTTCAAAACCTAAATATATCAAATTAGTCATCATATATGACAAAGAAAACAGCAAATACTAAGTAGGGACCAGAGATTGCTTGGCATGAATCTTTAATGACTGCTCGTCATGAGGGGTGATGGTAGTATGGAGACACCCAAACACTCACCTGAGTATACTAACTGCTTTTCAGAATGAATTGAAAGTTGACTAGAAAGCAGCCAATTCCCTCCAAAAAGAATATCATCTCACCCTCTCCATTTGTCTATCTGTCTCTGCTCTCTCAAGCTTCCTCTATATTCTCTATTCAGGAGACACCCAAGTCATTTGAGATTGGGGAATCCTGCCTGCCCCTCCGCCTGCCAATAAGGACCTGTGTTCGCTGAGGGGTGGTGAGTGTTGGCAGGTAGGAGAAGGGAAGATGGATGCTTTAAATGCCGCCCTATACTGTCTGCGGGCAGAAACAGTATAGTCTAGGTAATCACTTCAGACTTACAATGTATTCCCATGATTACATAAAACCTGAGGTAATACTCAGAGCAACAGATAGGAGGAAGCTGTTACCTGTCACTGAATATACACACATGGTAAGCCCAGTATGTCACTCTTTAGTCATTTCAGCTCTTTATACAGATTCAAATATACAGTAATGGGCAGACATTTTGAGCAGGAAATGAAAATGAAAAAATAGTATCACTAATGACGAGTGCATCCCCAATTAATGTTATTAACTACACCTGTGGTGTTACTTTTTATAATTTTCAAGGCTATATGAACATTTCATACAATAGCCAGCATAAGACATTGAGTGAAATTTGTATAACATGGAAACAGGCTAACTAATGTAGCTCTCCAGGCTCTCCAACAACACATTTCACAACCATTGCACAATGTATATCGCTATATGTAGGCCAATGTAGTTATACATTTAACTAACACATTGCAACAAAAAAACGCATAGCTAGTTTTATTTTGAAGTCCGTTTATTTTTCGCTTGTTTTGACCACAGGAGGGGTGCATTTTGGCAGGAAGCCTTGCATTCTAAATTATTAGTTTTAATTGAAAATGTCAGCCCAATAAAGTATAGTTATCAAACAATAGTTATTTTAAACAATCGCCACGCTGGTATAGTTTTGACAACACTTACCACTGTTTTGAAGATGTTTCCAGGGTCATGGAGGAAGAACTTCACCACCTGAAACATGAAAATAACCCGTTTCCCTCTTTGTTTTCTTATTACGATTTTCTTGAAGTTGGCACTTTATGGCCCGTCTCCCAGGAAACATGTTAATTGAGACTTTTTCCGCCACTTGAACTAAATTGTGAAAACCGGAAGTGACGTTTCGTCTTGTTTATATTACGCAACACTTACCGCCAAAAAAATCTGTATTCTATTAACCTTATCCCAAAGGTAATGGTTAATGGTGTTGGCAATGCCTATTTACAAAAAGTCATCATTAGGTAGGCCTAATCATTAAATGCCTAACACTGCACTGTCATTTTTAAACTTATAAATACCTATATACCTATATTATTCTATTTTAGCTTGTTTTATTTATATTTTATTCTCTTCGTTTCTTAATGACTTAATGAAGTCCTTTTATAATGTGATTCCATTGCACTATATCTCAAATATATTTCGTTTTTGTTTTTCGTGTTGAAAAGTTCTCTATAAATACATTTGCTTTGCCTTAGAATCACATTAATTAATTCATCTTTAAAAAATATTACTTTTTGTTTCTGCTGGTTTTCACAACAGCATTGACTTTCATGCATTAGATATTTTAAAACCTGTTTACAAGCAATCCATATTGCAAGATTGCCAAAGATACACTTCAAGTTTGGTATTCTGTCCAAACAAGCCATGGATAAATGTGTGTCCTCACTGAAACATTTAAGGAGGGCAGGCCCATAATGACCTTCACACTGCAGCGCCCATTTAGAGTGAGAGGAATGGAAATGTCAACTATAGAAGTCAGTGAGCCAAGAAAACATCACAGAACTAAAACTGGTCTGATGTCCGGAAACCGATAAAAACAACATGTGACGTTAGCAGAGTCTTGACAGTTCTTTGCAAATGAGGGCAGTGCTCAGAAATTGGCCTAAATTGAAGCTAGATTGATGGTCTCTCTTGTTGCGGAGAAAATCGATGTGATACAATATGAGAGTTAGTATGAAGCATCAGAGATAAATAGACGTGACTGTATCTATTTGTTTGTGGACATATTAATCAGGCCCAGTAGTACATCAAGTCAGAAAATGAATTTTAGCCCAGCCGATATGAGATTAGTTAAATAGACAGGCCCACAACTCAGATGGAGGAGGCATTAAACATTTAATGTTTTCCAGGTTGCACAAATCACATTAAAACAGGGCCTCGATTCAAGCTGCATATTTGTGCATGCAAAACATCCCGGACAAAGTTTCTTTTCAAGTGTGTCAAGCCTCCTAAAAATAATTTAGTGCACACTAATCCAGATCTCTCTCCTTTTTAATTAGTGGGAAGGTCAGGATTGTCAGATGAAGCGAATGAAATACAGGCTTAAGTTTTAATGAAGATACCCACTGCAGTAAGACTCACAACACATTCCCTGATTGTAAACAAATAAAAAGTTGTACAAATATCCATCCATCATTTGAATGGGTGAAGTTGGAATATATTGTTTGGTTTTGAACACTTTATGTTTTATTATTTCACCTTGGAATCAGAAAAAGGGTATAGACATGGGGAAGAAAAAGTCATTATTTTGCAAAGTACAACCTGTTTGGCATTTGTGAGATGTAAATATAAAAATAACAGCCCCATGCTGATTTTCCCTACGCCTGTCTCTGGAGTTTCTGAGTGAAACGTATTCATTATCATGTTCATATTCCCAGGGAGGGCTGGGATGTTTATATCTGTAACAAGAAGACTGAGACTATTTCAGCAGCACATTATCAATGCAGATCTCCTCCTCTGTCTGCGGTGCCCACCAAAGAATTAAGAGATCTGCTGTTCCTGTTTGCAGTATTATACAAAATCTTAAATTGACTGATTTTCCAGTCTCGCATATCAGCGGTCAGACAGCTTATGAGGCAGATTAGACGAAGAGACAAGTTTCTCAGGGATTTAGCTGGGAGTGAATCTTAAGGCTACTTTCTTCTGAGACAAATTCCAGATAATCATCTATGTATCATATCTGTGATGATGAGCGCAACCAAAAGGATAACAGTGAGGAGATGGGAAAATGTAGCTCTCCTCAGGAACGATATCTTTATGAATAACTGTTTTGACAGAAGCGGAAAGGTTATATTGCATTTGGGGGGGCTGATAACAAAACGTTTTAGCTTATTATAAGTATTATCCACAGGATTAGTAACAATATGGAATCTCTTTTAAATCCATTAAGATGATCTGCACACCAAATACCAGGTTTAAAGCAGTTTGTATATGACATGGTAAAATACATTCAATACAAAGACGTCCAGGGACTCAACAGCATATGCATTTGTCACAAAATCTACAAAAATGACCTCTTTATCCATGATTGTTGAAGCTATTTGGTATTGGTTACTTCGAATCTAATAAGATTAACAACACCAGTACATATCCACTTATTTGTGCAAACATTTATCCATCTGGTTTGAACAAAATAGTGAAAAAGGGGTCAATCTGAATTGATATCTGATGGATTGCCATGACATTTTCTAAAGGCATTCATGGTCCTCACAGTATCCTAATGACTTTGGTGATTCCATGACTTTCCCTCTTGCGCCACCGTGAGTTTATCATTTCTTTCTTTTCAAAGTGAAATGTCAAAGATGGATTGCCTTTCAATTTGGTCGAGGGAGATCTTTGTTAATGTAGCCATTGAAATCCATTGACATTTTTGGATTCCTTACAACATAAAATCACACATTCATTAATGTTACACTTTCAATTTGAAGCCCCGGCTTTACAGTTGTAGTTTTTACCATTTTCCACCAGAGTGAGCCATTGTCCCTGATGCCTTATGGGGCAAACATGCTCATTTCCAGGTTTTCTGCACCATATTATAAAATGCATCATAATCAATATTGTGCTCATCATTAAGATATATCAGACTGTGTAAAATCACTATCAAACTAATCCAATTTGAGTGCCTCTCAAAACTCAGTAGCATTAGGTAAACAAACTTGCATTTAAAAGTTTAACATAAAAAATAGAAATATTTTGCTGGCATGATCAGGGCTAAGGTTTGTTAAAAGATATAACTCAATGAAAGGGAACATGTATATTGACAAATCACTTCATGTCAGTTTTTTAACGGACATGTTTGTCCTCTAAGAATATCAGAGCAACTTTTTTAAGGTGAGGCAAAAGGGTTAAGAACAGTTTTTGTTGATCAATAATAAATAATGCGGCCATAAATCATCTCCACGTGGCTGTAGGTCAGCGACCATCCGTCCTCCACAAGGTGGTGTCAGGTAAACCATGCAGGTGGATACATTATAAGGCGATGCATTATTAAGAGCACTCGATTGACTTACCAAACTTTGTTGTTACTTCAACAGACCTTGTTTTTCAACCCTGTGAATGCCAGGGAATTAATTCAGCCTTAAATGACCAAACTGCTTTGGAAGAGCAGGTTTTATTAGCAATTTAGATGTATAAGAGAAAAAAGGGCTACTATTTACATGGACAATGTGTGTCTTGGGAGGTCATTAGAGCAGACTGATTAATTCTGTAAATAAGCTTTCTGGCAAAGTCACTGCACTTCTTGTCTCAGACAACCGGGACATGCCAGGAAGAACTTTTCAGAAAACTCAATCTACCTAACTTTCTGTTATTATTGTGTTGTGATATGCAGCAGCATGACACACATTTGCAAACCAAGGGAAACAACCAACACAAGGAAATTTAATTAAGCTTTTGCTGGAAGCATCTGATAAGTTCATGGAAATTAAAGTTTTATGCAAATCTGTTGTCTGCCTGGACCTGTGCCCGATTACGAGACGCTGCACTATATTGCATTGGAATTAGCATCCCCAGAAAATTCAACAGCTCTGCCTAACAAGCCCAAACATCAACATGACATGCGCAGAATATTTTAAAAGAGATTTCATATTATCTGCATGCTCTTAACATCTCACCTATTGCTGTAAAAATGATTAATAAACCATTGTTCCAGCAAAATTACTTCCCCCACTGCGTCTCCCGCACAGCAGTTATTGTTTTCTCAAAATGTAATATAAAGACACACATCAATATTAATGCTTGTGATAAATTCTTTATTTAAACAACACTTCTTACAATTTCTTCGAAGGACAGACAAAGTGTGAGGGGAAATGCATGTGGAGAGTACACTGCAGATTTCAGAGCAGAGGACTCTGACATCTTGTGGGCAATACAAGCAACTTCAGGGACAGGCGCTGTGTGCATTGTACAGAAACCTACATTTAATTGCATGTAAAAATCAAATGTTGCTTAAATTAATCCAGCAGATGTTTTGGACACATGAAACTACAACTCAAGATATTGGCACTGTGCATTGTTTCTGTTATAATGTACACTATTGTTCAACTTAGTCATCATATGGGATGGAAACTTATAAATACATGATCCCCTACCAATAATACTGTATTGACCCATCTTAAAAAAACAAAAAAAACATTTATTTATTCATAAATATTTGACATAATACTCTCCTCACCCTCAGTTGTTAGATCAAGTTGTCATTAGTGAGTGTGAGTGTAAGGCTGCCTCTCTCTGGAGGCATAAGGCACAGTTTGAGTAAGATGTCACTAGGTTAAGGTCCCTGCTGTCGGTGGCAGCTGGCGGGCAGATGCTACCTGGAGACGGTGGAGCTGGCGTGTGATTGGCTAGAGGAAGTGGTGACAGCGCTGAGCTGAGAGAAACCACTATGACTGGACTGCAGACTGGTCATGGATCCCCTGAAATAACAGAAAAAGACAGGAGAGAAATGTTGATTCTACCTAATAAAAAACGTATAAAAAGTGTTGCAGTCCAGTACATTTACTCAAGTACTGAAAATAAATACAATTTTGAAATATCTTTCCTGGATCATTTCTTCTGACACTATTTTATATTTTTACTGACGTGAATATTGTTCTTTTTATTACATTTATTTGACAGCTTTTGTTTTGGGTTATTTTACTGATAAGGATTTAAAGCTAAAACTAAATATAAATTAAATAATAAATAAACATTAATATATGATTATAGGTTAAAATATCCAGCAGTAGTGTACAAAGAAATAAAAAAAAAGTCCCACCAACTGTAATGAATACATTAATGCATTTACAGTCAACACCATTAACCCATTAATATACGATTCTAAAATGGGCCATGCAAATGCAAAACAAGTACTTTTAATTTTGGAACAAATATCTTTTTTTAATTTAAATTAAGTTAGATTTTGAAAGCATGCATTTTAATTGCAGACAGATTATTTTAACAATTCAGCATTGCTTATTTACTTAAGTAATAAGTCTGAAGACGTCTTCCACCACATGAAACAGGTGTAAACATGTCTGAAAGGACAATTTACTTCCAGAAATATCACAACATTGATTTTTGATCAGCCCACACAGCCTCAGTGTAACACAAAGAAAGACAGGACACGAGCAGGGAAACAAACTGACCTGAAGTCATGGGATGCCAGCACCTCGGTGTAGTACATGATCTTACACTTGTGGGAGGAGACCTGCAGCGAGGCGAGCACATCGTCCACTCGCGGCAGGCTGGAGGCGGAGCAGGCGGGGGAGCTGTGGAAGCGCCACTGCAGGATGTAGCAGCCGGGCCAGCGCGTCACGTGGGAGCCCTGTTGATCAGAGGAGAGCCGAGTATTAATATGAGACTGAGGTAATGGAGAATTTAATTTGCTTTAAAAAAACAGATAGTGTTAGAGCCACTTTAGCACATATTTATATATATTGTACTCGAGAAAATAAGTTTATGTTGTAAGTTAAAGATGCCCTTTTATGCTCATTTTCAGGTTCATATGTTCATGTTTTTTATGCCTCTACTGCAAAATGTGTACATGCTTTAATGTTCAAAAAGGTCTTTATTTTTCAATAGAAGCGTCAGTGTTACATAGTGAAGTCTCTATGATCGGGAAGAAAACAAAGGAGTCCAATCGAAGTGTCTTCAGGCCGGGGGGGATTGTCAGGGAGGTTTGGGGTTTTAGACTTTACAGTCCATTTACATGCACATAAACCTATATAACACACTACAGGGAAGGGATGCCCAACATGTATAAAAGGGCCCCTTTAAGTTCAGGTATAAAGACAGGTGATAGTGCTGTTAGAAAGCTCTCTGACCTGTACGCTCTCTCCCTCCTTGCAGATGAGGGCTTTCTCCACCATGCTGTAGTCCTGGCCCAGCACCCAGTTCCTGTCAATCATCTGGGCGTTAACGGCCCCTGGGGAGGTGATGCCATGGGCCCCGAGAGTGTCTTTCTTAGGGGGCTGTGGGACCCTTTTAGAATGGTATATGTTGAAATGTACATCTCCTTTACACACGTCAAAGTCCCAGGTGATGACGGAGGAGGCCTCGGTGATCTCGATCAGCATCTGCAGGAGGATGTCAGGAGATTAGAAGCACAGATCGGCTCACAGCAGGCCATTTAACAGTTGTATATTCATCTAAAACTGCAGTGTGGATTTCTTCCAGCAGGTGGCACCCTCATCCACATAATATAATCTGTGGATTTGAGAGCCAATTTCAAAAGCAGGGGTCATACCTCATATGGGGCTCCCTTGAAAATACTGGCACACTTATAGATGGAGTCAGTCAGCAGGCGGTTCTCCTCACTCTCCAGCTCTTCTGCCGTCCTGTACAGAGATTTGGGGACCATACCTCCCTCGGGGATGTCACACTGAGGACAGAAAATAAAAACACAAGCTGAACAAAGTGACAACTCGCATAAATGTAGGTTTTCATGTGGACATTTCTCTGTTTGTTTGTTAACCCTTAGATGCACGAGTGACTGGACCCTACACTCTTCCATAAGTGGGTCAAAAAGGACCCGTATTAGAATAATATGTGTTTTTATGCAATTTTTGTCATTTTGGTTAAGAAAAATCACTTGTATAATATTTAGTATTATATTTTGGTTCACACTAGAAATATTTTATATTTAATTTTTCACTATTTATAATTTTAGACATTTATTTTACATTTTGAAAAAAAACGTTTTGAACATAGGTCTCCGCTATTCTGAGACCCTCACAGTATTCCAGTCCCTTTTCAAAACTCATCTCTTTTCCTCTACTCATAGCCCACCCCCCATCAATCCATGCCGGTTGATCAAGTTTGATAGTCCTATACCCCCCACCCTAACCTTCCCTTATATTGTAAAGCGATTTTGAGTCCTTGAAAAGCCCTATACAAATATAATGTATGATTATTATACTGACAGGTATCAGATCTTACTATGTAAAATAATGTTCCTGAGAGGTGTCACGCGTGATGTAGTCCGTGTGGTCTACAGTGAATGTATTCCTGACAGCAACAGGTGATAAGAATCAAAGGTTCCCAGAGGATCCCATAGAAAATGCATGCGGGTCATTTTTGACCCACTTATGGAAGCTTGGGGTAGTAATACAAAAACTACAATTTCTTAGCATTTATAAAATTTAAATGAAAAATTTGAATGGCATGTTTTTTGAGGAATAGCTGGAATATGAAACGATAAAAAAATGTAACTACAAAGATACTTCAAGAAAACCACCTCACCGGGTCAAAAAAGACCCACTTATGCATCTAAGGGTTAAAAGAGAAGCTAAATTGCCATTGCACATTAAAGAAGGTGCAGCCATAACGACTGAACAACATGTTCAGGGCTGTGTGACTCATGTTTTGTAGAGATTTCTGCTGGAATAAATCTGAGCATTTCTTTAGAAACACTTCAAACTAAAATTCGAATAAAGTCGGTCGCAGAACTCCATGCACATACTTTTCGTCTTGTCCATATGCTAAGCCTCTTTTGGAATGCAGTGTGTTAGTCCTTGGGGGCTGAAAGCACATTTGTCTTTTACATTTTTATACTTTGAATATATTCTTAAAGCTTTCAGTAAAATCGACAAATACCGTTGAACATTTTTATGGCCGCAATTTAAAAAAACTATTACAATATGCTGCCTCCAGAGGAAACCTCCCTCCGTTGCCATTGTTATCCACATAATCATCTCTATTCATGTGACTCTAGCTTTCAGACTTCAAAGCAGGACACATACTAGGAAAAATGCAATCATTACAATCATATATTCTTTTTAAACGTTTTTGTCTGAACACTATTATATGCATTAGGAACGGTACACTGTGGACTCACCATGCAGTCCCCTCGCAGGAAGTCAGGGATGATTTCATTGTCAATATAATCCACCAATCCCCCTGGATCCTTGTAGTCGTTTCCAGCGTAAACAAGAAACTTCTTCCGGGTATTCTCATCAATCAGAGGGCTCACCTGGGAACAACACACCAAATATCATCAGAAAACGCAATAGCATGTTATCAACTCAACTAAAGTCAATCCATGAAACTCTGAATATTCATGTTTAAGAAATATAGAGATCGGCTGGTTGATGGTGTTGCTAAACATCTGAATTTGTATTTTACACTTATTTTATCATCATATAAACTCATACTATATAATACGTTTTCCATTTGTTGCGTATACTTAAAATCTGCTTATATAATGCCTCCACTGTATATTGCTTTTTTGATTTATTTCGCTACTTATTTTTATTTCTTTGCTGAATGCCATTATTACAAACATACCATTTTGCTGTACTGTAGCAATGATCTGATTTCCCCCACGAGGATCAGCATATTGCATGGTTGTAATAACCGTCCCCTTCATTTCATTTTTTTTATATTCACATATGCACCCAGTAAGATTCATACTCTGTGTCTGTACTGTACATTTACATACAATCTTCCACACTCGGATGATGAAATATAAAGTACATATCATCATGTTGATATTTGTATGTAGTGTCTCTACTGGGACATGTCTCCATGCTTTCATGTTCAAAAAGCTCTTTATTTCTCTCGCTGCAGCACCTCTTTTCACCCTCTGTCTGAAACCAGAGCCCCAGTCTGCTCTGATTGGTTAGCACACCGGCTCTGTTGTGATTGGTCAACCGCTTAGAGACATCCCGCCCCTTAGACTATCACGTACAATTTGTTCCGCTATCCAATAGAGGCGCAAGTGTTATATAGTGATGTCACTATGTTACAGAAGTAAACAAAGGAGTCCAATGGAGGCGTTTCAGGCAGGGGGAGAGTGTGGGAGAGAAACTCCCTCTGGAGGGAACTTTGGGATTTAAGCCTTTGCAGACCATTAACATGCACACAAATATATATAACACACCACAGGAAAGGGCAAACCCCAAAGAGCATAATAGGGCCTCTTTAAAAGCACGTTAATGGCAGACATTTATTCTCACCAGGGTCCAGAGCACTGGGAAGACTCTGGGGGCCCGCAGTATGAGCAGGCGGCCCAGGGTCTCGGGGTAGTTGGCCTCCACCACCTCGATGATCCTCAGCAGAGCCTTCACTCCCGGTCTCCACAGGTGACGCATGTTGAGACCCTCCAGATCCACCAGGCAGGTCCAGCAGCTGACCGACACATTGACAGAGACATTAGATGGACGTGGACTATAAGTGTGTGATTTGCTGTTAACCACAGAAGATACAGAGATTCATATTTAGGCCTTTACCTGATTGGTCGACCAAAGACTCTGGTGTTTTCCTCACAACGCCTCAGACCCTCCTCGTTGATGGACAGGACCTGGGTTACATTTAAGTTGTAGCGTTAATGTGCCTGATAATATTTTAAAGGTATACTTCGCCCACCAAATGATCATAGATACCATTCATTTGTGAAAATAATATTTTCTAGCACAATTCTACTGTGAACGAATCATGAAATACGTACTGAAAAAGTCTCGATAAATTGAATTATTCAACAACTTGTGCATTATAAACGTATTTATCCAGTTGTATGGTCACTACTCCCTAAACGCATATTTTTGCTAATTATTTAAAACACTTAGACAAAAAAGTGAAAGACTTTTCTGAATTCAACATAACGCAGGGTGAGCAATTGATGTACTAAGGACACATTTTGGGGTTGTGGTATTCTTATTAAATTCAAAATGTTGCTTAAATATTGTGAAACACATGCATTCATTGATGTTACCTGTCTCAGCAGCCCCTCCTCTCCCAAGGCTCGCACCAAGCCCTTTGTGTCCATTTGCCCCAGTCGCAAGATATACAGAGGACGTCCCTCTAAAACACACACACACAAAACACACACACACACACACAAAGTTAGATCCTTTTGTCGTAATGACTTTACATAGCAGGACTCAGCTGTAGGTCATCTAACTAAATTAAGTGGTTTGGTAGGACAAGTGCACTTCATGTGTTCACGTCCTCACTCTAGCCTGGCGGATCAGCTGTTCCATTAAAAGCAATGACTCATATTTAAACGTGGAAGCTACAACAGATGGTGCTCAGACTTTACGGTCAATAATTAACAGGCCATCTAAACCCATGAGGACTTTTTAAATACAGACAACAAAACCCACTCCCGTCTCTTTATCTTTACTGCTGAGTGTCCACTTTCCCCCACAGTACAACAACAGTAGGCAGTGACATGACATGAAACTGAGTAGAGATAATATTGGCAGGCAGCCAGTATGAGACAAGTACCTCTGTCATGGTGGTGCCATCCTCCGGTGTAATAGTCCTGCAGCAGCTGTGGGCGCTCCCATGTGTCCAACAGGAAGTCCACCTGGTGCTGCTTCCTCCAGGTGAGCGATTGGCACAAGAACTCCCTGGCTTTGTCCATGTTGAAATCTCTGGCCCTCAGGAAGCGGAGCACATGCTGATCCTTAGGAATCTAAAAGTTAAAATGAATAATACTTTAATCAAATTAATGCTTTCTATTACTCATCTACAGTACATACAAGTGTGCAAGAAGTGGGCAGAAGTCCAGGCATAAGTGTGTGTGTGTGTGTGTGTGTGTGTGTGTGTGTGTGTGTGTGTGTGTGTGTGTGTGTGTGTGTGTGTGTGTGTGTGTGTGTGTGTGTGTGTGTGTGTGTGTGTGTGTGTGTATTTGACCTTGCCCTTGTGGGTTTCCAGGAGCCACTGGCGCAGTCGGATAAGACAGCTCTCCTGCAGAGGCGTTAAATCACCAAGGTAACGCCTGATGTAGTCGGCATCCAACTTGTCTGCAGGCCAAAGAACATGTTCAATGTAAAGTTAGCACATATCGCATGCATAAATCAGAGAAAACAGGAGCTGGACAATTGATTTTCAACAAGAGGAAAATAAGTTGCTTTGCCCCGTTTGCTGCTGTTATTTTTAATGTCAACATTTGGCACTCAGATAGTGGAAAATACGGTTTGTACTAGTGTGAGATTCAATGCTTTTAAAATCCTATATACACAGTATATACATATTATTATAATTTGTGTTATTATTTATAGACTTAAAGTTAAGTCCTATGTAAATATCTGCGTCCTGGGTAAATCTACCGTAAAAAAAGTCAATATAAAAAGGAATAGTTTGACTGATAGAGCAATCCTAGATTAAGTAAATGATTACACAAAGCACAGGGCTTACAAGAAATGATTATATTAATAGTAAAACTGGTAAACTATTGATTATATCACCAGTTAAAGATGACTTCGACAACACAATTCTTCTAACCTAATCACTGTACTGTTTTGGGTGTTAGCTGCTACTCTATAACTGATTGTGACTAGAGATTAAACACCGACCGTCAGGAGAGCCAGGCACGATCTCAGCGTCTGCGTCTGCGTCTGTACTGTCGGGTCCCGTCTGAGCACTGTTCTCTGGGATGGCTCTGGCTATGGAGGGGGGCGCCAGCTGGAGCCTGATAGTGCCGGAGACAACAGGCGGGGTCCAATGAGGTATGTAGGTTACTCCTTCGTCCTCCAGCTCACTGAGGTAGTACTCGATCATTTCTTTGCCCTACAACACAACAAGGAGACAACACTTTTTAAGTTACTGGGAAACGGTGGAAGGTAGTGTCGATTCAAGCTAATTTAAAAAGATGCACACCTTTTTAATACTGCTTGCATACTGTTTCATAGCTATCTTCTCTGCCGAGTTCTCAAATCCAAAAAAGGACTTAACATCCAGACTAGCTGTCTGTTCGAAGCACGTCCAGTCTTCATTCTCCGGATGAACCTGTGGAAGAGGATCAAAATGTATGATGTAGATTACATCTTTAATACAGTATGTTACAACCCTTGTTATTTCCCTTGTAAGTCATGAAAAAGGGCAAAATCAGCAGTGCGTTGCAAGATAATGATTGAAAAAAATGTATGTCGCAGATGACTCGACGTACTGAAGTAATCACAAGCAGCAGAAACGATATTGCTAGTGGGGGTTATGTTGGGGAACGTCATGAAATGTTAGAGCACGGTAGGTATTATTGGAGCAAGTAACACTACATTGACTTTAAAGACCCAACCTGTAGATACAAGTGCATTTGGCACACCATGAGAGGATCATTTAGAACAATGATGCACTTGGTAGTAAAGCAAGGTTTGTATGCACATGCAGCGGTGGGGATCTCGTCTATAAATGTGAGTACAACATAAAATAAATCAAAATGTTGTTCCATTCTGAGGCTCACCGTGTAGTTGCAGGACTCGTAGACAATGACCCTGTTGGAAAACGTCTCGTTGCGGACCTCGATGTGGAGCGTCCTGTCTCTGTGATTCAGAGTGTTCTTCTGGAGAAAGTACAGGTAGTCTACACCAGCAATCTGCATGGAGATACAAAAACATGGTTTACACTCAAATACATCAGCAAGTGGATCAAAACAACCTTTCAAACATTGACAGAAAATGCCACATCTGACACAGTCTTGGCAAACATTCCTATTCGTGTTCTAATATCTAATTATCTGATTACAGCAAATGTTATGAATGTCTCGTGGCCTTTCATGCTCTGGTAAAGGTCGGAGAGGATGTACCCGTTTCAGAAGCCGTGGGGCCTCGATGTCGATCATACAGCGCCTCTCTGTGACCACCGTGGATCCATCCTTGCTTTGGGTCTCGTTGACGATCTCACTGTCCACGAACACTGGGATCAGGGGCGACTTTGGGAACCTCCTCACATAGGCCTGAGAGGGGGAAAGAAAATGATTTATAAAATACATGTGTAGATTCTTTAGGGTTGATGTACTTTTTTGTTATAGACTTGGTGTGCCTGGCTCTGTACATTATGTTCCCTCTGAAGGATGTTGCTTTTATCCTGCCCACTATGAGGAGCTCTCTGATTGGGCAGGAAAGCGGCTTTGAATGTTCCAATTACAAGAAGGTCAGCTGATATTTCCAGAAGTCTAGACTAGACTGTTCCTGGCTCATGACTACAGCATGTGATTTGCATGATGTCTTTGTCTGGTTAGGATGCATTCAATAGTTAGAGGCTTTAACAGTTCATATAAAAGCAAACAGCCTCAGTGATAGCTTTTATGGAGTTGTACTGTCAACAGCACACTGAGTGACACTGTCTAAACACATTTCACAAAAGCTCACCTGGCAATATGATATGATGATATGATTGAGTGGTTGTTTCAGGATATGCAAAATAGTCTGGAGTCTATGTAACTAGTAGCAGCGTGGTTTTGCTGGGGAAATATTGACAAGTTAACCATCACGCTATAGCCTTAGCAGATAGGACTGGGGAGTTCCCTATCCTCTTTTAATTCCCTCTAAAAAAACAAATTTGTATTGGTGTGTTTTGACAAGGTTTGTTGCCTGAATTCACCTTTAAGTCATTTCTTAAAACCAATTTATATACGGCATTATCCTGATTCTGATATGTAGCTCCTTTGTTAATTGCAATTTAGTCTTATTTCAAAAGTGCTATATAAACATAGTGTATTATTAATTCATTGTTAAAAATAGCTGCCTGTTAAATATTTAAATATATAGAGTAACCATAAAGCAGTTCTGCATGGTATACAAACATATTTATATCACTCCTGATATACAAGGTTAGTGGGAACCTAATAGCAACAAAATATGTTATCTTATGTAAGAAAACAATATTATCCACCATATTAAACATCATATTCCACATTAGCATCACACCGGCTAACAGTTTAATGGCTGCGGAGCAAGAAAAATGCTTTGTTTTCTCAGCAAATCTTGATTATATGCAATTTTACCAGTGTCAAACACAGTTAGCTTAGTCTATCTGTTCATTAAAAACCCAGGAAAGTCATAAAGACGTGTCATGACAGGGACAACAATGATGTCAGTAGTTAAACATCGAGTGCTATCCAGGACACAGATTGTTAGCTGGAGTAATAAAAGTAAGGAGACTAATGAGAAGGCTCAGATAGAAATGGGGGCTGACTATTCACTGGACCTTCTCCCTCAGGCTTTCCAGGCCTGGATCTTTTCACAGGGGCAGTTATTTAGTTGTCACAAAAGACCTATTATAGGATATTTCCAAGATACATTTCATATCTGAGATTTTCTGTAATAGAAGTTTCCTTGGAAATGAAGCTTGTGTAGGTGCGAACTAAGACTGCTTGGTGAAGGAGTTATAGTCTGCAGAGCAAAGTGTTACTGCAGCATCACTGCTCTGAGGATATTACACAAGTCTTCGGCTTAATGTATAACTGCAGAAAACAAGTAAGAGCAGGCTGTGAAAGTGGGTGAAAAAAACACATTCATGGAAATGCAATTGGAATTACCTTTGTCCTACTTTTGCTCTCATTCTTACATGGATTTAAAGCATTGAGTTGTAGTTGAAGAGAACAATACATCAGTATCAAAAACAAGAATTTCACATAAATTAACATGGTGGATAAATGTTTGGAAAGTGAGATTTAGCTTGTAATTTCAGTACATTTATCTAAAGGACTGTAGAATGCTGCTGCACTGAAATATAAATCATATATTGCTAGAAAAATGTCACGGTATATTCTACTAAAACTTTTTCTTTAAACAGCAGCAATTATATCAAATAACTTTAGGACTCTTGCCCTCAAAAATAATAACAACAGGACAACACACTACAGCTGCTTCCCTTTTTGTCAAAAAGTGGGCTTATTTTTCATTTTGGTCTTAAATTATTTAGCAATAAGTATTTTTTCGTGCTTGTTTTCAAGCTGAATGACTTATCTCCATGAATCGTACGAGCGCATGTCTGGTATACACGAGGATAAAAGATAAAACAGCTCTGACGATTACATTGAATGATAATGTACTGAGAATTTCTTTCATCAAGGGCGGCCTTGCAAAACACAAGAGCTTCATGGAGCAACATTTGCTTCTGTATTCTGTGCATATTCTTTACCATTACTTTTTGCATACATATCCAACACCTAGGCAAGTTAAATAGGCATAACACATTTAAATGGTGAGCCTGGCATTGGATAAAGAAATGTGAAGTTCATTAAGCAGCTCAGACCCTACATAATTCTTTTTTAACCACAGCATTCATTAAACAAAAGAGTGTTTACAGTATGCCTATTCACTCAACACAGCATTCATTGCATGTTATGTATCCAGAGGGAAGCAGATGACCCTGGTAGGCAGACAAGGCTACAGATAAGCTGTCGAGGTTTATGAGAAAGTCTGGTTTCCTGAAAACTGCAATAAAGTGGAATCCACTAAGAAAGCAGTTTAATTCATATTTTCAGAATTTATATTTCGCTTTTATTACGGCAAAAGTCGTGGTTAAAGATTGCAGGGGTCAAAGCTACACTGGCAACAATAATAACAAATGCACCTTGGTCTCCAGCTTAGTTATTTGAGATAATGCACAGTAATGACCATAGATTGCCTGTATAATGGCCCTGGATGTAAACACACTACTCACCGCCATTATCAACTCAAATGGATGCTTGTAGACCCGGACAGGGGACTGGTATTCCTGCACCATGTTGACGCCGTTTCACAGGAAGCTTCTGTTAGATAACCACACAGACCCTATCATGA
Source organism: Trematomus bernacchii (assembly GCF_902827165.1). Classification (NCBI taxonomy): domain Eukaryota; kingdom Metazoa; phylum Chordata; class Actinopteri; order Perciformes; family Nototheniidae; genus Trematomus; species Trematomus bernacchii. The sequence continues at coordinate 24,857,355 of NW_022987720.1, forward strand.
CTCAGCGAATGACACATTAAAACAGCATGACAGTAATTTCCATGAGTTACATTCTATCTATGGTACAGTGTGACTGTTGTAAACACATTACATTACAGCAGCTGAGTAAAGTCTCAATGAAGGAAAAAAATACTTTCACGTGACCTTTTTTATGATACTGCAGATTTGTGTTAAAACGTAGAAGAAGAAAACAATAGGAGCCACCAGTTAGCATCTTTAGGCTACATAGTATCAATAATTAATGAGAATAGATTGATACCGAGTTTACAAACTATACTCGGACATGGAGTACTCTTTTGGTTAGTGAATACGGCCTGAGAAGCGAAACAAAAAAGAAACTTGACTTACAGCACTCTTGAATCCTGGCTTCTTAATGTATGGTGCGTCACTGTTTCTCTCCAACTCTCTGTGTATTATCCATACTGACAGCTGGCAAGGGAAAGAAGTAAGCTAGTTTTCTAATTTTGTAAACACGAGAAATGAAAACTACAGATGGTCCATCCGTTAGTCTGAAGCACAGTCTCCGCCTTCTTTTAGACAAACAGGAAGTCCGTAATACTCTTTTTGTTCCAAACCATCGGACGCTTTATTGTGAAAGGACACACTGACGTATTTCTAACATGCGGCGATAAGTGGTGTAATGTTACTATAGTATCAAGTAATGAACTTAAACACAATTTTGAAGTAATTGTACTTTACTTGAGCATTTTATGCTACTTTGTTCGTCTTCTACTCCGCTACAATGAAGAGGTAAATTGTTTTTGAAATACTTTTTTTTTTAAAGGTCATAATTGCATTCATTTTAACATTAAACTTGTTTTGATTTAGACATTACATTTGGCAGTTATTTCTACATATAACTTTGACATATTAACAGTCACCACACTGATTTTGCCCAAATAAAACCAATCAATTAATTAAAATGTTTCACCTTCAAAATATTGCTGATCATCCGTTCTTGAGGTCATGATGGAAATTAAGATTCCAATAATGAAACACGCAACTGAAGACATATTATGTTTGACTAAAGACAGCCAAATATAATTTGTTGTATTAGATGTGTATAGCTGCTTAGCAATTGTTCTTCACATTGTAGTAGGTGTTAATATAAAGTTTCATTTATACATTAACATTCAATTATTGGCCTCATTGTGCCTTTCTAGTCCTCTGAAGTGTGTTGTATTATTAACATCTCTCTAGTTTTTCAGGATCAAAAATGTGCTGTATCACATTGATGTGCAGTCCTCTATGCATAAGCAGTGAAAAAAGACTGACAGCGTTGCAACAACATCTAACGTTTTATCCAGGGACACTTTCTTGTCAAGGTATCTCCGTCTCTATACTGCCTCACAGCCTCACAGCAGCTATTCCGGTGAGATGCAGCTGGTCCCACATTGAATCTCAAGAAGCAGCATCCTGAGAGGGGGAAGTAGAGTTCAGATAATCTCCTTCTCCTCCTCAGCCTCAGGCATGAAGAATAATATTGCCACAAAACACGCTGCTCTCAGCTACTGTCTCCACACAATGTGGGATAAAGAACTGCCATGCTGGTCCTACACAGGAAATACAACACAATACGTGAGATCTGGGTTTAAACCTCAGTCACTTGTGTTTTATTCTGACTTTTTGACCTATTTAAGGTTTGGTTTCCCTAAATTGACCTGTCATTTTATAGTGATAGTCAAAAACCATGTCAATCCCATTGAGAGCAGATACAAAAACAAGGACAGATCCTATCCTGCAGGCCTTCCTCATAATTGCTGAGAAGGTTGAGGTGTCATTCCCATTTGATACCCTAATTATGATCAAGAGGCACAAAAACCTCCTTGACTCCATTATGACAACAGTGGTTACTTTGAAATCCATATCCTGCCACATCCCACCGCCTAATTCGAAGCACATCACAAACACAATGACTCATCTGTTCCTTCTGCTTTAAATAATCACCTACACTTTGAGTTGTTTGTGATAATTATAGTCCAACAAAGTGAAAAGCGAACACTGAAGTTTAACGGTTTCTCCTCTCAGCTTGGCTCTCCCAAAGATCATCATCCCTTTTTTTTTAGAATCCTCTTAGTGTTCCTTTAATTAACTCCAACAATGACTAAAGCATATTGGATGTATTTCTCTCAAGATTTAAAGATGGCTTTGCATACATCAGCCGGTGATGAACTGAAACCTCGGGGCAATAACTCTCATGAAGATTATGCAACTATACAGCTTTGTATTCATGCATTTGTAATCCAGAGAATAAGTAAACCACTTTACATCCACTCTTCAGCTACGGTTATAAAATAATAATTTTCAGAAAGTACATCTGTTTAGTAAAAGTGCACATAAGCAATGACTTGTGAATAATTGGGCTATATTTCCTTGGGTTAGTGTTTATTATAAAGCAGATATCCACAAATATGAACCAAAATCAATATTGTTTTTTCTCCTCTTTGAAGTTAGTTTCATTCGGCTTCGAATACTTTGCTGTTTTCTTCCTCGTAGCTCCAAGGAATGGACCTTAGGGAGAAAGTGAATTTGAATTCAAATGGAGATGATCTCAGAAAAAAATATCGACAAGAAGTTTTGACGAAATTTGAATGATTTTCAGACGAGCACCGAGTGTATCCAGCAGCTGCAGGGTTTAGTACTGAATAAGATAATTTAAAATTCAATTAAAGTACCCTCTGACCCACTCCAACTTAACTTTCAATACTGAATAAATGAAGTGTGTGTTTGTGTGTGTGTGTGTGTGTGTGTGTGTGTGTGTGTGTGTGTGTGTGTGTGTGTGTGTGTGTGTGTGTGTGTGTGTGTGTGTGTGTGTGTGTGTGTGCGTGCGTGTGCGTGAGTGTGTGTGTGTGTGTTTGTCCATTTATTTTAAGAAGAAAACGGTTGTTTATAGGCTACTCCTGCAGTTGCCTGGAGGGAAAGCTCAATAAAGTAATTCAAGTAACACAACTAAAACTACATTTGAGATGAAATGGAAATATAAAAAAATGATTAACAATAAAAAAAACGTTCTCAACTCACAGTTATCTCCTGCAATAAATAAATAAAATGTAATTTGATTATAGAAAATAAAGTATATCCAGCAGTAAAGCAATGCTTTCAATTAGATCAGGTGATTGATGCAAGTTTATAAGAATACTTTAATTTACTTGTATTCATGTGACATAAAATCATGTATTGTTTTATTATTAGATTGCAATATTTGTTCATAAAAAAAGGCTTGCATGCAATTATCTACTAAGTGAGCAACATATATTTCCCCAAACTCTTTAATCTGCTGTAATGAGGAGCTGATCTGAAGATCTGCCAGATGGTTAGATGAGACACCGACACACTTAGTTCAGCATAAAGGTCAAACTGAGGACCAAGCGTGGGAAGATTATTAGTGATTCAACTCCTGCCAGATCATGAGAGGCACTGTTTTCTTTTCTTTTGAGTGGGTGGTTGGAGGTAAGATAGAATGACAGTATTATCATGCTTGGTAAATACACCTCACATGGTACGCACAGTAAGGACAGTTCTTTCACATGGCTCTCACAAAGGCAGGTGTTGTTCATTAACCATCCACTTGAGGTCCTCAGTTTGTTACTGATCATTGCAAAGTAAAACAAATCTACAAAGCATGAATGTTATATGCTATATTTGAAAAGACATTACCTTAAATGATTGACAGAATTTATATTGGTAAAACCACTTGAGCAGCAGGATCTTTATACCGTATGTCTTTCAGTGCCTCCCTGCAGGTGGGAATCAGAGAATCACGAGATTAAAACGTCATTTCCCGGGCTTCCTCCATAAGCACAGCCTGCAGCTCCTACACATTGTCCAATGTCAGATTAATATTAACATTTATAGCACCTGCAGGAACTCTCAAGTGCCATGTGGTGTATACTAAGTAAATAGCTTCTTATTCTTGATCCTAGCAGATGAGTGCCAACTGTAGACAGAAGGTCAAAACAAACCACTTGGAAAATAATGGTTTGCATACAGTATGTTTTAATGAGGAGAAGGGGCATTAGCTGTCTAAACCTCAGGGACATCTTTTTGTAATTGAGTATATTGCATTAGGAAGAATTCATGTTGCTTTAATGCAATATAAATGCAATGGCTGCAAGATTTTTTAACAGCGAAATGATTTCCTTGCCTGGTCTCTTCCACCAACGTGCACTAACCCTTCAAATGAGCACGTGCATTTTGCTCAGTAGTATATGAACCAACCTCATCCTTAGAAGGTGACGAAGTAACAGTTTTGATGTCATGTCCGAAACATCTATGCATTGTTGTGCAAAGATATCGACTGAAGTAATAATGCTAAGCAGCTACCCGGCAAGTCCTGTCTTGTAATTCCACTTTTAGCACTAGAAGCAACAGCTGTAGCGACAGCTTCTCGCCAATCAGACAAGAAGTAGAGCTGCCCTGCTAAAGCAAATCAGTACACAATAAGAGGAATCAAAGTGAGAAACAGCAAGGAAAATATTTAAGTCAGGAGGGCACACACAAAAGACTCTTAACATTTGTTATCTTCATCTCATATGATTATTGCAATGTAAAGTTATTTTAAAACTGCCATCTGCTTCTGTAGAGAGTTATTTCCTCACACACAGGGGCATATTTGGTCTTATTTGCTTTGTGTGAATGTGAAATGTTGTTGTGAGGTAACACCAGTCGTCTGTCGTAGCCGCTAGTTTTTTTATGTTTTTGTGTCCATTAAAGTGGACCTATCATGCTATATTTGAATAATATAGTGTAGGACCATACCTATATAAGGCATATTTATACTTTTTTTTTTTCAAAATACCAAACAGATCATGCATTTTAGCCATGCCTCATTTTGCTCAATTTGACAATTTATAGCTCTGTTTGTGCAGGGGCAGATTCAGTGAGAACAGCACCATCTACTGGCCTGGCATATGTACTACAGCGTCTCCAGCGCTTTCGAACGGCAATGGCCGTGGCGGTCTCCTCCTGATTGGTGGAGTTGGCCCAATAGCCGTAGCGCCACTGTCCTGACGTCAGGACAGTGTTCAAATCTGGATCAGTTTTTATCAGATCCGTTGCAGCCCCTTTTTTAGAGATTTGGGTATGGAGGAAAATAGAGAGGGTTGTGTTTTCTGACACTTGGTGAGTTCCCTGGAACACCGGGGACACATATTCATGTATAAAAGACGTACAAAAGTGCATTTTGCATGATAGGTCCCCTTTAAACAAACTATAAAAGCTTACACTGATAATACAGTACGAGGTTAGTGGCAAAGTTAACTCAAAGATGACTAAGGAAATCTATACACCACTCGTGAGATAATATACCAGTGTACATGAGAAAGACTCAAATTCTAGTTTTTTTTGCCCTAGTTGGCTTTTTAAAATATATATACTGTAACTAATGACAGTATAAGCGAGGTGAAATGGCGCTTCTTTTTCAGCGGATCAGGTAGCCAGATATGTCAGATTGCACCCTTAAAGCATGCTGGTGAGGAAACACAAAGCAGAATAAGGTTAATTTTAAGGCATGGCTGATAATAATAGATTTTTCTTGCCCTAATTGAAACTTTGAATTGCTGTAGATTTATGTCCTTAGTCATGAAGATGTAACCTGCCAATGTCCTTTGAGACACTAACAGCATACACCATTTCATATAGTATTCATAAAGAAAACACATTTGTCTATTTGTACGAAGGTGTTGTGATGATGTTTTCTTTCTGGGTTTACATATCTGTCATGCAGAAAGTGGTACACCAACGCACATGTAAAGGCAAGTGAAATACATCCCATCCATTCCCTGTAAACCCCCACATTAAACCGTGCCAGCTTGTAGTACAACCCCAAGGATAACATCTGAAACAAGACCAGAGAAAGGAGGTGTGATTTATGAAATCCCATGCCTCTCATCTACGAGAAAATAAGACAGATTCTTAAAGTGCATACTCGTTCAAAGAGACATCAAGCAGAGCAGAAAAGCTTAAAATTAGCCTTCTAAAATCACTATAAGACAGAAAACCACATTATTGCCTTGGAGCGGGCTAAAATAATTACGTCTGAGAAATATATATTCCAACATTGTATATGGGTAAAAAAGCGCTGGCAGACAGTAAAACTAGATGAGGAAACCAACCAGCTATCACACATCCAACACTGTCCTGAAATAACAAAAGCCACATTCATGCTTCTTCCAGCTGAACGCGCATCTTAGCCCGGGAGGCATATTTCACCTCAAAAGCTTTGACATTTTTTTGATGAAAGGCTGCAGAATTTAGAGCATGCTAAAACTGTCAAGGTTTGTCCTCACACATGAAGGGCATATGCTACAATTGGCAGATAGAAGACCAGTGCTAATGGGGTGCAGGTGACTGTGCTCAAACAGCTACGGTTGCCAAAAACATTCAGTATCCGTGGAGTTGGCAGCTGGAGAAAGTTGTTATCCTGGTGTAATGATGATCTCAGAGTCGGTAATTGGTATACATGTTGGTCCTCTGATATAAAGATGGATTGCAATGCATTGGACTCTGAGGCACAACATACTGTAACAAATTACTCTTCCTTCAATCTGCTCAGAATCAATCATCATGATGTATGCTTCCAGTACCCTTTCATATTCAAATGAGGAGCATACGGGCAGCTCTGGATAGAAGAACTCATTCAGGAGATTTAAAGGAAACATCCTCATATCATATCAGTCATCTTGTCTCTGCTCTGTTGCTACATCCTAGATTAAGGGCCTCCATTAGTCAGTGTCAGTCAGGTTTTGGTATGGAATGTTTTTACTTGTTAAACTTGATAATACCTACATGTTGAAGTTATAAGGTGTTAAGGTGGTCACCAGTTGCTGGTTAATATCGCAGACGCAAGCAAGGTATATAACATTGAAGCCAGGGATGAATATTGGAGTAGCCTCATGACTATCTTTCAAAGGCTGATATGAGAAAATACCAATACCACTCTCATGTATAAGCTAAATATGAAGCAAAAATCAAGAGCCAGTTAGCTAAGCATTACGACTGTAAACAGTTAGCCTGGCTCTGTCCAGAGGTCTCAATCTCAGACTATTGACACTTCTAAAAGCTCACTAATCCCCTGTTATTGTTTGGCGAAGGATTTCTTGGCTGCTTGTAGGAACTTCCTAGAGTCCTGTTGTGACTTTGTGACTGCCAGGCACCAGTTGAGACTCTAGAAAGTCACTGCACCCGGTCATGAAACAGATAAGCTACGTAAGCCCTCTGTAAAACCTCAACCTGTTATCTTTGCTTGCTTCATATCTACAGTGCAGATCTAAGATAGATCTCCCATCTGACTCTCTGCAAGAAAGTAAATAGCAGAGTTCCCAAATGTCAAACTTTTCAGTTTTTGACCAAATAACTCTGCGTTCATCTTTAGAGGGCCAGTTATTGATTTAGATTAAGCTATTTAAAATATGGGTTTCTTTTAAGTTCTATTTAATTGATAGTTATCCCAACACACCTCTTGATAGAAGTATGTTTTATTGGCCTTGAAGGAATTTCCTCCCCTAGCTTAACATCCACATTGACTGTTCAAACTAATTTTCAGGGAAGATATCATCCTGCAGAATATTGCAAAAGTCATCCAGATATATTCTGTATCAACATTTATTCTTCCATATGAACAGACAGCACAGTGTGTGGGAGAAAATTCAATGTGGCGTTCTGCTTTCAGTTGATAAATATGTCAGCATACCTTCAGCTTCACAGATGATGTTAAGAAGAGCAAACCTCAGGTGTGCAGATATTCATAGATATTTGTTTTGTTGTGAGGCCACAGTCGGTGTCACACGAATGCGGTGACATGTTATTAGTTAGCTCTGACAAGCTGGGTAGCAGCTGTGTCCATCAGTCGAGAGGGAAGCCTTAACCAGCTCAAATGAGATCAATTAAAATGGAGATTATAGCAGGGAGATTTGACAGTGACATGCCACTTTGATTTATTTTATCCCAATGCCATCCAAGCAACAAGCTCTGGTGGCACTGCCTGTTATCACTCACTAACACCAGAGTTGGGTGTAACGCGTAACTTTCGAGGGGTGGAGGTATGCCCATTATTTTGAGTTTGTCCGAAGAATAGTCAGGAATGTGACGGTGAGGTGCAAACTGTGTCCAGGCCAGAAGCTGTTATCCACTGCTGCAAACACCACGTCAAACCTCAACAAACACCTGCGAAGAACACATGCTAAGGTGAAGCTAATAGCTAAGGACCCCCGAACCCAGAGTGAGGATGTTGTGAGTCGCCGCCGCCGATTCCGAAGCAGCACAAATTAGAATTTGGAGGACCGGTAACCAAAGCAGAGATGGACAGGCTTGTAGCATCCTTCATAGTAGAGGTAATGTTGCCCATTTGCACAGTGGAATCACCATCGCATCGTTCAGAGATATACTGCGCAAAATACAGATAGCAGGAGACAGAGGACAGCCATAGTCAGAGCTATCTGGATCAGTCTTATGCGACAATGGAAACTGAACTAAAGAGAACATTTGAAACTTTAGCAGTCTGCGTGATCTGCCTGCAGGGAGGGGCGGGCCGGCCCTGCGAGTAAAGTAACGAGTAAAGTAACGAGTAAAGTAACGAGTAACTTTATGTAGAGAGTAACGAAGTAGTGTAATATATTACTTTTTTTTAAAGTAATATGTAATATGTAATATATTACTTTTTTTTAGTAACGACCCCATCTCTGACTAACACAAACACCTTTGCTTAATTTTAGTGTTCTTATATAGATGTGGCAGCTCGGGAAACAATCATTTGTAATTACTTTGTCAACCTGTATGAAATGACTTCCTTGTGCATGTGGCTATAAATGATTGGAAAAAGCCTCCTGCAGCTCCTTGATTTGATTTCTCAAAATAGCTGATATACCATGCAGATTGTAGCATGCAGACACAAGTATTATATATCTCTTTTATAATTAGTAGTGACAGAAAACGAAGTAAAAGTCTGGAGAAGCTACAGGGAAGAACCAAAGTTGACAGCGAGCATTTTCTGCTGAATTCGGGAAAAATACAAAACCAGAGGAGGTCAGCTCAAATCTCCCACGAGGGCACACACCAACAAACACAACACTTTCCATTATACAACCCTTTACTGAGTCATGGTTCAATGCAAAGGAACAAACAGGAAGTCAGGGGAAATAGTTAGCCAAGCGTTGAATAACAGTGAGCCGAGGTACTCATGTGAAGCGTTGCAGGGCGGAGGAACATCTTTAATCATGGGTAAACATCTTAATCATTTACCACACAGGATGTGCGTTTTGGCACCAGGCCATTTGCCACTTAAGGGAATTGTTCTGTGGAAGGGCTGGCACTAAAGAAGCTGCGCTTAGCTCGTGGAAACACGTATCCACAAACACTCGTGATGAACGCAGATGGCCATGCAGGAAAAGCTTGGGGTAGAAATCATTTTGATGTATAGATTTACATTCATTATTATTGATGAATGAGAGATAACACATTTTACCCTAATGAGGACACATGCATTACTCTTGCAGTTGTATTAGTGGATTGAAAAAGTTATGAGGTATGCTTTAGTATTCTGCACATGGAAATAACTTTCTTTGAATTTTTACATCAGAGACAGAGCTGTTCATTATAGTTATGCCGTGATGAATAACAGATAAAAGACAAAGAGAGATTGGACTCTCATTATTGAGATGTTCCCATAATATGCACATGAAATTAAGCTAAGCTAAGCACTGAGGCTAAAGCTAACAAGACGCTATAACTAACAAGTCCTGGGCAAGAAGTCTGTATCCAATAGATGAAATTGGCAAACGGATCACAATTTAACACAAGTTTGACTGAGGTTGCTGGAGTGTGAAAGTTGTTGGCTAGTTAGCCTGGCATGCTAGTTGTGGCAAACGTTAAAGCATTAAGAAATAATAAATGTTGGCTGAATAAAAACCATACATCCCTCCAAACTCTTTCTATAACCAACAGATTGTTACTATTATTGGAGCCTTGCACACAGCTTCAATATGCTGAGAAATAAGAAATAAGAAAGATGCTAACAGGCCTGCTAATGCTTGCTAAGCTGTGATTGGTAAGTGTCTGTGTGTGGCAGGGTTTGGGGCGAAAAGTCAAGTGAGAGAGCCAGGAAGTAACGCGACTTCACAAGGTAACATTTGGAGGAATCCAATTTCCTCTGCTATTCTAGGGCTGTGATAAAATATTAAAATAATGATCTGACATGTTGCTTCAGTTTGTAATGAGATTGTAAGATATCACTACATCCTCAGAAGCAAGTTCTAACAGCTACACTTAAAAGCTTTCTTTTCTTTCCTGGACATGAAAAAATTCTGCCATGTGATTTTATTTCTGTTGGACGTGAGCATTTTCTAACCAATGTGACACTTACAAGTACAATCATTCACACACTATTTCCTCACTTCTCCAGCTTCAGGGACAAACTACAAGTTTGAATGCTGGTACAGCAGTTTCCCAACTCTAACTCTTTCTCTGATCCGACTTTGAGCCCTCTCACCTCCTGCATTAATCCATAGTTCACTGAATAACTCATAAGAACATGCAGCAAGCTGGCAGTAAAAACTCCATGATACCTTTGATCCCTCCAAAAACTTTTACATCAAGGTCCTGACAGCATTGATTCAAGATCAACATGTTTTTCCTATGATTCCCATTTGAGACCTCTTGCTTTTTACTGTATATCCTTGGCATGGCGTTTGTAGTAGATCCCTTTGAACTTGCTCTCAGAAGTCCTAATAAAAACAGTCCCACACTTTTGCTTCCTTTTGCTTTTCTGGCATCTCACTCCTGCTTCACTTAAAAACTAGCCCCTAGCCTCTTATCAATCTGCCTTGATTCCTTTCCCTACTTTTCAATCATTTGTCTTCTCTTTTCTTTTTTCTCTGCTGGAGGACTTTTTCCTCTCTCCCATACGCCCACACCATCTCAATCACTGCTCCTACAGCTTGACAGTCCACTCAGACAACAGGGTCACAGGGCAGATGGACTGTCTATAAGGGGGAGGATTTCTCTCCTTCATCCCTCCTTCCTTCACTCTCCAAACCTCCCTTATTTGTTAGGACTGAAGGTGTGCAGTCACCAAGCTTCTTTTAAAGCTCAGCCAAAGCCATCCAGACCCTACAAATCTCCCACATGAGACTGAGGATTGGTTCTTATATCTAGTATGCCATTCACACTCAGCTCTATGGATTCAGTAATGGAGAGGCCTTTGCAATTGTGCCGAGTCCGACAGAGACAGCTGTGACAGATGCAGTCTGGGTGTCTGTTGCTAGCAGCCAGCTGGCAGTGGGAGCCATGACTCAGTAACAGAGAATGACTGGAGTAGCCTCTTGACTTCTCATTGAGCTCTACACTGCCACTCGTGCATTACAGAGGAAATACATGGAGATAGGTCTAATATGAAATGTATCCTTTTACTGTAAAACGGTATGAAATCCTACAGAATGAGGCCGTGCCTGCCTGAGGGCTGAGACTGTCTGCAGGAGGCTTGAAATGTTGCAAATATGAACCTGAATCCATGAAAAAAGGATTAACCAGGAATCATAACTCCTCTGACTAAAGGACAATGAAATATATTCACACAAAAAGGAAGCCTGGCATGCTTTCCAGACAAACTTAGCTGCTGCAATTCAAAGGAATAATTCAACATGTTGGGGAATACACTAGCTTATTTCAGGTAGCACAACTCTGGGAAAAACAGGGAAGAGAATACAACTTCAATATAACCTCCTCAGCTGAGGTATATACAGCTGCTATAAGTGTAACTTTTTTGGACAAAACCTCCATTGTTGTGAAATAAGTCTACGTCTCTTGACAGAGTTTGCATTAATGATGCGGTTTCTAGCTAACTTTATCATGAAATATATTTAACATCATCGACGGGAGTAGCTGCAGATCATATTTCTTATACAGTGCCACTAGTATAGTGTGTGTTGATACAATATGGGTTCTTCTCCGAGGGTGCAAAGCTGAAAAATCAACATACACCGTTGGGATTTGCTATATATTGGCTCTGTTTGCGCTGCCCCCTCACTCCTACCTGAGATGCGAGTTGAAATAAAGCCTCACTGTGCTACACAAGAGAACTTATCAAACAGCAGCAGGGCTCTCTGTAAATGGTGAGCAATACTATTACCTCAGGTGCTAAAAAACATGCAATACAGATAAAAAAGAAAGCACATCCCGAGCAAGCCTCCATTTCACCTTTTCGTGAAAAACGAATCACAGCCAAATGAGGGGAATACAAAAAGCACAAAAGAAGAGAGAAACAAATTACAATTATCTACACCAGCCAATTAATCTGCATAATGAGCAAGAATGCAATTACAATCAAGTGCTTTCAAGGAATGAAGTGATGTGAAAACAGGGGTTATCAGTTATGACTAACAGATGGCACTTCTCATTATCAACTATATTATGTGATGAAAAAGCTGAGATAAAGGAGTGAAAGAAATCAAACAAAGGTGCAGATAGAGACGAATCTTCCTAACATCTCTACAACACACTACAGGAAAGGGATAACCCCAAAAGCTATAAAAGGGCCTCTTTAAAACTCCATTATTATGGCTAATATAACTACAACATATATTTGTGATATTTTATTTATCTACACATCACTAATGCGGAGCAACAAAGTTGTTAAGAATTCACACTAAACTCATAACAGGCGCACTCCATTAGGTGTTTTTGTTTCAGACACCTATGCAGAAAGACGTCTGCACACAGTGTGACTCAAAGAGAGCTGTGCAGAGTCATCATTTGTGATGCATTTATCTTTGAGGCAGTCAGTGCTGGGTCTCCACACTGTCACACATACTAACGAGCCAAAGAGCACAAGAGAGAATTAATTAGAAAGGAATATCAAATACGCAGCATTCATAAAGTGTGGGTAATTGGTCTTGGAGAAGGTATTAAAACCTTGGGAATATGAGGAAACTAGATATATAGAGAAACTAGAGCTCAAAAGAGTAAGGGGTCAGATAGGTGAGGAAGTATAGGAGGGATGAAGACGCCTGCTGTGGTGGAGGTGAGTAATTAATCCTGGAACTGCATGACCTCTCTCTTTTGAAAAGGCGAACTGCAATGCCATGAATCATACTGTGTCATGGCTACTGTGAAGAAAAAACACCGTCACTGGGTTTGAGATGTATTCCGCTGCAGTCAAAACACACTTCATGGTCAGAACGTTATACAAGAGACACAATCCATTAATGTGTGTGAAAAGCGTCCGTGCTGGGAAATTGTACAAATCGTTTTCATCTGAAAAGTGAAGAGAAAATAAAAGTGTTAGGCTAAGGTAAAGGACATCAACTCATTAAACATTAAGGAATTTAAATGGGTAACCATATTTCATGTTCATTATTAAAAGCAAGCGTTTTTTTGAAGCCTTTTGTCACAGTAGAGGCACAACAAAAGCAAATATGAACATGGTAATTAGCATAACAGGGCCCCTTTAAAACTTTTTGTAATGTATTTTTATGTATTTATTTATTTATGTGGATTTTGTTTTACATTTATTATTACCATTATTCTTTTTTATTGCTATTATTATTTTATATTGTGCCATATGTTCTAATCAGAACAGTTTTTTTTATGCAGACTATAAAGTCAAAAACAAAGGTTTATAAAATAGTTATTTATTTGTTTGTCTTCACTTACACCCTCAGCTTGTTTTGTTCCATTATTTCTATTTATCTATTCTATCTGGAAACTTGAGAGAAGTCTTTTTTTCCCCTCTTTTTAACCAAAAATAAAAAGAATAAAAAAACGATCTTATTGAATTTACATGGAGGTAAATGAGCTGTGCCGAAAATGGGAGCAAACAACCACAAGTGAAGTATCTGCAGCTTGTAAAGCATTATTATATGGTTTCTGCAGAATTGGTTTCTTATTAAAGCAGATCTTTCTTGGCAGGAAATGAAAATAATTTTGAAGTGGTGAAAAGCAGAAATAGAGGTGAGTTTTTGAAGCTGAAAAGAAAAACACTTAAGAGTATGTGCAGCATTGTCTAACTCTGAAAGGTATCATTAAAAAAAAACCTGCTCAAGTGGTTTATTTTTCTTTAAAACTTTGATTAAAATCCTGAATTCATCCAAATGAAAAGCCTTCCTGACTGCTGCCACACTATTAGTCTTTTCTCTTTGGGTTTTTGAGAGAAAGTTAAATGTTAGTTCAGAGATTGTGAATTGAAGAGGCGAAAATGGGCATAATGTGAAATAGTCCTTGCTATCAGTCAAAGAGAGACTAGCACAATCATTAAATGAAAACCCCAACTCTGTCTTTTGAGGAAGTCTCATTAAAATCCTCTTATCTTAGGCAGAGTTTCAGCTTCAGTGGAGCAGCAGCTCACACGATAACGACTTCACTGCATTGTTTCTGTGCGAAAAAATGATAATGTCAGTCTGTAAAGGTGATTTAAAATAGTGCTGTGTATACATCTTCACTTAATGGTTTCATAATGAAAACATTAAGTGAATATGAAATATGGATTTTTTTTCTTTGTGAAGCCCACACAAACAAAAACAAAGAGGGGAGAGAAAAATAGATTGAATTGGAAATGAACCTGGAAAGCGTCAGTGATGAAATAAATCTGCATATTTTACAGTCAGAAGAAAAAGAACATTTCTAAAGATATAATGAGATAATTGTTGTTATGTATAACCGTTCAACTTTCGTATGATTGTTTTTTGTTTGAGACATTATTTGCTGTCCTGCTAATGTTGACCACATTTCCTACTGTGTAGATAAACAGGAATGCATGTGGAGAGGATGAAATTCTGGAAATAATGACTGTACCTGATGGGGGGGCGGGGGGGGGGGGGGGGGGGGGGGAACTAATTTAACTGCAATCTTTTGGTGAAATTGTTTCAAACATTGTCCTATTATATATCTATGCTTTGCTTTACGCAGGCAAAACTCTTTCTGGGAAAGACTTTGATGGTTTAAATGTGTTTGTCACTATGTGATAACTGGGCACCATGCTGAGGGGTTTGAAATGAGTCCTATTGTACGCTGTGGT